>NW_027411977.1:146362380-146962380 GCF_047663935.1 Musca autumnalis
ACATTTACGACATTTACCCTAGCACTTACTTAGATGAATAGTGCTTCAATAAGATTTTGTAAGAGCAAAAAAAAAAAGCAAATAAAACATAATATAAGCCACTTGAAATATAAGAATGTTAAAATTGTCAATAGACAAGAATGCTTTTGATACGACTATAGACGTATTATTATTTATGATTTCTTGTTTGTATCCATTTAGAGTTTTCTCTTGTAATCTCTTTCAGATTTCTAGGAAGTCAATTTCTTTGATTTTTAGTAAATCTCTTAACATTGTATTAAGACAAAGAAAATGTAGAAAATAAAATCAAAAACGATACAAAATTTGATTTTGGAAGAATTTTTTTTACGTCGCAAAGACTACAACGGAATAGTCAGGGTTTTGCGCAATATCTTTAAACCAAAAGAATTAGCAAACATTTAAAAACGGTGTAAACGGCGTTGGATAAAGTACCTAAAACTTAAAAATACCGAAAATCTGCCGGAACCATTCTATGGGGCAGTGCATATGTATATCAAAATGTAACCTATACCGATAATTCTATGCAGAAACATTTTATAGCTCCAAAGGAGACTAAAACCCCATCTCTGTTGTATAATGTGGCCAAAACCTTCAAAATACCGAAAAATGGGAATGTTTTAATCTTCATCGAAGGCTATAAGGGCTATACCCCAGCGAAATAAATTGGAAGTAGTGCAATGTGGACTAGTTCTGTCACGGCATGTTTTGATGCAGTTCAAACGGAGTCGTGAAAAAGGCTCTCCAGTCCTCACATTTTAACCACATTTGGATGCAATCCAAAGAATCACATCCACTTGTCACATTTTAACAACATCCGGATGCAGTTCAGCGGATTCGTGAAAAAGGCACTCCAATTCCTCAGGATTTAACAGCATCCGGATGCAGTCCAAACGGAGTCGTGAAAAAGGCACTCCGTTCGCTACATTTTATTAGCAGTTTTTAGAGATCCCTACATGTACATAAATCAGTTTGTACATCTCTACAGGTAGCGGCATACATTTTCCAAAAAGAGATAAGCGTGTTAACATTTCCAAACATTTGTTAATACAAACTAAATAATATTTAATTTGTAAACATTTTTCCGGTAACTCACGAGAAGAAGTTGGAGTACATGTCGAAATCTTAACTGGTGATGGGAAGACAACCCATTTAGCAGATGAAGCAAAAACAGTTCAGCTTGGATTAAATGGAGAGAGGAGGAAACACGCATGTTTGCGATTGAATTCAATGGAGAATTTTCATAATTTGTGTTAATGTAATAAAGTTATTAATATTTTTGTTTTAAACAAATAATAAATGCATTTTATTTGTTCTGGGATATTTTGTAATGGCTTGCACAATTTCCGCAGAATGCCTGTATCAAAACACGTGCTTTGGACTGCCTCCTATTCTACCCCAAAGGGTTAGTTAAAATGCAATGCCAAAGGGTCAGTTAAAATGCAGTGCCAGAGGGTCAGTTAAAATGCAGTGCCAAAGGGTCAGTTAAAATGCAGTGCAATGGAGTGCCTCTTTCAGTAGTCACGCTCTTGTAAAAATCATGAGTGAAAATGCATAATTTGATGCACTTCCAGATCACTTGTACATATCATTTAACTGCCTCTTTGGAGGCAAACTTTTTGCTGGGTACCATTCCAGACCATTCTACGGGGATATTTTATTTATTTATGCTCATGTAAAAACCTAGCCCATAGGGGCTATGATCGATTTCAAAAACCACTATACATTTACTTACTACTCTCTCTCCCAATGAAGAATAAATATCAAATTTCCGCTATTTCTGTTGGATAATGTGGCTAAAACCTTTAACCCTTTGAACCCCCCAAGGAATCTATGGTATGACCAGGAGTGTCTTGCTGTCGGGAGAAAAGAAAAGAGGAGAAAAGTCTTTTCCGTTGGAAAAAGAGAGAAATGGAAAAGCGGGAGTGTAAAAAAATCGAAATGTACAGCAGGGGTCAAAATGAAGTCCGAAAATTCTATCAAAGAGTGAAACACCAAACTGATGGCTTTGATACATCCTCCCGTAGAGACCAGCTATATAATTTGGTAACTGATATAGTGTGCTAGGGATATGGAAAGAGCATTTTTCCATACTGTTGGTATCCAATACTAGCGAAGACGACGAAAATACCACAGATCCAATCCCAGAAGATGGTATTGAATCTATAACGCCCGGCCAAGATGAGGTAAAAACAGAAATGAGTCGGCTGAAAAATAATAAGAAAGCAGGAGCAGATGGCTTATTAGCCGAGCTGTTCAAACCCAACGGCGACGCCATAATAAAAGGAAGAAAGAACACGTACCCGACGATTGGAACCTGAGCATTCGATGTCCCCTCCATTTACAGCCTTTAACAACCATTTACGAAAAAAAAAAAACAATTTGTTTTATCGGGAAATCGTTTTATCGGGATTTTGATGACTTAGGGCTTTACACGTATTTTAAAGTGTGCATTAACCGATACAGTTTTACTTCAAAATTATGCCCTATTTAAAAGGACACATCATGTATTCAGAAAGTGATTAAATTTTTCCTGCATTCTCTTCAACTAACTCACAAAATAAATTTGAAAAAGTACATACATACATTTGTACATACATATTTTTTTCTTACAGACATTTTATAGAATTTACTGAAAATATTTTTTTGTTTCTGCTATATAATGCGAATCGGTAAACAGATTTTTATAGTTTTGGATTCATTTGAATCGTCGCGGTGTGTAGATTACGTACATATTTTAATATACATATAGTCTTTTTCTGAGCCAAAACAGGGCAAATGTCAAAAATGAGTATGAAACCGCGACAAAATCAATTAGTTGACAATGAGAGTCGCACCTAAAATATTCTGGGCGACATTTTTGCACAACATTTCGAAGGTGAAAAATGTCATCTTGTGGTACTTTTATAGCGGTTCTTAAAATAAGGGGCGAAGGGATAGATGGTCGAAATGCTCTACGAAAATAATCCTTATTCGATTTGACTGTAGACATGTCATCTCATAAATAAGCTAACGAGACAGTTAACACAGATATAACGCTAATTTCATGATGCCTTAAAGTGTCTTCAGCAGAAACTTCATAACGCCATAACTCGGAAGTTCGACTCACGGCGGATCTTTCCTTCCGGATTCTTGATATACTCACCAAGGGCTTTCATCCCCAAAAGAAATTATCTCTGCCCCAGATTGTTACCTCCATTTTGTGTCACAGTGTTATCAAAATTGAAACCGATACAACTTTTGCGCGCAATTGCCATAATTAGTATCTCGAATAGATTTGAGAATGGAATTTTTTCACAATGTTTCGTGTAGCTTAAAAAAATTTAGGTTTTTTAAGGTAACTTTAACTGAGGACATTAATAGTTTTTAATATTACCTCGAGATCCTTTCAGATGCAATAAATTTCATATTTTGTTTGTACACGTTATGTTTCGACTTTTATGGGGGCACTAAGAATATTCTCGCCAATCCAATGATCTAAGGAACTTCGTCATTCCCAACGAATTGAGCTGCCACCACTATCTGAAGACTATTCAACTGTCCAGTAATGCTTTTCCGAAAACCGAAAATAGTTGTATATCAATATTGCAGACCTCATTTTATTTTTGAATAGTGTGTTACCACTATTCACATCTATATACACACTTACATATCTAAATAAACATTTTACCCTCGTATTTCTTCAGATGTCACATCATCGTCAATGAAGTTGTCATTTTGTAGTTGTCACACACCGTTGTTTCTCCGCTCTTTCCGCCATGTGACCTTCGTCATAATCTTTTGACTTGTTTGCATTTTTGCCAGTATCCATTTCAGAGGCCACAAAATGTGGTGGCGTAAACAATGCAAAAATTAAATTCCACAAAAATAAAAGACAAATAAAACCTGCATGCCATGGCTGTGTTGAGGAGGTTGCTTGGAGGAATGCTTAGACACCCTTCTTTCGAAGTGTAATATAGGTAAATGTTTATCATGGAACTTCTATGGATGGATATATGCGTTCCACTTTACATTATAAAATCCATTGCAAAAAAATTAAAATAGTTCCTATTTATATAGAATAGGAAGTCATACCAGAAATGGATCATTAAATTCTATGTGGTTCTACCAATTACCTCAACAAAACACGTTCTATTACTGACAAGTTTCAGAATCTTCCGCAATACATTTAGGTCATAAGCAAGTTCCTGGTATAACTTGTAATACTCGTTGACGTTATTCATATCTGTACATGTAGGTTCAAACATAGCTGCCAGATTTGACGATTTATCGTCATTTTGACGATTTTTTGGTCAAAAATTGATAAACGACGACTTGACGATTTTTGCCCAAAAAATGACGATTTTTGGTTATTATGCTAATTAAGTCATGATTAATTTTGTAAAACACGATTTTCAAAAACTGCTCAAATATTTTTAGTTGATTTTAATAATTAATAAATCAGAACCTGCAAAAATCTATTATTTTTGAATTTTTTGGAAAATTTATGAAGGAAAATTGGTCAAAATTTCGATAATAGTATACTTTTGCAAGTTCTGGAATAGAGCAATTAAATGAAGTTTTTAAATTGTGAAAGCAATTTAATTAGTTTTTCGAAATCTTTAAAGAATTTTCACATTTCGTAAACATGGAGGAAAAACAAAAAATAGTTTCAAAATTTCGTGAGCTAAGATTTTTGGATATTACGGAAATGTTTGAAAATAATGAAACGGATTTATTTCGGTTTTGGAATGCAATATTCAGTTTGAAACGTGGTGATGTCTCATATGCATTTCCTATAAGAACAAAATTTGTAAAGAAACCCACCAAAAATACCCCTTACAAAACCCCTTACTAAACCTTGATTAAGAAGGGCATGTCGAGCGAAATTAGTGGTTATTTTTGACCACTAATATAAGTAGTCACGACTTTAAGCGACTACTTTTTTAACTACTTATTACAATCGTCAAATAATACTTATTTGGCGCGACAGGCCCTTGTTAAAATAAAGGGTTAGTAAGATGTTTGGTAAGGGGTATTTTTGATGTGAGGCAATGATAGTTATTACGTCATTCGTCAGAAAATGTTGAATGCGTTCTCAGCCAAGTAAATCTTAAAAAAATAAAATATCAAAATTCTCTTCATAATGATTCAATGGAGGGTATACTTTATACCAAAAATGATTTAAAACTTAACGAAACATATTGTTATGACATATTTATTAAGCCCGATCTCTTAAAATGATAAACTCAAATATTTATTTAAAAAGTAAATAACTTAATGATTAAATGTTTATTCACATTCTTATTTGTAAAATAAATAGCTTCAATTTACTGATTGTTTCTTTTAATAAGAAATATATTAAAATATATCTAAAAGTGCATATTTTAATTTTTGACGATTTTTTTTGACGATTTTATAAAATAGATTTGACGATTTCTAAAATAAAAATCGTCATTTTGACGATTTTCCATAAAAATAATATGGAAGCCCTGGGTTCAAACAGCATTTATGGCCTCCGAATAAATTCCCCCGAGTATATAAAACACACATTTCACTGCATCTTCACTGTAGGGTGTTTGACCATATAAGGGAAGGACGCATACCGGCAATTTTCTGTTTTTGTTTTACAAACGCGTTGTTGTCGCCTCAACAGACGAAAAATTCTGTTTTGGCTTTTGCAATGCCAAGCGTTCGTTAACTTTAGGTATGACGTAATTTCACAAAGCCCAGATCCCTCATCAACAACAACACATGGACTACATTCAAATAAAAACAAAACAGACACAAAAGTGATAAAACAAAACCTACAGCGCCAACTCGCAACAAAATTGCGACTACGCTAAATACCTTTTTGTGTGCAATTTTTATAAAGTATTTATAAAGACAAATATGATTTTATTTGGGTTTTTTGTTGTTGTTGTTATTGTTTCAATTTGGTTGTCCACTCATGGAGAGAAATCAGTCATACCGCGCTCAACACATTTACACATTTTTAATGCACAGTGTTTTAGAAATATTTATGTACATATATAATTATTTTCTTTGCTGCAATTCAATGTTGTTGTACTTACCAAACATGTGTCCTATAAGCCGAACTAAGAAAAGATTTCCATTCCTCTCTATTTGTTTTATTTATCCAATTTGGAATACCATGTTTTTATACCCTCAGCATTTATGCTAACGAGGGTATATACACTTTCATATGGCAAAATGTGCCTCAGCGAAATAATGGTTTTAGACCCCAAGTATGTTGGGCCGAAATCCGTTTCAGACAATTTGTAGTTGATTTAGCCATATCTGTTCGTCTGTCTGTGTGTCTGGCTCGCTGGAGCACACGATAACTCTCGAACGGTTCAACCGATTCCGTACTTAGGGGTAGTTTACACTATATGTAAATGTCATATGACACGAAATAAAAACATTCCATATCTACCCACGCAAGCAATTTGGAGACGCAATTTTATTACATTTTTGCTGGTGTGGACGCGCAAAGTAAATGGCGTAAGAAAAATCGCCAATATTGCACATATTAGCGACTATATAATGATGGAAAATTTCATGTCATATGACATTTACATATAGTGTAAACTACCCCTTAGTTTAACTTAGTTTAAGTTCGAAGATGGGCCATATCGGTCCACTTCTTCGGGTACCTCCCTCAAAAAAGTTCAAAATTGTTCTGTAAAATGGTGTGAACGATATCTCTCGAGGGAAACAATCGATTTGGTCCAAACTTTGCACATCGTATTATTCTTCCAGATATATATGTAGATTTGGTTCGAATATCTACTATATCGGTCCACTCCTTCAGGTACATCCCATCTAAAATACGGCAAGAGTGAAGTTTAAGAGCTCCGTCGGATCGTTTTGAAATTTGTTTCAGGAAGTTGTCCTTGCGGCTCTCTTTTCGATGGTACAACTTTTTTCGACCGCAAGTCCATACTTCCTGAGATAAAAGCTTCAAGAAACCTCGACGGCACCAACTAAAATGGCAAATCCGGAAGATAACTCTAGCAGGAAGTTTCTGATTAGTTCAAACTTTGCACATTATATTATTTCATACAGTCATGTATCAGATTGGAATATGGACTATATCGATCACTCCTTCGGGTACCTCCCTCACAAAATTCGAAAAGAAAAGCTCCAAAAAACCATGCTGACAAATACTAAAATGTCTAGTATGCACAACTTTTTCAATAATTTCTTTCAAATTTAGCGTAATTCAATACTCGGGTTATTTTGAATAAAACTCGTGATACAAAATCAATACATTTCATACACGGCATCATTATTGTGTTTGCTTTTTTTGGTCAGAGGCTGAGGTTATATCTTCGTCAGAACAGCAGACTTATACTTTTTTTGCTTGTTTTTATATAAAGCTCGTCCCGTTGCTGAGATCTGCAAAGTATTTCTCTATATTCAACCTGTGGATACTTCCGGTACCATTAAGCTGTGCCTCTCCAAAGGGGGATAATTTTAATAGAAATATTTTACATTTTTTCAGCAGTTGTAAATCATTGTTCGCACCAATGCACTGTGTGCGAAATTCAAATCTAGCGGGGAAAAAAGTCCGAAAACTGACCAAGGGCTAAGTAAAAATTATCAATGCAGTATTTTTTCAAACATACTGGTAGACCCAAAAAAATAACAAACAGTATTGCATTTAATGGTTATTGGCCGTTATAACGGTACATTTACTAGTAATGTTTATTTAAAAAAAAGTTGCAGCCTTATTGGATGTTGTGAATATTCTGAAAAAAATCTTTGAACATTTATATGAGATTTTTCTACTTAGATCATTTTGAGTAAAGTGCAACTTATGGGAAACACACGGAAACACTAACGGACCTTTTTAATATTAAATTACATACTTTTTTTGCCTTTTCTCATGTTAACAATTTTATAAATTCATTTTTACATGAAAATACGTAATTTAAAGTAGGGCATTTGTATGGGGGATATACCTAAGTGAATAATGTTTGGTGTGTAGATTTTTTGTCTATTAAAACGCGAAAACCAAATGTTCGTTCTTCTGTTTAATCTGGCTCTTGGTCTATCTCCAGTTCCAGGAAAATGGCTGCTTCGATGGGATGTAGCCACAGATCCACTGGAATTAGATGAGTAGGTTTGGCGGGGCAGTTGAAAAGGTTCTTTGTGTCGTGCGGGCCCATGCCGCATACTGGGCAGATGTCATGCACGGCGCGATCGATTTCCGCCCAATAAGAATTTAGGCGACTGCAATATCCTGAGCGTAATTGAGCCAAAACTACTCTGTATATTTGGCCTTAGCAACTGCATCCGTGTGAATACTATTTAAACCTGCTTGATATGCCTGTTGATCTAGGGGTTCTTTCCTATATTGTTGGACCTCCATCTCTAGAGCATGAATATCCTTCCTGATATGCCTGAATGCGTTGGGCCTAGCCAGCAGATGGTGATTGGGATGGCTCTCACGGTAACACCCAAGCAAGTACTGCAACGAAAAAATCTCATTATGTTGCTTTACTGGAAGAATCTTTGCCTCCTCATGTAGATGGTCCGTTGAAGACTTGAGGAGGCACCCTGTTGCTGTTCTCAGGGCGGCATTCTGACAGGTTTGAATCTCTTTCCAATTCGTATCACATAATCTCGGGGACCAAACTGGAGCCGCATAGCTTACCACAGACCGACCTATCGCATTATATGTGGTCAACAAGGTTTCTTTATCTGCACCCCAAGTGCTGCCGGCTAGGGACTTGAGGACTTTGTTCCTGCTTTTCAGTTTGTCGCAGATAGCTGTAGCGTGTGCGCATGACTTGAATGTAGTGTCGAATGTGACCCCTAAAATTTTGGGGAAGTTTGTGGTCGGAATTCTACTACCGTCGACCATGAAATGCAACTTTCGTCCAAACTGCGCTGTCCATGTGGTGAACAGAGTGGCTGTAGATTTTGTGGCGGAATTCTGCATATTCCTCCAGTGGAAAAAGGTGGCAAGATCGGTTGAATAGGTGTTCAGTCTCTCACAGATGTCATCAGGGAAGGTACCTTACGCCAGGATCGTGGGCGGAGGGGACGGAATACAGGAGAGGTAGAGGTTAAACAGTTCCGGAGATATCACCCCACTTTGGGGAACTCCCCGTTTCACTCTACGGGGTTTGGACTTCTTGTTCCTGAGTTCCACGTACGACTTGCGTCCACACATATAATTGGCTGGCTTTTCAAGCTTGGCTGGAGGGTTGTCTGCTCAATGTCCTCAAACAGCGTGGAGTGCCTGACTGTATCAAAATCTTTTGATAAGTCAAGCGCCACCATCACTGTTCTATCACACGGCGGTATCTGGTTGAGTCCTTGACAAATATATGTAGTAATGGCGTGCAGCGCTGTTATCGTGCTGTGCTGCTTACGGAATCCATGCTGATGATCGGCGACTTGATAGCTATTTCTGATACTGGGGAGGACTAAGGCCTCAAGGGTCTTTGCTACGGGCGACAAAAGCGAAATCGGCCTGTACGATTCACTTTCGCTGGCATCCTTGCCGGGCTTCCATAGTGGGACCACCCTGCCCATTTTCCAGACTTCGGGAACAATGAGGGTGGATAGCGACAAGTTGAGAGCTTTAGTGAGATACTCCACTCCCGGCTCATCCAGCTGCTTCAGCATTACCATGGAGATTCCATCAGGGACCAACGCTTTGGATGATTTAGCGTTCCTGATGGCATTGGCAACATCATCCATTGTAAACTGGGGTGGTTCATCCTCGGCAGGAAGATATCTAATGCGACGTAATACTCTTCTCTTCGGTGTGCTCGACAAACTGTCGATTGAAATAACTTGCGCACCTCTTCGGGTCAGTCAACGTAACGTCGACAAACGTGACTGAGGTCCTATCTACCCTTCTTCCAGGGTTCGAGAGTGACTTAACCGTTGCCCACAATTCCAATGTTGATTGGATGATTTAACCACTTGTTCCGCTTATGCTCGCCGAACAGCCTGTTAACCTCCAGTGTCAGTTCCCTGACTCTGGGTTCATTGGGGTTGGCTCGACGAATCTCATCACGCTCATTTGCTAATCCCGTCGCCTCTGCTGGGAAGTTTCGTTTTACTTCGGGTATTCGACCAGCAGGGATATGGCTAGCGGCTGCAGCAGTGATGATGTCTCGGAACGTCCTTTCCGCTACCCGAACATCAGAATGATTGGGCAGTTCTCTGAAGCGGTGATTGGTGAACTCTCTGAAACTCGGCCAATCAGCATTCTTATGATTGACGAATGTGCGGCGTTCAGAGGTGATGAAATCGGGTGGTCTGCTAATGGAGGCAATTATGGGGAGATGGTCTGATTCAAGGCAAATGACGGGTTGCCAACCTCATTTGTCAGACCAGGTGACACGATGGTTATGGACACTCTCTTGTAATTCTGGTAGGTGCGTCCTCATTGACCGTGCAAAACGTAGGGCTATCAACCTGCTCAGCCAGCGCTGTACCCTTCTGGTCGTTTGCGAGGGCCGAATGCCACATCTCATGATGCGCATTAAAGTCCCCCGGGAAAATTTTTTGAGTTTTTTGCAAAACTACTTTTAAACACCAAAAAGAATAATCCATTATGGTTATTGTTTACTTTTTATCCTTGACAATTTCATTTTATTGCTCAAAAATACACGAAAAATCCTTAAGAAATGCTTCTTTACTGACTTCCATAGAGTCATGCAAAATATGTATGTGATGAAGATGCAAATTAGACAGAATCCTCGCTGCACCATGCCCTTGTAAAAATCATGACTTCTTTCACGTAAAAAGATGTAGTCCAGAAGCACTTGCACTCATGATTCAACTACCTTTTTGGCTACAAACATTTTGCTGGGAAGTAACATTCATATGTACCAAATCATATCCGCTTACCTCAATTAGTTTTAGAGGTATTAATTTTTCCCCGCTAGATTTGGATTACGCCCACAGTGCAATGTTTTCATTAAATGAAAACACACATCTGTATATACATACATACATATGCACACTGAAAAAGTAGCAAAAATTCGCCTCCCTCTTGCATATTTGACAATTGATAATGACGACGACTACTATTCAACGTTCATACTGGGTCTGCCGGTAAGGTAATGCGATCGGTCTTTATTATTACGTTCTGTCAAAACTTCTGTTGTTGACGCTGCTGACGTGTTGTTGTAGACTGTTTTATGCTTTACCAATGAATGGACTGCGAAACATTTGGTTTTGTTAAATAATTTCAGTCGATTCATTGGCATTCAACCTTCGAAAGCACACATGAAAATTGCAATGATAAGAAGGGCTATCAAATTCAGGTTTCTATAATTTTGTTTTTTTTTGGGTGGGGAGGTTTGAGGGGCGTTCATAAACATACATCCAAATGGCTTATTCAGCAGCAAAAAAATAAATAAAAACAAAACAACACCAAATACCACAGGCTGCGATTCAATTTGGCATTTGTTGTCTTGTTTTGGAATTATTTGTTGTGCTGACGCTGTTGTTGTTAATTTTATTTTTTGTTTATAATAATAAAAATGAACTAATTCAATTTGTTTAAGGTTTAAAGTGAACAACAATTTTAACTTTGTTTCATCGATTCCCATTCGTTCGTTGTTCGTCATGCATACCCACTTTGCGATAACGACAACTTTAAGTTGCAAAACATACAGAACCAACAACAAATCTATTTGAGATTTACTGATAAGATTTGTCGTTATGGTTTGCGCTTGTTCTGAGTCATTATTCTACAAAAGTGCAGTGAGATAAATTGAAGAAACATGAGATATGAGTGGTTATATTATTCTCTAAGATTAGCGCTGCCTGGGGTGGTAATGGGTTGTATGTTGCTTTCTGAAGATGAAGGCAAAATAATGGATTGTGATCAAATATAGGAACTATTTTAGTTCAAAATGTCACCATAGTTATATGCCTTGATCATCCTAGAAGGAACAAGGGCATACTTCTCTCACCCCTTTCTTATCGCCTCATAATAGGGTGAGAATCAAACTCTTGTCTACTGTGTGCATAAAGGTCATAATAACCTATGCTTGACGGTGGCCCTGAAGCTCCAATATTGTTATATCGCCGTAACGTTGCTCAGAACAACATGCATGAATTGAAGACCAGAGATGAGAAACACACAAATTGCCGTAATGTTGCTCCGAACGGGATGCATGTATTGAAGGCCAGAGATGAGAAACACACAAACATAAAGTTCATCCTTTCTTTGGATCGAAATTTTCTCCCATCCTTTATGATGACAATTTCAATTTCGAATTACACATGGTAACATTCCCCCTCTAAGTGAATTTTATGAGATATGAACATTTTATTAACAACATTCAAATACAAATAAATGTCACTTACGCATAATCGCATACAATCAAATGACAATGACCACTGGCGAATGACACACACCAGCAGACCATTCATCCATCCATCGGTGACCCAATTTTAAAACCGCATTATACCACTGCCACTGCTCTCTATTGTGGTAACACAATTTATTGGTCAACACAATAAAGAAATAAGGTTAAAAACTCTTGGACATGAAATGGCCGCAAAAGGAAAGCCATAACCATAAATGAATGGATGGATGGGTGATGCACGATGGTTGGGCGGAAGGAAGGTACAGCAAATTGACTGTTTGACCGATATTTTGATCAATGTGGATCAATCAAATTGCTGCTGCACGTGGCATTGTTTGCATGTGAACTTGGACTGTTTGCGGTGGAACCATAGCGAACAGTTTAGTAATTGAATAAACTTCCCTCACACACTTAGCCAGAGGCTATGCCAATTCGATATTAGGTCAATTTAATGAAATATGACAAACATAAGTATATCAGCTACCCCCATAAAAATCTCCCTCACACAGACCGGGTATGATATGGCATAATTTTAATTTTGCTAAAAGCCCTGTTAAAGTTAAACGCCTTTTTTGTTTTGAATAAAAAAACCGGAAAAAAAACAAAATTAACAAACAAACCCAAAACCCTGCGAACTTCAATTTGTGGGTCACCTTTCAATGAAAATGTCTGTCGTCTTAACTAATATTGAAATTGATGGACTTGAGGTCGTTGGTCAGTTGCTGTCTTCCGTTTTTTTATTCGTCATAAAGATATTCACATGTACACATCCAAACATACATTTATACATATGAAGGAGAATATTAGCGAACATTTTCCGAATTTTGACATTGTCTCGCATTGATTTGGCAAATTTCGAAGAATTCTGTATTTTTCGTTGGGAGTCATTATGATGCAATCGATTCGATGAAGTGGATGAGATCATCATTGTTGGTTGTCATTAAAGAAAGCCATATCTCGGATGAACCTTAAAAATGAAACATCACGAGAATAAGAACAGCACAGCACACTTTAAATGCCAAAAGAAGCAGACGAAAGCAAAACAAATAAACAGAGTGTAAACTTCTTTTCCTTCTCTTCTTTTAGCCTGTTGCAGCAACAAACATAACTAGCTAAGGATTCGATCCGATGTGAACCATAAACAACAGCACATGAAATGCTAACAAATATTTTAACATTTCTGTTTCAATACGAGGAGACCTGTTGGAAGTCCCAATTTGAACTTCTATATCTCAAAATTGGTAAAACCTACGAAAATATCATAAAGGTCAATCTTGTAGAGAATTTTCACAGCTTCAACATTTTCTCTAATCCCATTACAATGGGACTTGGGTTTCCAAGCAAAATCGTAAAAACCTAAAAACCCCCTAAAAATGTGAAATTTGACCGCGATTTATTTAAAAAGCCCTCCGGCAATTTTTTGTTTTTTATTTTTTTTTATTTTTCTCATCTATGAACATTGTAGTTTCAGAACCTTGCTGTAATAGGAAACAGTCCGTAAACTGCATTTGAGCGAAGATTTATAAACTTTGTTGGAGAGGTGCCAGAGGAAGTGGATTTATAGGTCATATTCAGACTTGATCTATGTTTGGAAGAAAGTACATAGTTTGTATCCAATCGTTGACTATATTTGATAAAGGGATTAGCCTTAGTTGTGCAGACCAAAAAACTAATTTTTCACGATTTATTTTTCAAATAAAATGCAAATATTTTTTAGCTGTTCTTTCTTTTATCTGAAAGATCACATCTTATACTACCTTCGGAATTGTTGTTGTTGAAAAATATTGCATAGTTTTGTGGTAAATTGGTACCTGCGAAACCCCTTTTTTATACCCTCCACCATATGGAGGGTATAATTAAATTTGTCATTCCGTTTGTAACACATGAAATATTCGTCGGAGACCCTATAAAGTATATATATTATTGATCAGCATAAAAGTCTATGTCGAGTTGACCATGTCCGTCTGTCCGTCCGTCCGTCTGTCTGTTGAAATCAAGATACAGCTCGCAATTTTAAAGATAGAGAGTCAAAATTTGGTACAGAAGTTTTTATTACTTGCAGGATGGTTGGTATTGAAAATGGTATATATCGGTCCACGTTTTGATATAGCCCCCATAGAACGGTACCTCCCGATTTTCGGTATTTTTAAGGTTTTAGCTTCATTATCCTACCAAAATGGCTGACATTTGGTGCGTAGTCTTCTTTAGGGGTATAAAATTTTCCCCAAGAATTTTGTCGGTATCGGTCCACACCTTCATATAGCCGCCATAGAACGGTACCTCCCGATTTTCGGTATTTTTAAGGTTTTAGCTTCATTATCCTACCAAAATGGCTGAAATTTGGTACGTAGTCTTCTTTAGGGGTATAAAACTTTACCCCAGAATTTTGTCGGTATCGGTCCACACCTTCATATAGCCCCCATAGAACGGTACCTCCCGATTTTCGTTATTTTGAAGGTTTTAGCTTCATTATCCTACCAAAATGGCTGAAATTTGGTACGTAGTCTTCTTTAGGGGTATAAAACTTTCCCCCATAATTTTGTCGGAATCGGTCTACACCTTCATATAGCCCCCATAGAACGGTACCTCCCGATTTTCGGTATTTTGTAGGTTTTAGCTTCATTATCACACCGAAATGGCTGAAATTTGGTACTTAGTCTACGTTGGTGGTATAAAACTTTCCCCCAGAACTTTTCGTATTTTGAAGGTTGTGTCTTCAATATTCCACCAAAATGGCTGAAATTTGTTATTTCGTCTTCCAAGAGTTATAAAATATTCCAGAAGAGTATTATCAGTATAGGTACACGTCTTCCTATATCCCCATAGAAGCTTACTTCTTGATTTTCGGTATGTTTTTTAGTTTTAGCCACATTCTCTTACCGAAATATAGGAAATTTGGTATTTAGTCTTCTTTGAGCCTAAAAACTTTTCGTCAGAAATTTGTCGGTATAGATCGACGTTTTGAAATAGCCCCCATAGAATGGTGCCTCACATTGTTTTACCGAAATTGCTGAAATTTAGTATTAAGTCTTCTTCATACACGAAAGGAAACTAATTATTCCATTTTACTTCAATACAACTTGTGGTGGAGGGTATAACTAGTTCGGCCTGGCCGATCTTAACGCCGTTCTTACTTGTTTTGTAAAAGCATTTTGGAATGCCAACGATAGCTCAAAAACTAAAGGGCCGATCTTCGTATATTTTTGTGAGCGTTTGAAGAACCTAATAATCTTAGACGGTCAAAGTTAAAATTTTAATTTAACGAAAAACATTGACCATTTTTTGTCCAAAACTCAGACAAAAATCTTAAAACAAGTACAAGTCGGCTTTACCGACAGTGATATGTGAATTGAAACTTTCACCTACGGACAGATCGAATGTATTTAGGGTCTTTTCAGAGTTTTGTGGCCCTTTTTGGACATTTGAACTTGCCGACAAAAATGTGGATTAGGATTAAAGTTCAAAAGTGTTGGAGGAGGTACTTAACGAAATGGATCGACATAGTCCATTATGGAAGTGGATTTTTTTTTGGAATCATATCTTTTCGATAGATAGCGCGCCCACTAGTCATTTCAGTATGTCATCGTATAACTTTTGGACCAGTATGCCAGGAAGCATGGACTTGTCCACGGAAAAACAGCATCCAAATGATCTTCGACTGCACTAAGACATAAATGAGAGGACCGATATGGACCATTTTAGAAGTTAAATTAAATTTGGACAAAGTGTAGACCAAATTGGTTGTCCCGTTTGAGAGATATCGTGCATACCATATTAGTGAGATTTTTTACATATTGGGGGGAAGTACCGGAAGTTGTGGACCGGTATTGCCCATCTTCGAACTGAAACTATGTTTTGAAAAAATATGACGAAGGCCAAAGTTTGGACCAAATCGGTTGATCAGTTCGAGAGTGCTCTCCAGCAACTGCATATGGTGCCACAGGGGTTTTTATACCTTTCGGGCTGTTTTCTTTAGCAGTATGCCCCAGAAAAAAACTTTTACCGTCGTAATTGAGGCAGTGAATGCAAGCTGCTTCAAAACAATCAAATTGATTCGAGAGCAGGTCTTAAAGTGGTCTTATACGAAATTGTGTGTGGAAGGTACCCGATCGAGTGGACAAATATAGTCCATATTCGAACCTAATCTATATCGGGTACATAAATTGCTATGTGTAAAGTATGGACCAAATATGTCACTCCCTTCAAAAGTTATCGTGCGCACAATTTTTCTGAACATATTTTAACTTTTGTGGTGGAGGCACTTGAAGGAGTGGACCGATATGGCTTATCTTCGAACATAAACTAGGTTTGGACAAATATTACGAAGGCCGAAGACCGAATCGGTAGATCCGTTCGAGAGTTATCTTGCGCTCCAACCACTACACATAGGGTTTTTCGCACCTTTCAAGGTATTTTCTCAGGAAGCATGGACTTGCCCCTGATGAAACCTGTACCGTCGTATGGGGGGTAGCGAATGCAAGTTGTTACAACAAAAATCGAAGCGATTTGAGAGCAGGTCCTGAACTGAACTTTTCCGAAATTTTGTGTCGGAGGTACCCGAAGGAGAGGACCAATTGAGTCCATATTGGAATCACATCTAAGTCTGGTTGAAATTTCACGATGTGTAAAGTGTGGGCCAATCGGTTAGTCCCTTCAAGAGTTATCGTGCGCACAAAATTTCCGAACATTTGTGGGGGAGGTGCCGGACCTATATAACTCATCTTTGAACTTAAACTAAGTTTGGACAAAATATTACGAAAGCGACATTTTGGGCCGAATAGGTTGATCCGTTCGAGAGTTATCGTGCGCTCCAGCCAGACAGACAGACGGGCGGACATGGCTAAATCAACTCCAAATTGTCTGAAAGTTGCGCCTCTACACACAAAACATAACTGGTTCGTCACTTTTATCGGTCATATCTCAGCCAATTTTTCTCCGATTGACTGGAAATTTTTGCGGCATACTCTATACTACCTGTACTTTAAAACTAGTCAATCAAATATTTCTCGATTTTTTGAAAGTGATAAGTAGAGGTAACTGTATTAAACAAAATATTGCCTTGGTTTAATTTTTCTATAAATTTTAAAACTTTAGAAGGTAAGTTTTTAATAATAGCAGCCGTATAAGTTAGATTCTTTGTCCCTCAGCTTCCCCTGCTCCATCAAATACGGATGCTGATTGGCGCACTAGCATTTCCTCTACAACACCATTTGCGGAGACCGTAGTGTGCGGATCGCCGCTGGGCATCGGTTGTTGTCCGTTTGCTCACTTTGTACACCTTACTCTCACTGGAATAATTGTAATTGTATTAGTTTATGACATGTGATCCTCTGCGAACACGTATTCACTTGTCGTGAAATAACGTCTACGCGTTATTATTTAAGGCCGACGCCACCGCCCGATTACCAAAGGCAATCTTTTTTGTTCTAGAGAAAAGAAATACACAATAAACTTCAATCATATTTATATTAAGAATTAATGCTGGTTGTTTTTATTTCGATGGTTCTTTTCTCCCTCCACTGCTCATCATACCTGAGTTATCGTTTGTAAATACCTATGAATTTCCCCTTACCCCACCTAAACAGAAGCATTACATACAAAAATATTGGTCACCGTAGCTATAAGGCTGAAATTGTGGCTAGCTTTTTGCTGATGTGTTTTGCCACCGTCAAAATGTGATATTAAACCCACACTGTGGTAAGGGGTATTATGGCTTTGTACATTTGTATGTAACATGCTAGGGATACGGAAAATCAATTTCGGTTAATCGAATAATCGATTATTAACCGTAAAATTTCTAAAAGTCGTAGTCGACTATTGACTGTGCCAAAACCGGATAATCGATTATTCTTAGTCGACTTTCGAAAGACGAAGTCAACTATTATTCGTAGTCAACCATTAGTCGTAGTCTATTATTATTCGTAGTCGGCTATTAAACGTGATCGACTATTAGTCGTAGTTGACTATTGGGTAATCGACGGTACTTTTTTATACATATAACCAACACACGTCGTATCAACGAAAATGGTCGATTATATTCGATTATAATCGGTTTTCGGCGGTTAAGGATTAATCGAAAGTTAACTTTTAGAATACTGTCAAATAATCGACTAACCGAAAATCGAGTTTTAAGTTTTTCACGAAGACCGAATAATCGAAAAATCGATTATTGCAATTCACAGCGTTTCCCTATAACATGCATAAGGAAACGACATGGGCCCATAGTTCGTTTTAGGGTTATATGTACTTAGGCTCACTTTCTGAGTCAATTTAGGCATGTCCTATTTTTCAGTATAGGTCTATGTTTTGATACAGCCCCCATAGAACAGTACCTACCGATTTTCGTTATTTTTAGGGTTTTAGCGACATTATCTTACCGAAATGGCTGAAATTTTTCAATTAGTCTGCTTTGGGACCAAAAAGCTTTGCCCCTGAAAATTGTCGCTTTATATCCACGTTTTGATTTTCGGTATTTTGAAGGTTGTGGCCCCAATATAGCACCGAAATGGCTGAAATTTGGCTTCTAACCTTCTTTCCCCCAGACATTTGTCAGTATGTATACGCCCATGTTTGAATATAACCGTTATACAAAATATAAAATGTCCTCCAGAAATCGTTGAAACTTTAATAAATCTTTTTTAAATGAAAGCGTTAATCTTCACTTCTAACTGTTCTATTGTACTGCAATACAACACGTGGTTCTTACTTGTTCTGTATGAATACATATTTCACTTGAAACCACACTATATTTTAAACTATTGCTCTTAACAAATCTCTCCAGTTAGAGGTTTTTAAAACACACACGCCACGAACAAAATGCTGTATACGAAGGTGCGATATATGTATGTATATGGCGAAATGTATCTTGGCCCAATGATAATATCCACTTTTTTAAGGTTGGTCATTCCAAAATGACCATGTCAAACTTTAGCACTGATATGGCATATGCAGACACACACACATGCTCAGCATTGCTCACACATGTTTCAAATATGTTTCAATTACAAATAGCCAACAGATACGTAAACAATTGAAACGGCAATGTCATGTTCGCAATTGTATGGGGGTGATTGTTGTTGTTGTCTAATATGTTTGGTAAAGACAGACGGGCAACAACTATATAGATATAGATAGGCCCAACCTTGGTTCAATATTTAGAAACATTCTTCATTAATTCGTTACAACAGTTTAGGGCGTTTGAAATATTTCAACAATGCGGCGCACGGTGGTAACATTCCCCATTAAGCGCAAAATGCGAGAATGCAATGTAGGACAGGGGTGGCATGTAACAGTTTTAATAATTATGATGCATATTTTTGAGTGGTCAGGTTGGAAATGTTTCCCCCTTAATAAATAATAAATTAACATTTTATGACAGTGTAAATTGGCAGTGAAAATATTTCAATTGGAACATTTTGAAAACCAACAATCAACGGAACTGTGCCTATATTCGTATGTGTATATACATATACATTCAGTGGCGGCCGTATGAATAAAGTACTCGGTTATCATTTTCAAATGATGCCAAACACGATTTACTTCCCCTTACTATATGAAAGTGTAGAAACAACCTTCTCTAAAATAGTTATAAAACGGCATGGCCATCTAATTAATAACAATATCAGTACACTTACATGCATGTAATTATGACATAAAAATATCTATGTATTTTGTTGAAAAATTTGAAGTCGATTTCTTTGATCCTTTTATGTGTTCAAAGTTATTGAGTCTAAATTCGATACGATAGACAATGTTTTCCAAAATATGTTTTGGGATCTAATACCACGTATTTTTTTTTTTCATTCTGTTCAAGGTGTTCTGAACGGAACATTACGATTTTCTTTTTTCGTATTTAGCTTAGATAACTTTTTAACCACTAGGGGTGAGGGCTTTACGAGAGAATTGTCCACAAAATCATTTTTTATGACCCAAATCTACTTTGAAAGCAGGTAGGACTGTGGTCTATAGATGGTAGGCAAAAATAAAACAATAAATGTCTATACAAATAATTGATCAATCGGAACGAAGAACAACTTTAGAGGCTAAATATGTTAAATTCCCCGCAAAATGCAAACTATTAGCATATGTTTAATTGAGAAATTAAGGGGATATGTTAAGGAGTTATTTGTGAAAGAAAATTGCTACAATATAGGGGGACATAATTATTTATCCGATCCATGTATGAACATTATTTTCTTTAAATTGAAATCCGATGTCATCTAAGTTATCAAAATTGAGCATGGTAATAGAATGACAGCGCTGATTTTCTTGTTGTCAGGTTATTTTATTAGGTTCGTTATATGTATGCTGCTCAATACAAAACTACAGTATCTTTCCTTACTTTGTTCTATTTTTTTCAATAATTTTTAAGGTGCGTTTCACGAAATGTATAACGAGCGTGAAGATAAACGTTGGACATGCAAAATGCCGGTTGTATGACGTATTTACATACATATAAACGTGTGTATAATGGGGTTGCATAAAAAAAGAACACCCACATGAATTTAAATGATGGATGGCTAGAATTAAATATAAAAATTATGATTTTTTTTTACAACATTTAAACCGTAAAACATAAAGAACAAAACACCAAAAAGAGCACAGCATTTTTTGGTTTGGAATTTATTAATGACATTTCCACAATTTCTACGGAAATTTTTTGCCAAAGACGTAAATATAATAAGATGGAAATTTTATTGTTATTATACTTCAGTAGGCGGCGTTTGAATTTAACGTAATTTCATGTCCGGAATTTGTGACATAACATTATGCTATTTTGAAAAGATTTATACGTATTTAACTTATATTAACGATCCTTGAATTTATGTGTATTATAATATTATTATTACTATTATTTACACTTTATTCATTTTATAGCGAGAATTATAATGTGGATTTGCTAATTTAGTTGGTGACGTCAGGTTTTGTGGAGCTTTTGGGCAATTATCTTAGGAAGTATAGACTTGCCCGAGAAAAAGTAGTAGCATCGTGAAGGGGGCCGCAAGAACAACCTGTTGAAAAAAACCTAAAACGATCCCAGAGGAGTTCTTAAACTTCACATTTTTCGCATTTTGTGTGGGATGTACCCGAAGGAGTGGACCGATATAGTCCATATTCAAAGATGATCTATAACTGGAAGGAATAATACGATGTGCAAAGTTTAGACCAAATTTTTAACTTTTGTGGTGAAGGTACCCGAAGGGGCGGGCCGATATGGCACATCTTCGAACTTAACCTAAGTTTAAAGCAAAATATTACGAAGTGCGACATTTGGTTCGAATCGGTTGATCCGTTAGATAGATAGTCGGACGGACAGGCAGGGCTAAATCGACTCCAAATTTTCTGCAAGGAATTTCGTCTAAGCAAATTTGGGGTCTAAAACCCTAATTTCAATGAGGCACATTTTTGGTCGTATCAATGTGTACATAACCTATTTAGCCTAAAGGCTGAGGGTATAAAACTGAGAAGCTCTCGGAGAGGATCCCAACAAATATAAGATTTCTAAAAGCTTTATCCGTGAACATCGGAGAATAAACAGTGAAAAGTACACGCAACAGCTTAAAGGAAGGCTTAAGATACCCCAAAACGGTATTCTCAAAACAGAGCAGAAGGAACGGGTTGCTATTCTGGTATCACATGGGAGTATAGAACAACTCCTAGGCGTTCATGAAGCTGACAGTAGCTCAGGGCAGAAACAAGGCCTAGCAATGTACGGATGCCTAAAGGAATGAGATCTAACCAGCTCCGAAGCTCGAGCAGATTTTAGGTCGAGAACTCCTGTACCTGCGTGCAGAATTATTAAAAGTATTGTTGAGAAAGATTTTTGACTGCAAGTTTGGAAGCACATCCGGACATCAACCAAACATATTCAAGCGATTTCTATAAGAATAGTCTGCGATTGACAAATGCAATTCGATCTAGGCGAGAATGTTTCAAAATTTCTTCCCATGAACAAGAGGCCGTAGAAGCACTTCGTGTTTTCATTGTTCGAGCCTGCTTTAAAACCCCACAATTTTTTTATTTTATTTATTTGGTATCCCACACGACAACAACTGAGTGTTATAAATAATAGTGTGGGTTATTGATTTTACAAAACGTATAATGAAAAAGATAATATTTATATAGATATAACATAGGATATATTGGGTGGGTAAACATAACTAATATGTTGAAATGGAAGATAGACAATAGATTGAGTTTATATAGAATATTTTTATACCCTCAGCATTTATGCTAACGAGGGTATATACACTCCCAGCAAAATTTTAAGGATGCGATGACTTGATTTCATGGCATCTTTTGCATTGGTTCAAACGAAGTCGTGAAAGATCCGATCAGCATTTGAACCCATTCCATCGATCCATTAGAAATGATTTTTGTGCTATTATTTATTCACATATTTCTAAATATATAAGATTAATAATTTACAATAGGCTTGATGTTCTCGGTGTCTCGAAATCACAACGAAAGTTTTTTTAAAATCTCATCGTAATCATAATGTCATTACAAAGGGTTGGTGAAATGACATGCCAAAGTGTTGGTGGAAATGACATGCCAAAGCATTGGTGTAAAGGACATGTTTTATATCCAAAAATAAATAGCATCTTTTGGGGTCCACGCTCATATAAAATTCATCGATGAAGATGCTAAAAAGATGACATGCCAGATCACTGAATGACATCTTTGGCATCGAACATTTTGCTGGGCTTTCATACGGGCAAAATGTGCCTCATCGAAATAATGGTTTTAGACCCCAAGTATGTTTGGACGAAACGTGTTTCAGACAATTTGGAGTTGATTCAGCCATGTCCGTTCGTCTATCTGCCTGGCTGGAACGCACGATAACTCTCGAACGGATCAACCGATTCGTTCTAAAATTTGGCTTTCGCAATATTTTGTCCAAACTTAGTTTATGATCGAAGATGGGTTATATCGGTCCACTCCTTCCGGTACCTCCCCCACAAAAGTTCGGAAAATTTGTACGCGCGATAACTCTTAAATGAAGTAACCGATTTGGTCCATAATTTGCCCATCGTGAAATGTGTACCAGACTTAGACAGGGTTTTAATATGGACTCAATCGGTCCACTCCTTCGGGTACCTCCCACACAAAATTTCGGAAAAGTTCAGTTTAGAGCCATCTCTCGAATCGCTTTGATTTTTGTTTTAGCAACTTGTATTCACTGCCCCCCATACGACGGTACAAGTTTCATCAGGGGCAATTCCATACTTCCTGAGAAAATAGACCGAAATCTGCAAAAAAACTCCTATGACACCGTGTGAGGTGGTTGGAGCGCAAGATAACTCTCGAACGGATCTGCCGATTCGGTCCAATATTTGGCCTTAGTTATATTTTGTCCAAACATAGTTTAAGTTCGAAGATAAGCCATATCGGTATATCTACCAGATATACATTAGGTTCGAATATGTACTATATTTGTCCACTCCTTCGGGTACCTCCAACACAAAATGTTGGATAAATTCACTTTAAGACCTGCTCTCGAATCACTTTGATTTTTTTGAAGCAACTTGCATTCGCTTCCTCAATTACGACAGTAAAAGTTTTTTCAGGTACAAGTCCATTCTTCTTGAGAAATAGCCCGAAAGTTGTAAAAAAACCTTTATGGCACCATATGTAGTGGCTGAATAGCTCGAACTGAATACTTTGGATGTCTAAAAATTGTCGAAACTTAGTTTATGTACAAATTCGCGACCTATCTGTCCAATCCTTTTGATACCACCCACACAAATGTTCAATTTTTTTGTGTGGTTTAGGGTCTGTTCGAGGAACCATTGGACATTTTTACCGAAGGTTTTCCTAGTGGCCCTGTTTACAGCGATATTATGTTTTTCGTAGGCTAGTGTGATAAAAAAAAGCCTTATATATCGTTATCCCCGCAAATTTTTGAGCTTTAATCCTATCCATACTTTGGCGGTTCATACGCCCAAAATTTTGGGGCAAAAGTATTTCAATTCACACAGGCTGAGGGTATATCTCTGTCGGCAAAGCCGACTGATTCTTTTTTACTTGTTTATCTCCAAAACGAGATCTAGACAGCATTGAAAATTTATTGGAATACGAAAGGTATTCACAAACAAATATCAGAAAAAAGAAATAACAAAATGTTGGTGTGGCATTAAACATTAATTCCGAATTTCTTAAAGAATATCCTGCAACTTGTCCACAGAACGTCAACTTCCAGGAGGAGAAAGGATGGTAAACAACTTGAAAGTTGTGAACAACATAGCAGAGCAAAGAGTCGAGTTCATCAGCAAGTAGTAATCTGTACCCAGATGGCACCAAAATTACATTATGTCAGTCCCTTGAATAAATTTAAATAAGAACAAAATGTAAAAGACCTTTGTTTTCATTCCAAAAATTGATAGAAAAAGGAAGAAAATGGTTTTTTAAATAGACTCCATTTTCGGCCTAAGGCGTACCTAGTCACGTTTTTCGCGACATTGGCTTTTTTATCTCGAATTCAGTAATATTTACGTATTTTGTTGTTCAGCAAGAAATGTTAAGAATCGAATGACCTTTAATTTAATGCACAATACGGGCAAATAGTTTTAACCATTCTAGAGATATGGGTCGAAAAATAGAAATTTTCATAACTTCGAGTCCCCAGTAACACGTGTTAACATATTCCAATTGTGCTTAAACCTTGGCAATCTTAAACTCTATCCCAACTAAACACTTTAGGGGGCGCCGCCTAAAAAAGTCCGACATAGAATTTTTTCTTTTTGAGTTGTAACCAGCCTAATTCAACAAATAAAGACAAATAAAATATTGAATTTTACATAAAATATTAGACAATTTAACAAATTTTATGTTTTTGCATAAATCGACTTTAAACGGCAAACAATCTTAATTTAAAACTCTTTGAAGATTTGTGATGATTTTCCAGCTTTAATTGACAATTTTACGACTTATATGACGATTTCGACAAAAACTGTTTGCATATTATGCAGATTTTTTGCATATTCTGCATATTTTTTTTGCAAATTTTGTGCATTCTTTGAAACAAATTTTGGTCCAATCAGAATCTTCGTATCTTTATTATTAAAAAATATGCAAAATCCGATGTCTACATATGTATGTGTGAGGTTAGAACAAGATTTGACAGGTATTCGATCGATAACAAATGATGCCGGCTTAGCTTACGTTTACATCAAGGGTTTTTTGTCATATTTTGTGGCTTTATGTAGTTGTAGTTTTTCCTAGTTCGCCTGTTCGACACTTAATTTCTACTACTTAATACAATATTGCTAAAGACTGCAAAGCAAAATTCTTATTAGTTTCTGAAATAAAGGCCCGATCAATAGAAAAATCTTGTTAGATCCAACAAGTAAGAAAAGCGTTAAGTTCGGTCGGGCCGAACTTTTTATACCCTCCACCACTAATTTCAGCCATTTCGGTGGATTAATGTGGCCACAACCTTCAAAATACCGAAATTCGGAAGGTACCGTTCTATGGGGGCTATATGATGGCGTGGACCTATACCTACAAATTTCTGGGGGAAAGTTTTATACGCCTAAAGAAGACTAAATACCAAATTTCAGCCATCTCGGTGCTATAATGAGGCTAAAACGTTCAAAATATCGAAAACCGGGAGATATTGTATTATGGGGGCTATATCAACACGTGGACCTCTATAAACATTTTATGGTAGAAATGTTTCTTAGCCTCTGGAAACACAAAATACAAAGTTACAACCGATTCTTTAGTCAAATGGGTCTAATACATTCAAAATATATTAAAATGATGCGTACTTTATATGGGGCCTTATATGGGGGCTATACCAAAACGTGGACCTATATAACCCAACTTTGATAGGAATATTTTCTGGCCTCTGTAGACACAAAGAACCAAATTACAACCAATTCGGTGGTAAAATGGGCCAAATATCTTAAAAATTCCTTAAAACGACGACGCGTCACGCGTCATTTTGTATACGAAAGCGTGGACCTACATAGCCCGCTTTCAATACCAAAAGTCCTACGTAATTATAACATATTTTCCCAAAATTTCATCAACCTACGTCAATCCGTTCGGACGCTAGAGTGATTTCCACAGACGGACAGACGGACGGACATGGCTATATCGATGTAGAATTGTACGCTGAATAAGAATATATATACTTTGTGGGGTCTACAATGATTATTACGAGTAGTTACAAACGTAATGACAAACTTAATATACCCCCATCCTATGGTGGAGGGTATAAAAACCAACAAAGGTTTACATAGTCTCAGTATGTACTTTCAGAAAATTCCGACTAGATATTGTTTGCATTTCCAGTGTTGCACAGTGTTATTTTAAAAAAGACGTGTATACGAATATCCACTGGTGTCGCTTCGATATACTTTTAATTTTTGTTAATTCAACAACATATGGATGTTTATGATTTGTTTGCTTTTATTATTTTAATATTTTATTTAATGGACGATTTTAGATTGGGTTTGTGTTTTGAAAATAATAAATAAATAAAGAAAAATCGGTGAAAATGGCATTGGTCAAACTCTCTGAAATTCTATTTTGTACACCACCCAGCAAAGTTATTTGGAAGTAGTGCAATGTAGACTAGTTCTTTCGCGGCATGTTTTGTTGCAGTTCTAACGCAGCCGTGAAAAGGGTGCATTCGGATGCGATCCAAAGAATGACATCTATTTCTTACATTTAACTGCATCCGGATGCAGTCCAATCAGAGTCGTGAAAAATGCATTCCAATTTC
Source organism: Musca autumnalis (assembly GCF_047663935.1). Lineage (NCBI taxonomy): Eukaryota > Metazoa > Arthropoda > Insecta > Diptera > Muscidae > Musca > Musca autumnalis. The sequence continues at coordinate 146,389,462 of NW_027411977.1, forward strand.
TTACATTTTAACCGCATTCGGATTCAATCCAACGATTGACATCCATTTCTCACTTTTTAATAGCATTCCGATGTCGTGAAAAAGGCACTCCGTTCGTTACATTTTATTAGAGTTGTGCCAAAGGAACTATATGGTACTGTCTAGTTCACTTCACATTTCTTCTTTGAACAAACTGCGTTTACTTACTATCACACGTTATATTTCATGATGTTACTCATACGTTTTGGAACTAGTACAAGGAACTAGGAACTCGATTACCCAATCCTAAATTTTATTAACAGTTGTTAGAGTTCCCTTCAAGTACATATCGCTTATTTACTCAAAGAGTGACATAACTCAAAAAATGTGTTTTCTCAGTTAGCACTTTCTATTTTATTTACGACTTCTACTTTATCTTGTGTTAAATATTCATGCTCATATCTCTTAAACTCAACGAGTCACAGCTCATTTACTACGGGTTTGACATAATTTAACAAATTTTTTTGAGTTTATGAAGCACTATAACACATCAAATCACGTTTGATCTTGGACAGAAATCTAAGACTGATATCTGGCTAGTTGTTATTTTATTTTTAGTGTAATAACTTATTTAAGTTGGGAAGTCAAATTTCAATCACCAAATTAAAACGCTTTTTTCTCGAAACTGGATTTTTTGAGATGTGTCACTCCTTGAGTAAATGAGCGATATGAAAGTCAGTTTATATATCCCTACAAGCACACCGTCATCAATTCTTCCAAAAATAGAAAAGCGTGTTAACATTTCCAAATATTCGATATAAAACAAAAAAATTGCGAACATTTTTGCCATAATTGCTTGGAGAACTTGTCGAAATCTTAACTGGCGATGGGAAGACAATATAAAAAATATTTAAATACGATTTTAACATATGAAACAAGAACAATAAAGATTGGATTAAATGAAGAGAGGTGGAAACAAACACATTTGCGATATGTACAAACATATGTACACTTTCTAATTCCGCCCTAAGAACAGCAATAGGATGCCTCCTCATGACTCCAGTGGACCATCTACGTGAGGAGGCAAATATTCTTCAAGTACAGCGACACAATCGCATACTTCCGTTGCAGTACCTGCCAAGCCATTCATACGGCAGCAGTTGCAGATGCTATAAGCAGCTATAGTTTGAATGCGGTTCTCGGAGCACATCCCCCATCGCAGCTGAGGAGAATCAGCTGCCACGACAAAGCAGAGTAGTTTGGGTTAAACTATGCTCGGAAAAATGCAGCCGTATAAACTCCTATTGGGCAAAGATCGACGGCACTGTGCAAAACATCTGAACTGCATGCGGCACAGTCCCGCACAACACACGGCACCTTTTCAACTGCCCCGCCAAACTTACTCAACTTACTCTAATGGATCTGTGGTTACATCCCATCGAAGCAGGCACTTTCCTGAAAATGGAGGTAGATCCAGAGCCAGATCGAGAAGAAGAAGGAATATACAAACATATAATACAAAACTCTGTTATAACAACAGTTGCTACTGAATTTTATGAAGAAATTTCATAATTTGTGTTAATGTATGAAGTTCGTAATATTTTTGTTTTACACAAATAATAAATTCTTTTTATTTATTCTGGTATATTTTGCAATGGCTTGCGTTTTATTGCATCTTTGACTGCATAAAAATACATTCCGAAGAGTGCCTTTAAATTCCATCCAAAGCACTGCATCAAATCACGTGCTTTGGGTTAGTTAAAATGCGATTCCAGAGGGTAGTTAAAATTCAATGCCAAAGTATTAGTTAAAATGCAGTGCTAATTGAGTGCATCTTTCATTAGTCACGCACTTGTGTAAAATGATGAGTGAAAATGCATAATTTGATGCACTTCCAAATCACTTGTACATATGATTTAACTACATCTTTGGAGGCAAACTTTTTGCTGGGCATTGTTTTAAAATGTGTTCTTTTTGCAGGCCATACATGCTACATGCCCATATGATATCTTGATGAATGGTCAAATTATAGTCTACACATGCTATTTTTTCACTTTTATTGCTATGAGGTCATATCGGAATTGGCGTTTTTTGCTAATCGACATTTTTATGACCCCTTTACAATGACATTGTAGTTTTGAATCATTTGTATAGCATTGATGAGAAATGTATGTATGTACAAATATGCTAACACATTTATACGTATTGGATTATTCGTTAAATATCATCTGCTTAAAATTTTAAAATATACTCCATGTACAGAAGAATGTTGATGTATATTTATATTGTACTAAACGTGTTTAATGGGCAACACGCATGCATTTCCCATAAATGAAATATCTTTAAAAGAAATGACGGCGATGACGTTGGTGATGGATGTGAGCAAAAAAATAACAATAATAAAAAAACGACAAAGCACACTTTATTGATTTATTCGTGCCCCTTTCAGCTCACCTTGGTTGTTGGTATTGTTTCCTTTATAAATTGTATGTGAGGTGTTTCCTCTCATAAAAAACATGAATATGAAATACCTTGACCTGGCGCCAAACCGACTACAATTAATTCCCTATGCGTTCTTTGCAAGCGTTCAAACGGCAACAGTATTTGTTGGTACATACATATTTTGTTTCCATGATGTACATTAGGATGAGGTGATGATCAAGTGTATTTTATATAGATCGTTGACATGTCAAACACGAGTATGTTTGTTTAAAAAAATTTAAGAAATTCTGCAAATTGTAATCTGTGATTTTTGTCTCAAACTTATTTAGCTAAATATATGTTTGTTTAGTATGTTTATAAGAGGTAAATAGAATAGGTGGCTCTAAAGTTGTCAATTTATTTATTGGATATCAACTGACGTGTGAGCATTTTATTACTGAATAAACAAAAATTCTACCTTCCGATCACCCCTTTGGTTCATTCATTCACATGTGCTTTTAGTAGTCGCTCAAAAGTGTCAGTGCCATACATACTTAAAATTTTTTTCCATTGAAATGCATTTCGCCAGAAACTTTTTCATATTATTTTCTTAATTGAGATTTTTATTGTTGTTAATGAAAAGCAAAAATGAATGAAAGCGAAACTTATAAATTCAGCAATAAATGTTTATACAAATTCAATTGTTTATTTATTTATTTATTATTATTCTTGTTACTGCTGGCTGCAATCAATAGCCCTAAACAATATTCAATGTAAACTGTGCATAGTAAAAACACTCGAAATGCAAACATACTCTTATTTATTGTTGTAAGTTTATACGCAAATCTTTAGGAAATAAATTTGAAGATTTTATTGATTGACAATATTGGGGATCTGTGTATTTCTATTAGGTGTAATGTGAAATTTTCAAGATATGTATGTAATTTCAATGGTACTAAGATGAACAATTTTGCGATTTAGAAGATCTCTAATACACTATACCATACATTCAATTTTGTCAGAGCAGGAGTAGTATTTAGCCGTAGACTATCCCCGCATTTTCACATACAATATCAGGAACATATGACTTATCCTGATGACGTTATTTTAGTTTATAGTACTAATATACGTAATTTTTCAAACTCCGATCAGGGTTATCAATATTTTCCCTATATATATTCACCATAGACATTTCAAAAACAGTTTGGATCGAGCACACATAATCTTCCGAAAGAATTTATTATGAAAAGACATCAATAAAATATATTTTGTGAATAAAAACGGTAGAATATGGTCCTACATCATATATGAAAAGCGAATGCTTCTGGAGGTATTAAATATTATAGCTACAAATTTCTTTTGTTCAGAGACTCATAATGAAATTTGATTTGGAAGTGAAGTATTTTAGGAGATTTGGACTCAGTATGGAATACATTTTAATTAAGAGCCTAAAAGTTTAACAAATAATTTCTACCTATAATATCTAATTATACCCTCAGCCTTTAGGCTATGAAGGGTATATACACTTTCATACGGGCAAAATGTGCCTCATCGAAATAATGGTTTTAGACCCCAAGTATGTTTGGACGAAATGTGTTTCAGACAATTTGGAGTCGATTGAGCAATGTCCGTCCGTCTGTCTGTCTGGCTGGCTGGAGCGCACGATAACTCTCGAAGGGATGAACCGATTCGGTTCAAATTTTGGCTTTCGTAATATTTTGTCCAAACTTAGTTTAAGTTCGAAGATGAGCTATATCGGTCCACTCCTTCCGGTACCTCCCCCACAAAAGTTCGCAAATGTTCGGAAAATTTGTACGCACGATAACTCTTGAAGGGTGTAACCGATTTGGTCCATACTTTGCCCATCGTGGAGCGTGTACCAGACTTAGATCAGGTTTTAATATGGACTCAATCGGTCCACTCCGTCGGGTACCTCCCACACAAAATTTTCGAAAAGTTCAGTATAGGAACATCTCTCGAATCGCTTTGATTTTTGCTTTAGCAACTTGTATTCACTGCCCTCCATACGACGGTATAAGTTTCATCAGGGGCAAGTCCATACTTCCTGAGAAAATAGCCTGAAAGTTGCAAAAAACCCCTATGACACCGTGTGAGGAGGTTGGAGGGCAAAATAACTCTCGAACAGGTCTGCCGATTCGGTCCAAAGTTTGGCTTTAGTAATATTTTGTCCAAACATAGTTTAAGTTCGAAGATAAGCCATATCGGTCCACTCCTTCAGGTACCTCCCCCACAAAAGTTCAAAAATGTTCGGAAAAATTGTGCGTACGATAACTCTTGAAGGCAGTGGCCGAATTGGTCCATACTTTACACATCCTAATATATCTACCAGATATAGATCAGGTTCAAATATGGACTATATTTGTCCACTCCATCCGGTACCTCCCACTCAAAATTTCGGATACATGTTCACTTTAAGACCTGCTTTCGAATCACTTTGATTTTTGTTGAAGCAACTTGCATTGGTAAAAGTTGTTTCAGGGGCAAGTTCATACTTCTTGAGCAAACATCCCTGAAGTTCTAAAAACCCCTATGGTACCATATGTAGTGGCTGGAGATCCATTCTTTTTAGTATCTCCTCCGCAAAACTTTTGATATTAAATCCTAATCAACATTTTTGTCAGTTCAAACGCCCAAAATTTTTAAAACTCCCTAAATACATGGGTTTTTTGGAAAAAATTGCTTCAATATACACAGGCTGAGGGTATATCTCTGTCGGCAAAGCCGACTGATACTTTTTTACTTGTTTTGTAACGTCATTTTCTTAACAAAGTATTTTACTTAGATATCTAGTTTGTTCTGGGACTTACAGTGACATTTTGTATAGAATATTTTTTTAAACACCTTTCGTCAAAAACTAAATTTCATGTTACTTTCATGCATCAGCTCGAAAAAAGAACAAAACAAATTTATTAAAAAATATTTGGGTGTTTTGTTGGCAAAATTGATGTATATATTTTCATTATATATATTGTAATTACATATTTCATTTATTCGGCGACTTATATTGAAATTTTATGGAGAATATTTTTGTCTTTATCTAGCATGAAGTTTTGTGGGACAAAACTTATTAAACTCAGATAAAGTACAACATAACCCTAAAACGTGATTTTACTTTTGACAGATTCCTGTCGTTTAGGTACGATTTAGAGGTTTGGTGAATTCGGGGACCTATAGTAAAATTGTATGACAAATAATTTTGTAGAATATTTTGATCTGATACAATCATATTTAAAGGAGTTTTTAAACGTTTTTGAAAAAAATGGACCAATAAGACCCGTTTATTGACTCGCATGAGGGTTAATTTTTTTCATAAAAAGATACCCCACAATGTTGTCAGTAATATTGCCAAAAACACTTTATACCTAAAATGCATGGATTCCAAGGAATCTGATGCCGAATATTTCAAAACCTGTAGAAATGGGCGACACTTGCCACGCCTATTAAGGTTATTTCCCGATGTAAACTTTCAAAACGCCGATACACGTGTCTTCTTTTTTTCGGTCCTCTTTCATAATCTGGCCGAATTATCTTGTAATTATTTTTTGTGTTGTACAGTGTTATTTAGACAGGTTATAACCCTAATATTGACATCAGGCCGAACTTCATAAATAAATCTATCTTGTAGTGATAGATGGAAATCACTCAGCACGTGTGTTGTTCATACGATTGATTCGATGATATCAACTTTGTTCTGCTACGATAGTGACGCGCATGTTCGTGCGCGTTTCAAGTTTACAAAATAGCACAAGTACTCACGGTCCAAAATGGCACGCGTGACCCGAAACACAAAAAAAAAAAAAAATCATTTTTTTTTCCAAAAAAAAGTTGTAGTAGTAGACATTTTTTAATCTAAAATGGGTACATCTTGAGTTACTTCAAGTTATTTTGTTGATGTAAAATATTGCATAGTATTGTGACAAATGACATAGTTGCCTAAGAAACCCCTTATTTGTAAAAGCGTTTTGCAGCAGATACTCGAAAACGAGAAGACCTATCATCATATTGTTACGTTATTTTATGTACATGAATTTCCATTAATTTGAGAATTTTATTTAATTCTTGTCTTATTGGGATGAAGGTGATTTAATGATTCTAGGAAAACCAGAGACACTATGCTTCAAAAATACTTCACAACTGCAAAATTGCAATAACTTTAGTATAAATACAAAGTTTTCAAACTCTATCTGATATGCATGATGAGGTGAATAAGCACCAGCGAAACGATCATAGCGTATTGGTTGGATGTGTGTGGACTTCGCTAGATATCACATTTACACAAACAGCTATAACTATCTATTTTCCATGTTTACTTTGCTATTTTTTTTTTGTTGTACTCTCTCATATTTATTAAGTTATGCCACTACATTGTGACGTCATTCATTGTAACCGCTTCTACTCTCTCTTATTTATTACTTCTGCCATTTGTTGTTTATATTTATCCGTCTGTTTGTATGTGCGCATGTGTTTTTGCGAATCAACTTATGTGCCGCGTGATCATTGTAGAACCTTCTGCATTAATGATGCTAGAACAGTCTATGCATCAGCGAGCTACTATGAATACGGGAGAGTGGCAAATGGGGGAATTGTGTTGTAATTCAGACAGCGAATTAAAACCGTCAGTGTAATCTAAGAGTAGAGTAAGGCTGTGTGCTTAGTAAATAAGTAAAGTCTTGCGTGAATAACGTAGAATATTGTGGAATCGTAATTTAATCGAACCCTCGTTTTATTTGCTACAAATCGTATCGGGGAATAAAACAACGTCTAAACGGGATTAGGTTAATCCTATTTCCGTAAGAATATACATATCTGCTTGTATGTCTTTCTTGGAATCTGGCGATGGCGACAGACGTCAGTTAGCATTAACGCGTAGACGTACTGTTAGTTTGCGACAAGTACACTGCGAATGTTGGCCGACAACTGAACGCAGAGATTCTTAAGATCACAGAAGATCTTTGTCGATTTCTACTACTGCACATACAGTGCTGCTCAAAACATTTGCAACTCAGCTGCCTATATCACATTCAATCTATTTTTTAGGTACATTTTAAGTTTTGAAATATATTTATTTTTGTAATTTGATTATTTATTGAACCTATTTTCAAGATTTAAAAATGATTATTCAGTTATGAACACTTAAGTTATAAAAATGTGTGGAATATCGGAGGAACACATGTTTTTGCCTGCTCAAAACATTTGCAACTCCATGGTACGTATGTCTATTAGAACGTTTTTGACGAATTTTTTCGTATTGATTGGCATCAGATTGCTTTTAATCAGAAGAAGGGGGCAAAAACCTTCCATGAGGAGTAAATTTTATCCCACCTATGTTTACCTTTGACAGACAAGTATGCCGAAAACAAGACGTGTCTAATTTGATAAGAAAAACTTAAATTATGACCACAAATTTATATCGAAGGGTTGATAAAATGGTAATTTTTGAAAATTGTGGATTCAACGCAGTCCAAAAAATAAACATGTGAACAGTACAATATCTAAAACAGAGCTGGATACCGCGTAAAAAGAAATAAAATCGCCATAAAATGGGATAGATGTGTAAGGACAACAACATCTCCTGTAGAGGATGACCAAATAATTATACGAGTTATTAAGCAGATCTCTCAAAGGACATCAACAGATGTTATAATAATACTCTACCGAACCCCTACATACCAAGGATACTGGTACACCAAGATAGGCAAATTTTGGGAAAACAGTAATTCCATGAAAAATTGAATTTTTCATAGAAATTTTGAAACCGATTACTCGTCGATTTAAATCAATATTTAAGTTCTATGACTTGAAAAAATGTACTTCATCACAAGGTCGCAAGATAATAGAATTTGCCTCCTTATAGGTGTTTTGTATAGCCCTGGAGTATATTTATGGACAGAAATGGAACCGGGTGCATGAGGTCAATATATTTATCAGATCAAAGAACGAACCGTACAGATAACTTGTCAAAATCGCACCATGTACACACCAGAAGTGTCGAATAACCTTTCAGAGGAGTTTAATTTCGAACATGATGGCAGACTTGAAGAATTTCATATATACATATGTATATAAATGTTCACCGAAAAATTTATGTAGGATCGGGTAAAAGTAATAAAGGACACCAAAGTTTAAAATATGTATATACCCATTGTGTTCACGTTTGACACGGCGGTGTCGATGTTTTTAGACAATTTGCACACATACGACACGATTGCCAACAAAGAGAACAAATGTTTTGATTTGTTGTTGTTCAACAGCTCTTCTTGTTCACTTTGCGGGTTCGAATATAGACTATATCGATCGACTTCTTCGGGTACCCCCCACAAAAAATTCGGAAAAAGCGAAGTTTCAGCACAGCTGACTGATAATTTCTTACTTGTTTAACTTCTGTTTGTTAAATTATATTAACCATAAACAATAAAAATATAACGACTAAATGTCATTCATGGACTCATCTAAAACATCAAACTTAAAATGTAAAATCATCGCAAACGATTTCATGATTTCATTCGTTGGCCGATAAAATCGACAATCCGCCAATATGTTCTGAAAAAATTTTATTAAATTATTATTCAAGAATTGTGAATTAATTACCGTATATTGAGAGTCATCGCTCTATGTTCCATTTCAAATGTTTTCTGTCCAACAATGTTGGCATAAAACGCAACGTAACGGAGCCATGAAGCATAGCGACCTTTTGTCACCAGCAGCGACTTAAGAAATTCAAATTACCCGGCAAACTATTAAAATGAGATTCTCGCGACAATGCGAAAAAGGCGGTCATCGTAGACAGAAGAAAAGAAAATAAAGAAATAAACACATCGACATCAAGAATAACAATTAAAAATGGAAAAATAATGATACAAATATGCAAACATATCGAGACATTAAATATGTGAGTAGGTAGGGTTTTCTTACGTCAATTTCTATGCAAATGCGGTCATTTATTTGTTTTTATTAAATCATTGAGCAAATTGTTCACAGTTTCTTAAGTTTATTTGTATGTTATATATATAAATATATGCATATATAATAATATCTGGAGTGTGGTTGGTTGGTTATTAACTCACATGTGGTTTTGTTTTTGAAATTCCACACTTAGGGCGTCCAGTCAACACCAGCAATAGCTGTAAAAGTCAGCATTGATATTTACATTATTCCTACAGCCTGTCGCTGGCCGCTTGGTCAAATGAATAATGCTGCAAATGTTTGTGGCATAACCAGACACTTTCATTTGTAGAATACAAATGATTGTGGCACAGTCGGTGGAAAATGAAATAAGATATTTGTTTAGCTTCGTAGCGCCCCAATATTATTTAAAGAGTAGCTAGGTTCTTGAGGACAAACGGAACTCTGTTTGGTCTCTCAAACAAATTAAAAGTTCTGCAAACATCATGAATTTTCATATTATTCATTAAAGCCGAAGGAGGGCTGAGGGCTTTACTTGGTTCATCGTTTAATAATATGGTTCGGTGTCTATTTATTGCATTCGAATGTTATTATATGCGAATTACTTCAATTCGACTATGGATATTACCAATCTACGAGTGGAAGACCAGAGGAGCGAGAGATTGAGAAGATCATACTTCCGAAAATAGTTGACCATAAATTTCAATCCCTACAAAATAATTTGTCCGAACAGATTGTCAGTATCTTCCAGTGATGGCTTGTCAGAAAGTGTGATATATATGACGCCCGACGTATAATACATATGTCGAAAACATCGTATACCTATCCAAAATCAATAGATTTTTGACAAAAGTAAAATGATAGAAGATTAGGTTGTTTCAGATTTGAATACTGTTGGGAAGGAGTATTTTTTCAATAGTCTAATACAGGAAAATACCCCGGAAGGTCTCTAAGATGATGCAAACTAGGCCGTTTCGCGACCCACGTTTCTGAATATTTTTTCCCTATCAGTAACTTCTGGACGGATACATTTATTTTCATATTTTTGTACTGCAGGCGAATACTCGTTTTTATTTTTTAATACCATAATATGATATATAAACGCAACGAAAATTTATTAAAGACAGCGATTCTTCCTACCTACTAAAAAGAAGGAATCCAATCTCTCTTATGTGACTCCACTCCACGTCAAATAGCTATTTCCGACAAATAGCTATTTCTTTCAAATGCCCCTCACAGAGCAGGCCGTGCGACAGCGATGGTTGCTCTTGACCTATCGAAGGACTTAGATATCGTCAACCAAGCCAAACTGTTCGACGATATATAGAAGACTAACCTCATCAACCAATCAACTATTTGTCTGGACGATAGTCGTTTGTGGAATTCACAAATAGGAAGTCCAAACCCCATAATGTGAAACAGGGTGGTTCCCTGTGTGATATCTCCGGAAGTGTTTAACTTCTACCTTTCTATATAATTTCACACTCTCGGACGGACGGCATAGCTGACCTAGAGCAGTTCTTCCATCTGAGGAACATGAAAATATCCCGTTAAATCCACTGCCACACTGTTCCCCACTTGGAGGGCTGAAATGAGGCTCCCTCTGAAAATATTGGTCGATGTTGCCGTGATTACGTCCGCTAACTACTCCAAAATATTGGGCGTAACGTTCGATTGCTTGTTTAAGTCGTCTGCGCACAGCCACAGCTATTTGCAATAACATCAGAAGTAGGAACAAGGTCCTCAAGTCGCTGGCCGGCAGTACTTGGGGTGCTACAAGGAAACTTTGTTGACCTCTTACAAAGGTGTGTGGTAAGGTATGCGGCGTCAGCGTGGTATGCAAATGTTAGCGCTACGCAGTGGAAAAATGTTCAAACCTGCCAGATGTGCATCAGTACAACAGGATGTTGACAACACAGGCACGACGAGAAAGATCATGATCTTCTATGCTCTAGAACGAGAGAGAGAGGACCTAAGGTACAAACGTGGCGGTTAACGCTCCTCAGCTGCGATAGATGGGGGATGTAATCCGAGGACTTTCCTGTATCGTTGGACCTCTCCCTCTAGAGCGTGGATATCCTTCCTGATAAGCCTGAATGTGCCGAACCTACCCACAAGATGGCGATTTAGATGGCTCTCAAGGTAAGACCCAATCAAGTACTGAAACGAAAGCATCTCATTGTGTTGGTGTACTGGAAGAATCTTTCACTCTTTTGCTGTTCTTAGCGCGGCATTCTGACAGGTTTGAATATTTTTCTAATTCGTATCACATAATCCCGAGGACTAAACTGGAGCCGCATAGCTTACCACAGACCGACCTATCGCGTTATATGTGGTCAACAGTGTTTCTTTATCTGCACCCCAAGTGCTGCAGACTAGGGACTTGGAGACCTTGTTCCTACTTTTCAGTTTGTGGCAAATAGTTGTGGCATGCGAGTTACATATACAAACGCAGGATTTGAACGTAGTGTCGAATGTGACCCCCAACATTTTGGGGCAGTTTATGGTCGGAATTCAGCTACCGTCGACCACGACATTCAACTCTCTTTCAAACTGTGCTGTCCATGTGGTGAGTTGAGTGGCTGTAGATTTTGTGGCGGAAATCTGCATATTCCTCGCGTGGAAAAATGTCAGCGTTCCGGCCAGCGGCTGCCACCTCAGTGTACATATGTTTGTATTTGTTTCGAGCCATTGGTTTAATGCCTTTATGGTTACTTAATGATGAGTTTTCCTCCTGAGTTTTCACAACACAGCAACACCGCTTATTACTGTTACATCTCCAGTTTATCTATCTACGGAATCAACCCGACATCTTTAGGCATACTTGTTGGGATACCACAATTTTTTAATTTTCCGACTTTCTCTACTTTTTATACGTTTGTTACAGGTATATGACATTTTTGACAACGAAGGACTTGCCAATTACTGAGGTAAATTTGGCCTGTCGTTTAGCAAGCATAGACTTAATCAGCAGATATTAATCCAATAAAATGCCTAATCCAATAAAATTCCCACTGATCTTCTGTAAGAAAAACTTCTTCTATTAAGAAGAACCCTTGATATTTTGTGTGAAGACTTTTAAGCATTATATAAGAAGATATATTGGGAGAGAAGACCACTTCGAAAACTATTTTATAAGGAGGCCTCCATTTCTAAACCTGCAGCTGGTCTAAGCTAATTGACTATTTGTTGAGTACACCTATTGGTCTTCCATAAGAAATCCTTCTGTCCATCAATGAAGAATGTCTCTGACCTTCTATATAGACTTTTGGGGTCGATTCAACCATTTTCTAAACGTTAGTGAAATTTCAACATTTACTATATTGGTCCACACTTGAGCTTAAGATTAGTTACAGAGGCCTGATCATATATTCAAATTTATGTTAAGAAATCATTACAAAAAAGCCAAAAGATTTGCAGATGTGGTGCAAAAAAAATCGTTATAAATAAAAATCAAATGTCCTTCGTTGGTAATGGCATCAGTTGAGAACGGCTGCACCGATTTGGATAATTATTTTTGTGAACCCGACCTATGCAAAGAAATTTTGACCACGCCCACTTTTTCAATTTTCAAATTTTTTTCTTTTCTACAAAAACTACTGAATCGATTTTCCTGAAATTGTCAGGGAATGTACAGGGATGGCCCCGGTTAAAATAGGCTACAAATTTAGTTTCGGAGGGTGCGGGTTACTTCCCCTATACCCTATGTTTTAAAAATGTCATATTTAAAATAATTTCGAATGTATCGGTTTGGAAATTAATTTGCGAGACAATTGTGGTTGTATCTCCGACCTTACCTACTTTTTTAGGACCCAAAGACTTGACCACGTCCACTTTTTAAAATATGTTACATCTACAAAATCATGTACAGGGATGGCCTCCAGTGAAAATAGGATGCATACTTTCTTGAATTTCGAGGTGGGCGGGGTACTTCCCTTTGCCAAATTAAAAAAAAAACGCCATATCTTTATGAATAAAAACCAAATTCCGTCATAACCCAACGTAGGTTTTTATGGAAAGAAAATTTTACCGCGCCCACTTTTTTCAACATTTATTTCAATTTAAAGTTTTTTTGCAAAAACTACTGAACTGATTTTCCTAAAATTGTCAGGGAATGTACAGGGATGGCCCCCGAAAACAGGCTACATATTTTATTGAATTCCAGAGGGGGGCGGGGTACCTCCCCTATGCGATATTTTTAAAAAACGATACGGATTAATCTACAATGTAGTACTTCTTTGGGCCCTAAAGACCCAACCACGCCTGTTTTTTCCATCAAATTTGCAGCAAAAGCTCAAAGTTTGCCGTTGTTATGTATATTTTATGAATTTCGGAGGAGGTGGGGTACCTTCCCCACGCCTTTCTTTTAAACGATATATGTATAAGCCAAACTTATGATCATATCGGTTTCAGCATCAATTTTGGGAGGCAGTGGGGTTGTGTGTACCCTAGGTACATATTTGGAGCCAAATACCGGAACACGCCCACTTTTTTAATATTTTATATCTTGAAAACTGATGACAACGCCCACTCTTTTCAATACATTATTTTTCCAAAACTACTATATATATTTGTAGAGGAATTTCGGGAGCCTATTGTTTTATAATCGCTATATTTTCCAAACTTTAGAGTGTATCGACTTGCAAATTAATTTTCGAAACAACGGTGGTTGCTCCCCGATCATGAAAAACGACATATTTACAAATTTCCTTAAATGGTGAGGTTCAACGGCCCATCAGCCATGAAAAACTAAAATATATAAGCCTCAATAAGCAGGAGAATTCGACTTAACCGTTTTTTAACTTTTATAATTACATCGCTTTACGATAAATCCTAAACAGCATCGCCTATTGATCCGAAAATCCGACAGTCCGTAAGAGAAAAGAAAGGTTACAGACAAAATCTGTTGGTAAATTAAAAATCCTCCTCGGTTTGAAAATGGACCGAAAAAGTAAGGTAGAAAATACCTATTTTTGAGTTGTCAAGCATAAAGCCCATAAAAAGTTGACAATCATCATCAGGGCGATTTTTATTGTTACAAATTAATAGATGACCACTCCACCTTCTTTCTTAACAACTGACTTCTAACAAAGATTGAAAGAAAACTTAGAGATCAAAGGTCAACAAAAACCATAATAAATAGTTTATTTATCTTTTCATACTTTTTTGGTCGAGTTCAGAGAAAAATAACGTTTTGACTTTAAAAGAAAACAATGACAATAATATATAAATATTTTAGCAAAAACTTTTTACACATTAGAGCTCTGTTCCAGAACTAAAAAGTTTTTACAATTTTTACCACTTTTACACATTTTGCGTTCCCGTACACAAAATTTATATGAAAATCGTTTACGACTTTTACAACTTTTACGACTTTTACCACTTTATAAAGTACGGGAACAGGCCATAGGATAATTACATTTGTCTTTTTTTTCTTTCTTATTGGCAAATAAATATTGGCAAAATAAAAAATCTTAAAAATTAAAACAAAAATTAAGTTTTTATTTCTCTCTGACCTCTAGCCAAAAAATATGAAAAGATAATAAATGTCCAAAGGTCAACAATAATTATTACAAGAATTTATTTATTTATTTATTATTTATTTTTTTATTTATTTATTTATTTATTTATTATTTATTTTTTTTATTTATTTATTTATTTATTTGTTTATTTATTTATTTATTTATTTATTTATTTATTTATTTATTTATTTATTTATTTATTTATTTATTTATTTATTTATTTATTTATTTATTTATTTATTTATTTATTTATTTATTTATTTATTTATTTATTTATTTATTTATTTATTTATTTATTTATTTATTTATTTATTTATTTATTTATTTATTTATTTATTTATTTATTTATTTATTTATTTATTTATTTATTTATTTATTTATTTATTTATTTATTTATTTATTTATTTATTTATTTATTTATTTATTTATTTATTTATTTATTTATTTATTTATTTATTTATTTATTTATTTATTTATTTACTTATTTATTGGTTTATAATAACAAATAAATAATTCTGATTTTCTGTTTATTTTTAGGTAAGTCATTCTTTACTCTCTCTCTCTCTCTCTCTAAAGAACATGTTTTATTACATACAGTAAGTATGCCTATCAATATCGTTTTCGTTTATGCCAAAGTACCTATTATTTACACATTTTTTATCAATAAATTTGTATTAATTAAAATATTTTTAAAAATTCTTCGCCAGTGTGCGCCGCAACACTTTCATTTAAACGCAATGGATAAACGTTTGGTATTGTGTTGAGGCGAAGAAATATTTCATGCACTCGACAATTATACAAGGCAAACAATCGTAGAGGAACCAACCAACCCGTGTGGGATTTGTGCGTCTAACAGCTGAAACAGACTATAACGAGAATTAAAACAAATAAAGAAGAAAAGAAAAAAAACGAAACAAAGTACCAGTCTTTGATGATATGTCCCTCCCCGAATGAGATTTTTGCAGATGAAAACGAAAAAAAAAAACACTATCGCTTTTTATGCTGTACTACAGCATTAAACTTTCAAATAAATTATGTGTCAATGGGGCAAAAAAATGGCAAACATGATCGCCCACATACAAAATAAACAAATGTCCATATGAAGCTCGTATAAACAATTACATCTATAAGCAAAGTTAAACATGTAAATTGTTGGGCACAAACAGATGAGGATTTTTTTTACTTACAGAAAAGAGAGGCATTTGTGCATGCGCATTCGAATAGATTTATAACAAAAACGATTTTCCTCGTTATTTTCATTTAAAATAAAAATTGTTATTATCATGGACTCCATCTTTCAAAAATACCAAATTAAAACACGAGGTGACTGTACAAAAGAAAAAAAATACAATAACAACAACACTTCTAATATTGCGGACCTTATGTTTTTCAGTTATCAGGTTCCTCTGTATCCAGATTTAAAAATTCTGCAACCTGGACTGACCTGCCTGATAGGGTCGTTGATCTAGTTGTTCTCGCTCGTTGGAGGTGAAAAAGGTATCTTTGTGTGGTTCTGATCTTGTCGCAAATAGCTGTGCCTTGCGTGAACGACTTAAACATGGCATCGAACGTTACGCCCAATATCTTGGGGTAGTGGGGTAGTGGTTGGTATAAGGATACCATCGACTAATATCTCCAAGGGGAGCCTCATTACAGCAGCTCAAGTCGTGAACAGTACGACAGTAGATTTAGCGGCGCAGATTTTCATATTCCTCAGATGGAAAAACTGCACTGACTCAGCTACGTAGATATTTAAACTATCACATAAGTTATTGATGATAGGACCCGACGCCACTGTCTCTCCGTTAAAGTAACACTGTCATACTTATTCTTGAAATGGCTATGGCACCTCCAGCACTGCAACATTGGTACAGGATTAAGTAAAGTGTTGGTAACGGTTAAACCACTCTCGAATCCAGGAAATAACGATAATAGAATGACTGTTACTTTAACGGTATGACAGTGTTACTTTAACGGTTCTTGAAGATTGGTACAATGAAGCTCATTTGCCAGTCTCGTAGTCTTTATTTGGAAATTCAAAAAGAAGGTAGCGAGCGAGCGGTTGCAGCTCATCCACCCGAAAATCTGAGGAAATGGATAAATCTGTGTAGCGGTGATTGGTAAATTCTTTGAATCCATGCCAATCATGAAAATATGACTCAGAAGAGAGCGGCAGTCAGAGGTTATAAAGTCGTGTGGTCTGTTAGCGGAGGCGATGACATATTTCCAGAGATTGAATTCTTTTTCTATCAAAATTTTAAATGAAAAACATTTTCTTTACAGTTTTTTTTCATTTGAAATTTATTTCCTTTATATAATTTTTTTTCATTTCACATTTTTATAGAAACAGAATTGAGTCCCAGTAGGCCTATTTTGTAACTTTTATCTATAAAAAAGTTGTTAAAATTTCGTTTGTTTTTGTAACAACTACAAAACAAACAAATGAAATTGTTGTAAAATAAACAATGAGTAAAGTTGTTAAAAAGTTGCTGAATAGGGGGACAGGAAACGTAATTTATTAGACAACGGGGCCTATTCTGTAACTTTTTAACAATCCGACAATCGACAACGTTGTCAACGATAAAAATTGTCTGCAGTAACGATTGTGCTATTCTGTAAAAATGTAGACAAATTGACGATAAACTTTTAGAAGCTTTCATTTTTGAATGTATTCCAAAAAAACACACACAAACCAAAGGCACATCTAATATTGAACATTTTTGTCGATTTTTAACTACGACAATTTTGGTGTTGTTTCTATAACGACATTTTTAACAAAAGTTGTTAAAATTTGAAATTTGAATACCAAGGTTGTTCATTATGTTGTTAAAATAAGTTTCTCGAACAAATAACAATATGAACTGTCGTTAAAAAGTTAGAGAATAGGCCCACATCCCCCCTATTCAGTAACTTTTTAACAACTTTACTCATTGTTTATTTTACAACAATTTCATTTTTTGTTTTGTAGTTACAAAAACAAAAGAAATTTTAACAACTTTTCAATCGATACAAGTTACAGAATAGACCTACAAGTGGCACAGTGGTGATGTCTGCCGGCCTGTGACAATATCCTCTTAGCGTCTTCATTCACCGTGCAAAATGTTGACCTTTCTATTTGCTACACCAGCGCTGTACTCACTGGTCATTGCCTACGATGGATTGCCAAAGCTCATGATGAGCACCAGACGGTTATTGCCTTCCAAAGGCGAACTAATATCAGGTTATAACGCATGGCACAACTGTTCATCGGCGGCATGTACACGTTAAGCAACTGCACCTTTGCAGTCCCACAATCCATGTATGGGTCACTCATGAACGACGATGACTGATTCTAACCAAATTGGTTTCGAAAAACGATTTTTTATTAGTTTAAATTGCTATATAAACATTAGACAATAAATTTGTAATTATATTGCAAGCTTGAGCTGGTGCTGTTATGATTTTAAAACAAGTAAAAAAGTATCAGTCGGCTTTGCCGACAGAAATATACCTTCAGCCTGTATATATTGAAGCATTTTTTTCCCAAAAAACATATGTATTTAGGGGTTTTTAAAAATGTTGGGAATTTGAACCGACAAAAATGTTCATAAGGATTAGAGATCAAAAGTTTTGCGGAGGAGGTACTAAAAGGAATGGATCTACATTGACCATTATGAAAGTGGATATCCAGCCACTACATATAGTGACATAGGGGGTTTTTACACCCTTCGGGATGTTTGCTCAAGAAATATGGACTTACCCCTGAGAAAACGTTTACCATCGTAATTGAGGCAGCGAATGCAAGTCGTTTCAACAAAAATCAAAGTGATTCGATAGCAGGTCTTAAAGTGAACTTATCCGAAATTTTGTGTGGGAGGTACCGGATGGAGTGGACAAATATAGTCCATATTTGAACCTGATCTATATCTAGTAGATATATTAGGATGTGTAAAGTATGGACCAATTCGGCCACTCCCTTCAAGAGTTACCGTATGAACAAATTTTCCGAACATTTTTGAACTTTTGTGGGGGAGGTACCTGAAGGAGTGGACCGATAGGGATTTTCTTCAAACTTAAACTATGTTTGGATAAAATATTACTAAGGCCAATTTTGGACCGAATCGGCAGATCCGTTCGAGAGTTATCTTGCGCTCCAACCACCTCACACGTTGTCATAGGGGTTTTTTTTGCATCTTTCAGACTGTTATCTCAGGAAGTATGGACTTGCCCCTGATGAAACTTGTACCGTTGTATGCGTTGCTAAAACAAAAATCAAAGCGATTAGAGAGATGGCCCTAAACTGAAATTTTCCAAAATATTGTGTGGGAGGTACGCGAAAGAGTGGAGCGATTGAGTCCATATTGAAACTTTATCTAAGTCTGGAACACATTTCACGATGGGCAAAGTATGGACCAAATCGGTTACTCCCTTCAAGAGTTATCGTGCGCACACATTTTCCGAACATTTTCGAACTTTCTTGGGGGAGGTACCGGAAGGAGTGGACCGATATAACCCATCTTCGAACTTAAACTAAGTTTTGGCAAAATATTACGAGAGCCAAAATTTGAAGCGAATCGGTTCATCCATTCGAGAGTTATCGTGCGCTCCAGCCAGACAGCCAGACAGACGGACGGACATTGCTCAATCGACTCCAAATTGTCTGAAACACATTTCGTCCAAACATACTTGGGGTCTAAAACCATTATTTCGATGAGGCACATTTTGCCCGTATGAAAGTGTACATACCCTTGTTAGCATAAATGCTGAGGGTATAAAAACGAATTTTTATTAGTTTAAATTGCTATATAAACATTAGACAATAAATTTGTAATTATATTGCAAGCTTGAGCTGGCGCTGTTATGATTTGAAAATAATATTTCCCAATTCATTTGGTATGTTGGGTAAACCTACGAATACAAGAGCTTTATCACAGAAATGTTATTAGTGTAAAACCGACCAAATAAATTGTATTAAAATGTGTAGCATACTTTTAGGCATTATTTAATACCAAATCGAAATAAAGTCACAGTAAGTCACAGTGTATGTAGTAGTTTACTGTTTGATAATGCTGTTATATAGTATAATACAAGCGCTATTATTTTATCCAGTATTTATTTCCAAAAACCAATATGGGGAACACAATAGTTAGCTGCGAATCTAATTCTGTACAATTCTCAAAATGCGAGCAAATCCTAATGGGACTTTTTTGAAAGAAGGTACAAATTCTTATGACCACATTTAAACCTCTCTAAATGTAGCTTTTTTGGTATAATTATTGATATATCTTAGGAACCCATATAGAGTTTAGTTAGCACTCTTCGTCATAGTAATCTAAAGTAGAGGATATCGTTAAATGTTTTCAAAAAATCATCATTAAAATATGATTTGCGACTTTTCAGAATATTGTCATGTTTTTTCATATTTATTTAGCTGTATTTTATAGTAAACTTTTTTTACATTTTTTATATTAGGTGCATTCCTACATGTTTTGTATATTTCTTCACTTTGTTCCGTAAACGGGAGTTGAATCAATAAGAAAAATTCGGTTTACATGTTAATTTCTGAGGAGTTATGTATTGTATTTTTCAGAAGATCACGTTCGACAAATCCAGTAGTTTAGTAAAATGTAGAAAATATTTGACATATCACATATAAAACTAATGTTGAAACTGTACATAACTATTTTCTCCAGCGGGACTCTAGCTATAAGTTTGAGAAAAGTACAAAACAAAATGAAAAAAAAATCAAGATTTAGCAGGCTTTATATGAGGCCATAACATTTCAATCCAATCTAAGAAAATAAGCAAAAAACCCGAAAAAAACTGAGTTTTATTCTTGACATATACATTATATTAAGTCTTAATCCCTAACTGCTACCAAACATCTCGCGACATGTTTAGTATGCAAAGGTAGGTTTGCTACCACAAATATTTAATTATAATCTATTTAAAATGAAAGAAGTAAGAACGGCGTTAAGTTCGGCCGATATAGACCTATATTGACAATTTACATTGTGGAGCTTTTCTACCCATTGAGAATTCAAAATACCAAGTTACAGTCACTAAAGTAAAATAGTGCTTTAAAAGACTTCACATCGAGCGGTATCGTAGTACCTTCCAAGCCTCTGAATACCTTAACATACCTGCATACTACATACCAAAATGTACACATGTCTGAAGGGTAATGTGGATAAAACTTTGAAGATAACGAAAATCGGGTGGTACCGTACTATGTAACATGTTGCAAATTTCGGACATTTCGGTAAGATAATGGGGCTAAAATCTCTTGAAAGTTTTGTAGCCCCAAAGAAGACTAAATACTCACTAATATATACATATATATAATTTTATTTTATATATGGTAATATTCAAAAAAGTTTTTCAATCGTTGAAGTTGAGGTTCACCATTTAATAAGTCGCGAACTGTTAATATATTTTATAAAATATGAATATATTTATATTAATTGAAGTGTTTTAGCCACGATCTCATAATATGGACCATAACAAATAATTTTCGTGGAAGCTGCGTTGGTGGTAATATTAAAACATGGGTAAAAATGTGTTGAAGTTTACAAGTTTTTTTGTGTTCTTTCTTGATTTCTGGTCAAACCACGGAAAATTCTGACATAAGTTCAAAAAAAGAATTGAAGAATACGCTTTGGGCAACATGGTTCTAATGTATGACTTTTCGATATATACACTGCATCCCCCTAAAATCGATGCTGACATTTTGAAGTTTTGAAAACTGGGTTTTTCGAATTTTTCTTATAAATATTGGGTGCAACTAGATAATAATCCAAACTAGTTTAAAGGATTGTAGAACTCGCGATTCCACGTCGTTCGATGTATATTTCATGAGTGTGCTCCGTACAGCTTCCTAGTAATAGGAGTCCAAAGACGAAAATTTGGTGCGTAAATTTTCTGAAAAAACCTATTTTTTGACTTTAAAATTTCCAACTGTCGTACAGGTACCCCTGAACCCCGCGTGATTTTAGTTTTTTTACGTGCCGGATCTAATGAGCTCTTCCGCGGTCGAATCCATCCACTAAAACGCCGGATATAGATACCTTGAAAGTAGGAAAATCTGCAAAAATATATTTTGACAATTCCGCGAATTGAACCGCGATTTTCTTTGATTATTTTTGCATAGGTTAGGTTAGGTTAGGTTGAAAAGAGGGGCGAATATAAGAATCGCCACATGCCCGTATGGGGCATACACTTAAGCCAGTATAGGCCTGTTGTGCGCTCTAATTTCGGAAGCCTAAGGGGAATAAATTTTTTGTTGCTTAATTTATTGAAAAGAAAATAAATTTATCAGTTAAGAAATTCTGTGCCATTGACATAATCTCTTAAGTTTTTGAACTCGCTTGCCCTAATTTGGTGGAGTTCTGGTATAGTGTTATTTCCTAGAAATTGGTTTCTTAGCGTCGCGAAGGCTGGGCAATGACAGAGATAGTGTTCCAACGTTTCGTCGTCCTCTCCGCATGCTCTGCATTCGCTGCTTTCTGCACAACCGATTTTGTGCAGGTGTGCTTGTAGCCCTAGGTGTCCTGTAAAGATGCTTGTCAGTCTACTAATGTCTTTTTTACTCATTTGCAGGAGTTCCTTTGTTTTATCCTGGTCTGGGTTTCCCCAGAATAAATGTAAATCCTTTATATAAATTATAAATGTAATCCTTTATACGCAATTATAATGTTTGCCAAAAAGGTGTGTCACAAATTACAAAGATTCAGGAGTAATATCCCTATTTATCCCAAAATAGAATGCGGTGGCACATCCACAGTTCTTGACGAATCTGTCTAAAATAATTTATATTGACGTATTTTTAATAAGGGGCCATTGAAATCGGATGCACCTTATCATCATATGCATATCGCGTAATTTTTGCCCACTTGAAGGTTTTTTGAATAGTAAGATGCAACTGATGGCACACTTTGGCCGCTGAATGAAACATGGGAAAATCCATGCATATTGGTAGACCTGGACTCCCTGTATCCGAAAAGCACATGCACCTCAACCGATTTAAACCAATTCGCTAATTATTCGGTTTTTAACTTCTATGTTTTTTCTTTGATTGTAATTTCAATATTACTCTCTACTTCTTATTTCTATTGCTTATCACAGAAAGCAAATATACTTTCACGATGACTAATTACTTTTCTCGTAGAAGTTTAAGCAAAATACTTCAGGATTTGGATCGAAATTTAGCGAAATAATAGAATAACACCCAACATTTATTTTTCAAATTTTTCGTATTTAACCAAAAATATATTTTTGAAATAATTTCCAACAATAAGTTTCCGTTCTTTGTTGTTGCTGTAATATGCAAGTTATAAACGCGATCTTTATAATTTTGGTCTCACATTTTTCTACGCGTTGTCTAGATTCTGTACGTATTTTTAAATTATTTTTTTAGAGATTTTTTGGACTCTGATTTAGAATAAATAACATTTATTCCAAGATTTCTTCAATATTTTTTGATTTTCCGCGAAAATAAAAATTAATTTAGCAACTATTTTAGCATCTACGGATAGATATCAAATGCTGCTAACGATTCATATATACATGTTCATATTACAACACAATAGGAATTTTTAAATATTTTTTCTTTACAAGAGAGTAAAACCGCATATAACTTTTGAGTGCAGCATCCAATTTTGTGAACGCGAACAGATTTGAAACCACGATTTTTTTCGTAACCCATGTACCAAAAATGGCGGATGTGCTCGTCAAAAAAGTTTTTAATTTTTTTTCTATGTAATTGTAAAGGAAATTTGAAATTTACCATATAACTTTATTTCATATATCATAAAAATTAAAATTGGTTTGTTCGGGACCTTTTTAAAATTTAAATGAAATAAAAGTTATTTTAGTCATTAATCCATACTTAATATTATCGTAGTCCTTCGGATACCTCCTCCACAAAAATTCAAAACTTTTCGCTTTTCGAAAACTCTCGAAGTGTGTAAACGATTTAGTCCAATCATTGCACATCATAATATTTCTTCCGGGTATAGATTATGTTATAATATAGGCTATATCGGTCCACTGCTTACCTTACCACCCGCACAAAATTTCAAAAATGTTCGCAAAAGTGAAGTTTACGGGTATGTATCGGATCGTTTTGATTTTTTGCAGCAGACTCACCCACCTATCACGATGGTAGAATTTTTAAAGCATCCGAGTTGGTCAATGCTTTGTACATCCAAAAATGTTTTCCAAACGAAGATGAAGTTCCAGGAAGGTTTATTTCGGACAATACCTTCCAGTACCTCCCTCATAAAAGATCAAAATTTTCGCTTGAATACAGTTTGAATACAGTTTGTACGTCAAACCGATGAAAACATTGAAGTAGTGAAGAAAATGATTTTGCATAATTATCAAATCGCTATCAGAGAGGTTGCTGATGAAACTGGCATATCGTTCGGCTCATGCCAAGCTATTTTTATGGATGTTTTAGGCATGATACAAGCGGCAGCAATGATTGTTCCAAAAATTACTAAATTTTGAGCAAAAACAACGTCGCAACCATCCAGATTACCTCAAAAAAGTCATAACTGGTGACGAATCATGTCTATGACATTGAAACCAAAGCATAATCATTCTAATTGAAATGTTCAGAAGAGCCATTGATTTTTTCCTCTTCCCAAAGCTGATGAATGCAACGATGGGGGAGATAAAAGAAAAATCGTAACAGGAACAGTTTGCTATACCAAAAAGCACGCTCCAGAAGTGTTTCGAGGATTGGAAAATACGTCGGCATAAATGTATTATATCTGAGGGGGATTATTTTGAATGGAATATCCCCCTCCTTTCCATTGAAAGTAATCGCCCTAAATGAAATAACGGTAAATAACGTTTTATTTTTGGATCAGACCTCGCATTTAGTTCGACTTTTTATTGTGATGAGTGAGGAGTTAATGACTAGCGATCGATAGTGGTGTAGAGCCCAGTCCTAACTATATTTTATTATTTTAGTTATGATACGGGACCCCAATTTCGTCGGCTAGTCTGAACGTTCTAGAGTAGTTTTTAGCTACAAACTAGAGTTGTATTTTCTAGTTCATTTAGCTGATCGCTCCTTTTAGTTTAGAACGTTTATGTGTACATTAGGGTGGCGATCTTAAAATCTAACAAAACTAAACACTTTAGGGGGGGTGTCGCATAAAAAAATCCGGCAACGATTTTCCCTTTGAGTTAAAACCAGTCTAGTGAACAGGGTCGTCAATAAGCTCTGCCGTTTAGCTGTTGTCTTTTCGTTCCATCGTTCGCCTGCAAGCTCGGTCATTTGTAAACAAACACATGCATACATACACGACGAGCAACAAACAACAGAATAATGTTATGAACTTTACCAGAACAATATAATATCCCCTCATACCAATTGCGGATATTATTCGAATGTTCGACACAACTTTCGAAAACGATATCACATTCGAAGAATTGGCAATTGTTTTTCGGGTGTACACAAGCACGTTGTTCTTTTGTTCGTCAAAAGTTTAAAAACGATATCGTTTTCGAACATTTGGCGAATGTTTTTTCTTCACAAGAAAAATTGTTTCGAGAAACATTTTTTACTTTGAAAATTTTTTTGTTTCAAAAAAAAAATTTACGTTGTTTGTAAAAAATTCCCATTTGCTTTTTTCAAATAATTTCGATATAAATGCTACGTATAATATAGACAATAAGTGTTGATAAAGACAACATATGGGTAGGTTGCCAAACACAAGACAACAATGTTTATCAACAGTTAAATATCGCGTCGCAAACATAAAGAAATAAAAACGGAAAAGGTACATAACAGAAACATCAAGAAACTCCACAAAAAATGTTTTTCGCCACTATCGTAAAACTATCGTCAATCATTCGCTAATAATATTATTAACGATATTCGAAATCGAAGGATTTCCTGCCACAAACTGAGCGACGAGTGAATCGTTTTTAATTCATTCTCGTGTGTCGTTCTCGAACAAAATATCCGCAAAACTCTCGAGAAACATTCGAAAACGATATCGTTTTCGATAGCAATGGTATGGGGGGAAGATATTAATATTACAAAGAATAAAGTTTTGTGTATGTGTGTGTGGTTTTTAATTTTCCTTAGCGATATAAAGAAATTTATTTCTACCCAAAATATAAATAAAATGCATTAGATATACAAAGGCATCATTTAACTCAGACGACGGCACCGTATTATGGATAGGTCAATGACGTACTGACCTAGATTTATAAATGTTCGTTCTTTAATCTTTCCTTCCTTGATCATTCGGTCGTTACTCAGTGAACTATAATGAACTACGTATGTATATATATATATAACGATAGATCTAGTTCATACGCCTTTTTAATGAACTGGTTCATTCGTGAACTATACAGCTTTAATATTCACCCATGTTTTCTGTATCGCCCATGTAATCAACTAATTTTCCAGAAAATTGATATTAGGGTTTCAGTGGATAGACAATTTCTATATAACCTCCATTGAACGATTATTTAACATTTTATATTCTAAGTAGATAGAAAATCTTATTGCCATTCTATGACGAGTCCACCAGTTTGAGTCATTTTGAAGATTTTGGCGTACTTTAACATGTTTAGTGTTCATTTGTTAGACTCACAAACATTTTACCTTTATTTATGAGGATCTTACCACTTATACGTACCACGAAACTCAATATTAATATTCAGCTACAGAATCGAATAAAAATTGCATAAATTCTATGTACATTAGAAGTTCCACTAAACTTTTATTGATGATCGATCTGTGTGTGGTGTATTGTGTTCTAGACAACAATGGGATGCTAGAATAAAATACAAGAAAAAACTCATTTGTCTATACTTGGCAAAAGGTTACCATATTTGTAGAAGAAACAACAAAAACACTATCGAATCTGCGATTCATTCATTCAATTGAATTGTTTATGACCAAAATCGGTATTTTGCGGAATCGGAAGTAATAAAGAAGAAATCACTTGAGTATATCATCGACATGGCATGGCAGCAGACACAGATCTTGCGATAGCTTCACTCCATCTACATTGCACATAAATAAAAAAAACATCGTTCACATCAGCACATAGATATCAGATCAAATCCATGTCGCGATCAGCAGTGGCTGAGCACCATCATCGAGTAATGATCATTCACAAGCAACAGCAAAATATTTTTGGGGAAAAGAGAGGGAGGCAAAATGTTTAGTTGTCTACTACATGGCGGATTCACTCATTCGGATGAATGCGTTTATTTATGTTAAAATAACAAAATACAAAATCAAAACAAACAATGAATTCAGCACATCTAAACATATTACAAAAGATGGGCATGTCTCTTGTGGTTAACAAATCATGTTTACGAAGGTGGTGTAGTAATGTGGGGATTACAAATAAATTAAACAAGTAAAAACGTATCAGTTGCTTTGCCTCAGCCAGTTTGAATTGTAACTTCTATCTATGGACAGATCGAATACCGGCTACACACCCAAAATCCTTCTCTCCAAAAATTGGGGTTTTCAGAATTGTTGTGACCCTTTTAAGACTTATGAACTTGCCGACAAAAAATCGAAACTTTTCGGGTATTTATCTTAACGATTAAGTTTTGCTAAAACATTTGATTTGGATTAAATCCCAAAAGTGTTGCGGAGGAGGTACTAGAAGGAGTGGACAAATATAGCAAATTTTGGCGGTGGTCCTTATTTGGGAGTCATACGTTTCGATAGATATCGCGCCCACCAGTTAGTTCAGTTGTCCACCCTTGGATTTAGAGCTTTTGTACCATTATTTCAGGAAGCATGTTTCTGATTCCTGGGATTGTACTGAGCAAAAAAGTCCACTGGACTTTTTCTATAGAACTATTTCTAGGTGAAAATCGAGCCTCCAGATTTTGACTTGAAGTTTTTTATCCACAAAGCCAAAACTGCCTGAAGGAGCGTTCCAATGCTTTTGCGATGTAAACGATGGTCTCAATGGTTTGGCTGTTATATGCCAAAATATCTTAAAAACGTGGATAAAAAACTTCAAAATCGGAAGGCTTACTTATGGTCTAGTGGATTTTTTTGCTCAGTACAATCCCAGGAATCGGAAACGTAAAGACACAATAAGGTGTTCAAATCGCCACTCCCTAATAGACATGCACACGAAAAACATAATATCGCTTTAATACCGCAAGGAATACCTTCCGAAATGTCCAATGGATCCTCGATTATCACTATAGGTAACATTTCGGCTAATTGTACAACCAATTCGTAAGCTATTGTGATAATCAGCCATTTTAGTTTGTGCCGGCAGGGTTATTTAGCAGAAGCTGGAGGTATGGACTTGCCCCTGAAAAAATGTACCGTTAAACTGCACTTGTACCAACAATTTTGAAAATTTGTTTGGGAGGTACCCGAAGTAGTGGATCTATATAGTCCAAAATTGTTTACTTATGTGGGGGAGGTACGCGAAGGAGTGCACTGATATGGCCCATCTTTGAACTTGATCTGAGTTTGGATAAAATATAACCAAATCGGTTGATCCGTTCGAGAGTTGTCGTGTGCTCCAGCCAGTCAGACAGACATGGCTAAACCGTCTCCAAATTGTCAATAAAAAGTCCCAGCCCCGCCCTTATAGCACCGAGTGGTAGGCATTTGTACTAGTCACGAGAAAATAATGTTTCACATGAAGTAACTACAATTTTGTCAGGTATCCGGTCGGATGCAATTTTATTCATTGACTCTCCCGTAGCTATCCGGAAATTTGATGGTATACTAATTGGTTCTTTTTGATCCACTCTTCATACCTTCTCCGAATTTCTATTGGGTCTATAAATAAAAGTATTAAAAAGTAAAAGCCATAGTTGGTGTAGTCCTCAATCCCGATTGCATGCTCGTCCACGACAATCCACGCCTTTTTCTGCATGGAAGCGGTATTGTCAACTCTGACTGCAAGGAGAGTACCGCCCACAGGCTCCGCAGTTGATGCCGCTACCGGGGACATCTTCTTTATGTTCAAGCTCACTTGGTTGCCCTCTCGTTCTTGACGCAGTTTGCTCTAAGAAAGTAGGGAACTTGCGGAACATGATCTTTCCTCACCAACTTGAGTTTGCCGTATTTTCAAGAATCTATGCTGCTGATAATATTTCTGATGGCGGCAATGTTGAATGTGGTTTTTGGGTAAGAATTTCAGAAATTTCTATTGGTATCGATAACAGAGTTCGTCCCTATAGCGTTTCTTAGATACCTTGGCGTAAGATGCCAGTCTCCGCAGCCCTTCTCTTCCTCTCCCTTCCCTCCCTTCGTTATTCTGCTTAATCTGGTTCTGGGTCTATCTCCAGTTTTGGCTGCTTTGATGGGTTGTAACCACAAAGGCACTGGAGTTAGTTGAGTATGTTTGGCAGGGCAGTTAAAACGTGCAGTGTGTCGTGTGGGTCTGTTTCGTATGATGCGCTGATGTTTTGCACAATGTCATCGATCCTTGCTGTATAGCAATTTAGACGGAGCGTGGTTGAGCCAGTTTGAGTATTTTTGCATCGCGTTGCAATTACATTCACGGACCACACTTGCATTGCATTGCTTACCACAGACCGACGTATCGCGTTATATGTGGTGAAGGGTTTCCCAAGTGCTGTCGGCTAGGGACTTGAGGATATTGTTCCTACATCTCAGCTTGTCGCAGATAGCTGTGACATACTCGGACGACGTAAACATGCTGTCGAATGGGAACCTATAGAATCTTGGGGTAATTAGTGGTCGGAATTCTCCTATCATCAACTATGACAATCCACTCAGTGTGGCTGTAGTAAGATCAGTCAAATAAGAGTTCAGCCTTTCACAAGTGTCGATAGTGAAGGTCAAGAACGTAAAAGAACCGCACACGTTACTATCTGAATTCCCTCTGGAGGGGGCGGTATACATGAGACGTAGAGGCTAAACAGTTCCGGAGATATCACTTCACTCTACGGCACTTGTACTTCGTGCTCCTTAATTCTACATACGATTGGCGTCCACACATATAATTGTTTATCCAATGTTTCAAACATGGCTGGACGGTAGTTTCCTCAAAGTCCTCAGACAGCGTGGAGTGCTTGGCAGTATCATAGACTGATAAGTCCTGTTGAGTCTTGGACTAACGCTGAGGTAAATTCTCAAGATTCTTTGCTACGGGCGACAAAAACTAAAACGGTCTGTACGATTCACTTTTACTGGAATCCTTGCCTGGCCTCAGTAGCGGGACCAACCTGTATATTTTCTTGACTTCGGGAACGATGTGGGCTAGCGATATGTTGAGAAATTTGGTGAGGTACTCGACTCCCGGCTCATCCAGCTCTTTCAGCATTACCATGGTTGAGCCTTATGGAATCTCCATGGTAATGATTTGGAATGTTTTGCGCTCTTGATGGAATTCGCAACATCACCGATTGTAAATTATCCGCGGCAGTAAGAGATCTAATGCGACTTAGTACTCTTATCATCGCCCTGCCACTCCAGGGAAATGTGGTCTCACCTCGAGTAATTCACCATTTGTCATGTCTCTCTTACGCGTTTCCTACCGCTGTTTGCCGGAACTCTTTTTCTTCTTTGTCCTCTTCCGAATAAAGTGAAGGGAGCGTTCATAATCCCTTTTACAGCATCTGTAGCCTTGTTATTTCCTGAGTGTTTCGAGCCTTGTAATCTCTTGCTCACTTCATCTACCATCTTGTGGACCTCCTCCATATATGGAATTTCTACTACGGTTGTGCTTGTGTTGCCCATCGCTCAGTCTCCATCTACCAGTATTTGCTTTTGAGTCGTTTGTTTGTAGCAGTACCTTTGACCGTAGAGTCCAATCCCCTCAAATCTGTGGGAGAGTTTGCTCACGATCGGTGGATGACGGTGTGGTGTGGCTCGTAGGCAGATCAACAACATTTTCTGACTCCTAGTCATGTTCTAGTCGACTAAAATGCCTCAGTCGAAAACGCGCTTGTTGAATATATTTTTGGACTGTTGGTACTTCTCCGGGTCGGCGTATGGATACAAAAGATAATGGTGATTCATAATCGTGGTTAATCTAGAATAAAATGTTTCAGACTAGATGTTTTTCTTCTGCTTTGTTACCAAACTATAGGTATCACCTGCATGTGCTGCTGTGACTCTTTTCCCGGTCCATCGTTCCTCTGGTAAGGCGATAATATTGGATATGAGTCCGAACATCTCAGGTTCAGATTACAGGATCATTGTGCCTAATATGGCGACCTAATTCCTCTTTTTTAAATTGGTTACTAAACCTGCATTTCAACCTATGTTTTGTCTTTTCATTGGAGAAGGTGTCGCTACGGCACAGTTATCTCACTACTTATGATGTAAGATGGACCAATGTCGTATCGTATGTTAAAATCAATCAGGATCGTTATTTCCCAATAGTTAGCTTTGTAGGGATACGAAGATATGAAACAGATTGTTACAGAAACAACACTTCCCCATACCCATAATTATTAATCATACCTCGTACTAACAACAAAACACGTGCAGTAACACTGTAAACATTAAAATGAAATTTCCAAATAAAATAATGTCATTTAATTCAATCAGATCGGTGGTATACATAAGCCTTAATAAGGTCTCAGTACCAATATTTTGTTATGATTATTAATTTGATTGCGTATTGCGAATATTATTGAATCGAAAATTAAACTTGACAAACTAAACTAGACTGTGCAAACTATTTTTTTTAGATCAATAATTAACACTTTGTTGTCAATCACAGGCTGCGGTTAAAAATATCAGCGTTTGTTAGGTTTGAACTAAATAAAATTGGTCTTGTGCGGTTGTCTGCACCCCGCACCCACACACAAACACAATTGAACTGCCTGAAGCGATTGATTTTCTTGTTTACGGAAAAATGTCATTGCTTCGTTGTAAAATTGTGATAAAAATAAAGTGTTAATGCCTAACAACAAAAATGACACCTCAATGTCCGTCCATGTATACATGCCGAATCAATAGAGACGATTGACAGCTTAGTATAGACTCGGCTGTCATAAGTGCTCCCAAACAAAAGCGTAATCAGTCGTGATGACTTGCTGATCATTTTCGTAGTTGTTCTTAACTGGGATTTGACTTTTTTGTTTGTTTTGCTTTAATTCTATGATTTGCGTTTTTTCTAAACAACAACAGCAACGAAGGTGTTGTTTTTGGCATTTTTATTTGTTTTCAAGTTATTGTCTCGAATCTAGTTTGCTTTTGTATGACGGCAACAATCGCAAATAGACCTGTTGCCGTTCAGAGTTTGGCGAATTTGATGACGAAAAAATGTGAAACAAGCCAGACGCAAATTAAACGCCTCCACTTGGTTTCACCAGTTTTGTTTATTTGCTGCTGTTGTTGTTGTTGTTATGCCCTAAGTTGCAAATTGATTGGCTAAACAGATTTAGCGGTTACGTTATTTTATACCATTTACGAAGCTACTTCTACATTTCGTCGATTTCTGCAACAGCCCACCACCGCCATCCATCCATACCCAGATGGGCAGAAGTCACCTTAAAGTCGTGAGAATTTCCATTTAAATTTAATTGCAAAATGAAGTGCACCTTCGAAAGACTTAACAATTTAATAAGTGGGAAATGAAACAACTTAATTTGAATTGCCAATAAAAAAGTTAATTTACATCTAAACTTTTTAGAAAGGTTAAGAAATCGTAAACTTTGTAATATTTTTCTCAGTTGCAAGTTGCAAAAAGAAGACTAATGTATTGTGGGGGGTTTCCAGCAACTACTCATCTTTGAAATACAGTCGAACCTTCAATAACGAATTTCCCTGTAACGAATGCTTCTCTATACGAAGTGGTTTAAAGCACAAGTGCAAATTCTAACACAAAATAATGAATTGTGCGGGGTTTTCCAGCAACTACTCATCTTTTAAATACAGTCGAACCTTCAATAACGAATTTCCTTGTAACGAATGCTTCTCTATACGATGTGGTTTTAAGCACAAGTGCAAATTCTAACACAAAATAATCTCTATAACGAATTTTCTCTCCCAGCAAAAATTCGGATACGTTAGTCATTATGTAACCAATTACAAAGTAATTTAAACAAAAATAACTACTTATATTGTTCCTAACTAAGTTATGAGCACGGTGGCAAAGTTTGTGTCCGACTACAAATCGGAGGGTTGTGTGTTCGACGATCACCGTCGACACGCGAGTTTTTTGTTAACAAAATAAAATAAAAACAGTTGTTGATGCACATGCAAGCGTTTAAACAACCCTCAATGTTCTTACGCGTGGCACAGTGTGTAGTGTGTTCGGCTACAAATTATAAGTTCGAAGGGTAAAATACAGCACCAAAATAAAATAAAACAAGTAAGGACGTCGTTAAGTTCGGCCGGGCCGAATTTGTTATACCCTCCACCACGAGTTGTATTGAAGTACACGGTGCGCCTTAACTAATTTTAAATGGAAGATGCTTACACCTGGGAAGTTTTTGCAGATTCTGAAACTACAACGCTCATAGATGAGAAATATCAAGAAACAAAAAAATCGCCGGAGGGATTTTCAAATAAATCGCGATTTAAGTTCACATTTTTAGGGGTTCTTTAGGTTTTCACAATTTTGCTTGGAAACCGCGAGTCCTATGTAAATTGGCCTAAGGAAAATTTTGTAGCTGTGAAAAGTATCCACAAGATTGGTCTTTACGATAGTTTCATATGTTTTACCGTTTTTGAGATATAGAAGTTCGGATATAGAAGTTCAACTGACTGTATCGCCTCCTTATAAAGCAATGTCATTACTGCAATTTCCAAAATTAAACTTATATATCTTGAAAACGGTACAACCTAGGAAAAAGTAAATCATCCAATCTTGTAGAGAATTTTCACAGCTTCAACATTTTTTTACACCATTTTGATATGACTTGCGGTTTTCAAGCAAAACCTTGAAGACTTAAGATAAAAACCTAAAAATTTGAACTGAACCTCTTTATCTCAAAAATGGTAAAACCTACGAAAAAACCTAAAGGTCAGCCTTGTAGAGAATTTTCACAGCTACAACATTTTCTTTAGACTCATTTCGATATGATTTGCGGTTTCCAAGCAAAATCGTGAAAACCTAAAAAAACCTTAAAATTGTGAATTTTGATCGCGATTTATTTAAAAATCCCTCCGACGATTTTTTCTCTTTCTTTTATTTTTCTTATCTATGAACATTGCTGTTTCAGAATACGAAAAATCTTCTCATGTGTAAGCGGTTTTCATCAAAAGTTAGTTAAGGCGCACAGAGCATGATATTGTTTTATAAGTAGGCGATACAGTCAGTGCATTGTCTCAATTTGAACTTCTATATCTCAAAAATGGTAATACTTACGAAAATATCATAAAGGTCAAACTTGTGGAGAATTTTCACAGCTACAAAATTTTTTTAGGCCGATTTACATAGGACTCGCGATTTTCAAGCAAAATCGTGCGAACCTAAAGAACCCCTAAAAATGTGAACTTAAATCGCGATTTATTTGAAAATCCCTCCGGCGATTTTTTTTGTTTCTTGATAATTCTCATCTATGAGCGTTGTAGTTGCAGAATCTGCAAAAACTTCCCAGGTGTAAGCACCTTCCTTTTAAATATGGTTAAGGCACACCGTGAGTAAAATGGACGAAATACCAAATTTAATTGTAATCGGAAAAATTTGTACCTCCAAAGTAGACTAAATAGCAAATTTCAGCCATTTCGGATGAATATTGAGGCCACAACCTTCAAAATACTGAATATCGGGAGGTACCGTTCTATGAGGGCTATATAAAGGCTTGGACCTATACCGACAAATTTTCTGGGGGAAACTTTTACACCCCCAACGAAGACTACACAATACACAATTTAAGGGCTTAAATCTAGTTTAGTAAAAACTCTCCGATTTTTTCGGAATTTTTTCCATAGGTAGATATTTTTACGCTGATTACGGGAATGTAAAATTTTCTTGGG
Source organism: Musca autumnalis (assembly GCF_047663935.1). Classification (NCBI taxonomy): domain Eukaryota; kingdom Metazoa; phylum Arthropoda; class Insecta; order Diptera; family Muscidae; genus Musca; species Musca autumnalis. Next base: position 146,424,190 of record NW_027411977.1, read on the forward strand.
GGACGGACCCGGTTACCCGGTTATTCGACCCGAAAGTCCGGGTACCCGGTACCCGATAGACCCGGTTCTACTGAACCGATTCTTACAAAATGGGTATCGTTGGAAAGCTTATGAAAATACCTATCCAACAAGTGGATGATGGGGTTATCTCCAGGGGTTCAGAAGTTATAACCAAAATACCTCTTTTTGGACCCGGGTTTTTCCATAAAACCCTCAAAAAGTCGAAAAAGGGCCCATTATGGGTGCTCAATTAATTCACGTAATTTTATAGCTCATACTTCAACCTTTCCAAAATGGTGCCATTTGTTATAATACCTTTACTACCCAGTGAACGATACGCATTTTGTAAGAATCGGTTCAGTAGAACCGGGTCTATCGGGTACCGGGTACCCGGACTTTCGGGTCGAATAACCGGGTAACCGGGTCCGTCCCCCAAGAAAATTTTATATTCCCGTAATCAGCGTAAAAATACCTACCTCTGGAAAAAATTTCAAAAAAATCGGAGAGTTTTTACTAAACTAGATTTGTTCCAATTTAAGCTATTTCGGTGGAGTATTGAGGCCACAACCTTTAAAATACCGAAAATTGGGAGGTACCGTTCTATGGGGACTATATGTAGACGTGGACCTATACCGACAAATTTCTGGGGGAAAGTTTTGTACCCCCAACGAAGACTAAATACCAAATTTCAGCCATTTCGGTGTGCTAACGTTGCTGAAACCTTCAAAATACCGAAAATCGGGTGGTACCGTTATATGGGGGCTATATCAAAACGTGGACCTATACAGCCCATTTGCAATACCAAATATCCTTGTGGTAATAGAAACTTCTATACCAAAATACAAAGCTCTATATTAAAAATTGCGAGCTGTATCAACAGACGGACGGAAGGACGGACAGACTGACATGGTTATATCGACTTAGAATTTCACCCTGATCAAGAATATATATATACTTAGTTTTAGTTGGTTCCTAGGATTTTTAGTTTTTGGCATAGTATCTCAGGAATGCTCCGGAAAAATACTGTAATCAGCGCCACTAGGAGTAACATCGGTAAAAATTCCAAAATTGTTCTCGTGCAGCCTGTAAAAGATATTCGTTGTTAGGCGTAAATAAATTCATAAACTTTTGGAATTTTGTATTAAGACCTTAGATATGGCTTAATAATTAAAAAGCACGTTTTCGTGGAATTACAAATTTGTTAGGGACTTTCCCAAAATGATTGAATAATATGAATTTGAATAAAATTACAATCACATTTGACTTCTTAATTTTGTTAAGATTACAATAATTAAATACTTTTAGATAACAAACTTCTTGAATTAATTGTGTGAAATATTTTATTATCAACCTCCTTTCATTTTTGTTTCTCTCAAATAAAATAAAAATGAAATGCCGATCTTAGAAAACACTAAATTGAAATTGTTGTTGGTAGGTACTTCACTTGACGGCAAATGTGCCTTTCTTCTTCCCAATAACCTGTTCTCGGCTCAACTTAACTCGAATCATTCCGAAGTTGTTTTTTTTCGAAAACACGAATTGATCGTAGGCTAATGACGAAATCAGCAACCAAAACAACAACACAAACAAAGCAAAATACATTAAAAACAACACTATGAACAACTTTGTTTGTTCAGAAAAAGTACCTGGTAGGTAGGTACATCATAGAATTTTATTTTGAAATAAGTATTTAAAATAATTGTGTATTAGAGTGGAGCGTATAATATCACTTATCAAAATCCTTAGTCTGAAAGGATATTATATAACATTACATTGACTAACAAATAAATAATTAAAAAATTAAGTTACAGTGCTTTATTTTTTAACGCACTACAAACTAGAAAATCATTTTTCTCTTAGCCTAAATAAGTATATTCTTCTTCTTAATAGGATCTCTCAAATAAAACGCTTACCTTACCGGTTATTGCCATTTAATTTTGTCAGCATTTTTTATTTAAATGCAAGCGTTTTTTTGATAGATCTCATCATGAAGAAGAATATACTTATTGAGGCTAAGAAAAAAATTATTTCCTAGTTTGTAGTGCATTAAAGAATCGCCGTTATGTGGAGCCTACACCAAAACATGGACCTTTGTCCACAATTTTTGGTGGGGAAGTTTCTGTACCATTGATAACTCCAAATGCTAAGCTACAGCCAATTCGGTCTAGAAATGAAGGTATGCTTGTAGCGGGTGGTACCGCTATATGAGGGCTATAGGAAACAATGGATCCATATAGGTTTTGGTTTCATATTCATTTATTGTCATCCAAATCTGAAAAGTGTGCAAAGTTTTAATGTGTTATAAATTAGGTACTATATTTAAACTAAAGAGACAGACAACAATGCAAGTTAAATAAAACAATGTAAAAATAAGAATGCATGTTGAAAGAGTGGAAATTTTCTGGATCTGAAACCTTCTGGATTCTACATCTAAAACTTTAATGAATATTTTGACTGTTTGTGAGGCGGGCTCCAGTAGGTGTTGTCCGATATAGACCTTTGTGGAACTTGATGTGCCTTTGAAAAAATTTTTACGATTTTCAAAGTTTCTGCCAAATCGATTCCCAGGTTATCATATTCGTCAGTCGTTTTAGTTAGTGCCGAATAAATTGTACCGTCATAATAACGGTAGCGAGGACAACAAATAAAAAAAGTTGTCGGCGACATATTATTAGAATGCACTGTTTCGAAAACTCTTAAAATGTTGTATAGAAGATACCTGGAGGAGTTGACCGATATATTTGATTTAATCTCAGAGGTAAAGTTTTAGCTCTTCTCAAAAAGAACAAAAATTGTGAACACATAAAATCCATCAAACTTCATTATCAACGTCAAAATCGTTTGCCTCTGAGATTAAATTTCTTAACGGGTTGGAAGATATAATCCTGACAACATGATCGCTTTTCACATCAAATCCTCTAACCTTCGTAGGCCTAAACCGCAAAAGTTGATGAGATAGGGAAAAACGATGCGGTTAATAAAATTTCGTATGGCATAGTGTTATCTATATTTGGAAGACATATTGCGATGTGCAGAGTTTAGACCAAATACGTTACGTTGGTTATGGATCATTGGGTTCGTCACAAAGAGTCCTGAAAAAGAAGACAGTGCGGACAGTGAGAAGATGTTATGGTAACAGGGGGCGGCTTGAAAACTACAAATGCTACAAAAAAACCGTTAAAAGGAAAATTGTGAGTTTAGCGAAGATCTATCATATCCCAAATGCTGGAATTTGTCTCAAAGATATGATTGAGGATGCAAGCAGATTTGTGTTTTTCAGGAAAAAAATTCATGTAAGGTATATTTTGTTATATCTTGTTTGCCTTTGGTGATATCCAAAATACATTTTATACCGTTAATAGACAACTTCTAAAGAATAGAAATCCAAATAATTTGATTTAAAAAATATTTATAATTGCCAAAATTATTCATATTATGAAATATGTTGGGGGTGGGGCGCCTATTTTGTTAATTCATCATAAGAAGTTAATTTGAGAAATTTGTCGGGTTTAACTTATATTGTTTATGTTATAGATATACCACACTATAATGCGAAGTCAAAATCAAATATTATGCTTAACGTATCGTATTGATGTAATATTATATCTTTTGTATCTAAATTCAACATACCAATTTCAACTGAATGCTAGGATCTGTTTCTATTTTTGAATTTTAGTATAATTTTTGATTACACTGTGCAACAAAATGGAGCTCAAAGTCTGGGGGGTGGAAAATTCCTATTGGAGATAAAAGCCCTTGGTGAGTATATATAGAACCCCGAAGGACAGATTCGCCGTGAGTCGAACTTTCGCGATATGGCGTGATGAATATTTTGCTGGAGACCCTAAAAGCCATCTGGAATCAGCGTTATATCTTTGTTCGCTGTTGTTTAAGCTTATATATAAGATGACATGTCTTCAGTCAAATCAAATGAGGATTTTTTTCGTAGAACATTTCGACCTTCTAACTCGCTTCCTTCAATGTCCTTTTCGTCCTTTATTTCAAGAACCGTAATAAAAGTGGCACAAGATGACATTTTTCAGCTTCGGAATATTCTACAAAAATGTCGCTCGGAAGATTTTAGGTACGGTTCCCAAAGACATAAAATCGATAATATCTTGTTTAAGCGGTCGTTTTTCACTTTTACCCGAATCTTGCTCAGACAGCCCTATATCTATTTATTTCAATATATTATTGTTAACCTATTGATGGGCTAGAATTCTCGGAGTCACTAAAACAGTTGGATCTCGTTTAGCTAAGCACGTTAATTTCATTATTTTTTGGAATAAAGATCCGGATATCCGAATTATGGAACCGGTTATTCTGATATTAAAACCGAATTTTATCCGGTTTTTATGAACCGATTAACCGTATATGTATATCATTAGAAAGCTATTAAGATTGGCAATCAGATATGATTAATATGCATTAGACATTTTAAGCGGCTTTGGTGCTGGAACCAAAAAACCGTATTTTTGAACCGTTTCTCAACGTTTGTGAGGATACATTTCTGTGCGTGAAAAAAATTATTATCATGACCTGGGGGGTGGAAAATTCTTTTTGGAGGTGAAAGACCTTGTTGAGGACATACAGAACCCTGAAGGGCAGATCCGCCGTGAGTCGAACCTTTGAGTTATGGCGGGTTGAATTCTGGGATGGTGACCCATTATTGCAAGTGTAAAAAGTTACGTAATTGAATTTCAAGTGGGTTTTGGGTTCTACTTTCACCTCCAAAAAGAATTTTCCACCCCCCAGGTCATGATAATAATTTTTTTCACGCACAGAAATGTATCCTCACAAACGTTGAGAAACGGTTCAAAAATACGGTTTTTGGGTTCCAGCACCAAAGCCGCTTAAAATGTCTAATGCATATTAATCATATCTGATTGCCAATCTTAATAGCTTTCTAATGATATACATATACGGTTAATCGGTTCATAAAAACCGGATAAAATTCGGTTTTAATATCAGAATAACCGGTTCCATAATTCGGATATCCGGATCTTTATTCCAAAAAATAATGAAATTAACGTGCTTAGCTAAACGAGATCCAACTGTTTTAGTGACTCCGAGAATTCTAGCCCATCAATAGGTTAACAATAATATATTGAAATAAATAGATATAGGGCTGTCTGAGCAAGATTCGGGTAAAAGTGAAAAACGACCGCTTAAACAAGATATTATCGATTTTATGTCTTTGGGAACCGTACCTAAAATCTTCCGAGCGACATTTTTGTAGAATATTCCGAAGCTGAAAAATGTCATCTTGTGCCACTTTTATTACGGTTCTTGAAATAAAGGACGAAAAGGACATTGAAGGAAGCGAGTTAGAAGGTCGAAATGTTCTACGAAAAAAATCCTCATTTGATTTGACTGAAGACATGTCATCTTATATATAAGCTTAAACAACAGCGAACAAAGATATAACGCTGATTCCTGATGGCTTTTAGGGTCTCCAGCAAAATATTCATCACGCCATATCGCGAAAGTTCGACTCACGGCGAATCTGTCCTTCGGGGTTTTGTATATACTCACCAAGGGCTTTCATCTACAATAGGAATTTTCCACCCCCCAAAATTTCGGTTCACAGTGTTATTTAATAGATAAAACGCCCTTTTATTGTAAAATTTTGATATTTAAGGAAGTCGTGTGGTAAATGAATTTTTAGGCGTAGGCATCCACGCCCCACCCGTGAGGCAGCTTTGCCACTTTTTCAACATTTTGTAAATTCTCAAAAATTATATTTTAAGAACAGAATTATAAACATTTATATATCAGAACTTATAGCCAAGATATGCTTATATTTTTCCAAAAATAATATTTGAAAAAAATACATGTTTAAAATTTGAAAAAACTTTAACGGTGTTGATATTAGAACAATTTGAACAAAAACGTGGCATACCCTATCCATGTTACCATAAAGAATGTATTAAGAGGACGAAGTTTTTGCCGTATATCATGGTGCGGTAATTTCTTCTCGTTGCAACCATCTCAGACCCATCGCAGCAAAGAAAAGTAGGCAGACTTGTTGAGTCGGTTTGACTGAAGGCTGTCAGAGATTGGATCGTGTCTTCACCCATGAATCACAGTTTTCCGGTCGTGTGCATTAGAAATCAACATAATAAGTGTTCGATTGTGTCTGCTTATTTTTAATTTTCGCATAGCGCACAGTAGTCACCAATTTCATTCCTTCCCCATCTGCAAGACATATGTAGATATGATTCTACAGTGACGAGTAATAATTTCTACCGTTTCAGGTCGGACTTCTGCAGGGAAAGTAGAGATGGGATTCTTTATATAGAGAGGACCAGAGTGCTCTGATCCGCAAAGCACCTTTTCGTATTCTATTTCATTTTTTCGATGTTGCAATGAGCCGGCACCTAACACAATGTAACGATTGATAGAGTGGGACCTGAGTCACCGCTTCAACCATATTTCTTGCCATATTGCTTATTAGTTCCACAGCTTTTTGGATTGCAAAAATTTTGGCTTGAAACACTCTACAATTTTCGTTCAATTTATATGAGAAGAGTATACGCCTGCTCCTGTTTCCATCTTAGAACCATTGGTATGAATCTCTATACCGTCTAAAGTTGGGGAGTTGTGTTTCTAGACCCTGCGGGGTGTGGTTCGAAGTTAATTTGTGCGATGATATATTATCACAAATTTCATCCGACTTCTATGGTTGTTCTATTCGCTGTAGGATAGAGGCCGTATACGAAGCTGCGCCATGAATTTAGCTTCTTGAGCCGAAGTACTAATGGTCAATACCTGAACTACAAGATTCAGTGGATGAGATCAAGTAGCACGTTGAGGTCCACTTCTAGAGTGTTCTTCGTGGCCGGTGATTACGCACGATTTCGTTCTTCGAGTGTTAAGAGGGCCTGTTGCCAGGCGCCATTTAACGTTTTGTTGGAAAGTTTGACAGTTTTTAGCCTAAACGTACTCAGGACAGTTTGACATACAACCATGTGTTGTATTTGTTTACAGTGACTTCAAAAAATTACTTTGCAAAAAATTAAATTTACTTGTGAATATTTTCATCCGATCATTTTTTACAACTTTCGACTTTGATAATCACGGCAAGGGTGCATCGAACAAATAAATCTTCGTATGTCGATAAAGGACCATCCTATAGCACTATGAAAAACTGTTTTAATGAACTCAATCGAGGTCGACACTCACTAAAAAACGAAGGTCGTGAGGGTAGTTCAAAACGGCCGTTGTGCCAGAAAAAAATTAAGCCGTGCGTGAACGGATAATGCAAGATCGCCATGTGATATACCACCAACTAACATTTGATATTGCATGAAGATTTGGCGGCAAAAATGCGTTTTTTTCTCGTTGGATCCAACACAATTTGACAATTGCTCAAAAAAGGCTAAGAACGTCACAGACGCATCTTGGATCTATGCGTATGGGCCCGAAACAAAACAGCAATCGACAGCAACCTTTGGAGAGTAGCCAAATCCAACGAAAGTTGTTCATGGAAGAAGCACTTCGAAGCAAATGGTCTCCTGTTTCTTCATCTAAACTGACCATGTGGCTACTATATGGCTTGAGGAAATTAGGGCGGTGAATTCTGAGTGGTACACTACAATGTGTTTGCCTGAAGTCCCCTGAGAAATTCGAAAAACGAACAAGAGAAACGAAACGAATCATTGTGCATCATGGCACTGTGAGCTCTCACACATCGATTCAAACCAGCGCACAGTGGTCGAAATCACTGATCTAGCGGCGCGAAATTAATAACTTGGAAACGAATGGAGATATCTTTCTGAAATTTTGCACAAACTCAGTGTGTGTCCGTGGGTAATAATGGACTAAATAAGAACAACATTGGCTAATATTTTGGTATAGCCCCCATATAACGGTACCTCCTGATATTCGGTATTTTGAGGATTTAAGCCACCCTTTTCTTCCAAATTAGTTGTAATTTAGTACTTAGGGTTTCTAGTGATCACTAAACCTTTCCACCAAAAATTGTGGACACAGGTTCACGTTTGGATATAGGCCCCTTTTAAGGTACCTCCCGATTTTCAGTATTTTGGGGGTTTAAAGCTATATTTTCCGGCCAAATTAAGTGTAATTTGGTATTTGGGGTTCCCAGTGGATACAAACATTCTCCACCAAAAATTGTGGACATAGGTCTACGTTTTGATATTGTCCCCATATAACGGTACATCCCAATATTCGGTATTGTTAGGATTTTGTCAACATTTTCAGACCAAATAAGCTAATTTTTGGCATAGGAGGTTCTCGTTTTGATATAGCGCCCATATAACTGTATCGAGAGATTTTGGGTATTTTTAAGATTTAAGCTATTTTTATACCCTCAGCATTTATGCTAACGAGGGTATATGAGGAAAAGTCAAAATTTTTTAGTTTCCATGAAGCCAAGGTTTGCACTATTATAATACACGAACTATTGTAGTTTGCCAGTAACTATGACTATTGCTGGATTAATTTAGATGTTTTTGTACAAAGCTCAAAAATTTAGCAAAAAAATTTAATTTACGTGGTAGTTACGACCGCGTAAAGGAAAAACCATAGGTAAAAACACGTTGAATCTAAACAGGTTTTTTACAGTGCTATTCGATTTCTGATTAAACCATTCAAATGACGGACATCTGTCCAAAGTAAAAGTTGGAGAATACAAAATGAAGATTACACTTCTAATGTATCACTTTCCAAAATTTCCACTGCATCCACCTTTTATGGATGCTGACATTTTGAAGCCGGATTTCAGGTGTTTTTTGTATTTTTTATGTAACTGGGACGCGCATTCGGATATTTCGAAAAACCAATTATAGGACTAAAGAACTCGCGATTTCGCATAATCTGATATGTATATTAAGTATGTAGCCCACACAGCAGCAGAGTAATCTACTGCCAAAGGCCAAAATTTAGTGCGATATTTTTTCTAAAAAACCTATTTTTTGGGTACAGTATTTACAATATCGTTTTGAGTGTGCTGGTACCCCGCGATATTTTAGTTTTTCGACGATCCGGATCATATGAATCACAGATCGTAAAAATCCATCTACTAGAACGGCGGAAATGGCTACTGCAAAAATTGAAAATTTTGCGAAAAATGTTTTTCAAAATATCGCTGAATAATTCGCGTTTTATGTTGATCGTTTCCATTTCAATGAAGAAAGTGAATCATCACTCGCGTTTGTGCGAAAACACCGGTTTGAAAAATTTAGTGGCATGGGAGCTGTATCCGATTTATCCAAAAAATACTGTGTGATGCTACATCCACGGTTCTTGATGGATTTTATTGAAATATGTTTAGATCGATGTATTTTTTCACGGTTGATAGTGAAATCGGATGCGCATAAAAAGTGTATGCACTTTGTGCAAAATATAAGCGTAAAACAATTTGTTGCACACTAAACTGCAGACGATGCTACATCTTAGCCGCCAAAGTAAATCCTGGCAAATGTGTACAAATTAAAAGAGAAGAATTTGCTGTATTGGTAAACCGCATGCGCATCAAGTGATATTGAGGATTTCGCGATTTACACGCATTTCAAAATGAACATTACCCGATACAATTTTATTTCAAGATTATACCCCATTTAAAGGAACCCAACATTTTTTTGAAAGATATCCATATCTTATGCTAGATGTTAGCGTGTTTTCGAGAAGTGATTAGAATAAAAAATGTGATTTATTGCGTGAAATTTAACTAAAATAGAAGAAAAACTCCGACCTATTTTTCTTACATTTTGTTCAACTAACTCACAAAATAAATTTAAATAAATATTTTCTCTTACAAAAATTTTATAAATTTCCTCAATATATTGTTTTGTTTTCGCTATAATATGAAAACCACTAAACGGATTTGTATAGTTTTGGTTTCATTTGAATCTTCGCGATGTTTAGATTACGTACATATTTTTTATATATTTTTCAGATGCATAAACAGCTTGAATTTTATTAGAACAAGTTGTAAACTACCAATTGTTTTGAATGCTTTCCTAATTTCCGCGAAAATTTACAACTTTTTCACTAAAGTTATGGGACCTCAGTAACCATATAGTATGTAGGGAGCCCCTAATTAAGAGAGTTTCTCAATATAATGATTAGAGTCTTTTAAAGATTTTTTTCTTTTTATCAGAATTGAAACCGCCATAACTTTTGCGCGCAACAACCAAAATTAGTATCTCGAACAGATTTAAGAATGGGATTTTTTTTCCCAATGTATGTACCAAAAATCATTCATGTAGCTTAAAAAAAAAATTTTAATTTTTTTTTTATGGAAAACTAAAAAATTTTGTCTTTTCTTCATATGGTAATATTCAAAAATGTTTTACAATCGTTGAAGTTCAGGTTCACCATTTAATAAGTCGCGAACTGTCAATATATTTTATACAATATGAATATATTTATATTAATTGAAGTGTTTTAGCCGGGGTCGCATAAGATGAACCATAACAAATAATTTATGTGGAAGCTGTGTTGGTGGTAATATTAAACAAGTAAAAAAGTATCAGTCGGCTTTGCCGACAGAATATACCCTCAGCCTGTGCAAATTGAAAAACTTTTTTCACAAAAAAACTTATGTATTTAGGGGGTTTCAAAATTTTAGTCGTATGAACCGACAAATTTGTTAATTAGGATTAAAGTTCAAAAATTTTGCGGAAAAGGTACTTAAAGGAATGGACCGTCATAGACCATGGGGTGCCATAGGGGGTTTTTACACCCTTCGGGCTGTTTTCTCAAGAAATATGGACTTGCCCCCGAAACAACTTTTACCATCGTAATTGAGGCAGCGAATGTAAGTTGCTTCACCAAAAATCAAAGTGATTCAATAGCAGGTCTTAAAGTGAACTTATCCAAAATTTTGTGTGGGAGGTACGGGATGGAGTGGACAAAATAGTCCATATTCGAACCTTATCTATATCTGGTAGATATTAAAGTATGGACCAAATCGGTCACTCCCATCAAGAGTTATCGTGCGCACAATTTTTCCGAATATTTTTGAACTTTTGTGGGGGAGGTACCGGAAGGAGTGGACCGATATAATCCATCTTTGAACTTGAACTAAGTTTGGACAAAACATTACGAAAGCCAAATTTTGGACCGAATCGGCAGATCCGTTCGAGAGTTATCTTGCGCTCCAACCACTACACACGGTGTCATAGGGTTTTTTGTAACTTTCAGGCTATTTTCTCAGGAAGTATGGACTTGCCCCTAATGAAACTTACAGCGTCATATAGAGTACAGCGAATACAACTTGCGTAAACAAAAATCAAAGCTCTTCGAGACCAGGTCCTAAACTGAACTTTTCGGAAATTTTGTGTGGGAGGTACCCGAAGGAGTGGATCGATTGAGTCCATATTAGAACCTCATCTAAGTTTGGTAGAAATTACACGATGTGCAAAGTATGGACCAAATCGGTAATTCACTATAAGAGTTATCGTGCGCACAAGTTTTGCGACAATTTTTGAACATTTGTGGGGGAGGTACCTGAAGGAGTGGACCTATATGGCCCATCTTCGAACTTAAATCGAATTTGGACAAAATATTTCGATACCCAAAATTTTAACCGAATCGATTGATCCGTTCGAGAGTTATCGTGCGCACCAGCCAGCCAGACAGACAGACAGACGGACAGACAGACAGACGGACGGACATTGCTAGATCTACTCAAAATTGTCTGAAACGGATATCGTACAAACATACTTGGGGTCTAAAACCATTATTTCGATGAGGCACATTTTTGGTCGTATCAAAGTGTAAATACCCTCTTTAGCCTAAAGGCTGAGGGTATAAAAATGGGTAAAAATGTGTTGAAGTTTACAAGTTTTTTTGTGTTCTTTCTTGATTTCTGCTCAAACCACGGAAAATTCAGACCTGAGCTCAAAGAAAGAATTGAAGAATACCCCTTGTGCAACATGGTTCTAATGTATGACTTTTCGATGTATACGCTGCATCCCCCTAAAATCGATGCTGACATTTTGAAGTTTTGAAATCTGGGTTTTTTGAATTTTTCTTATAATTGGAGGGCGCAACCAGATAATTGCCCAAACTATTTATTGGATTGTAGAACTCGTGATTCCACGTCGTTTGATGTATATCTCATGAGTGTGCTTCATACAGCTCCCTAGTAATAGGAGTCCAAAGTCGAAATTTTGGTGCGTAAATTTTCTTTAAAAACCTATTTTTTGGCTTCAAAATTTACAACTGTGACTCAGGTACCCTTGAACCCCGCGTGATTTTATTTTTTTTTCGCGCCGGATCTAATGAACCTCTCCGCTTTCAAATCCATCCACTAAAACGGCGGTTATAGATACCTTGAAAGTAGGAAATTCTGCAAAATTATATTTTGATGATTCCGCGCATTGAACCGCGATTTTCTTTGGTTATTTTTACATAAATGGAATCCTTTATACGCGATGATATTATTTTCCAAAACCGGGTGACATAAATTACCGAGATTCTGGAGTAATATTCGTATTTCGTATAAAATAGAATTTGGTAGCACATCCGCCGTTCTTGACGAATTTGTTTAAAATTTGTTATAATGACGTATTTTTTATAGGCGATCACTGAAATCGGATGCGCCTTATAATCGTATGTACATCGCGCAATTTTTACCCACATAAAGGTTTTTTGAACAGTAAGATGCAGCTGACGGCACACTTTGGCAGCTGAATGAAAAGTGGAAAAATCGCTACATATTGATAGAGATGCACTCGCTGTATCTGAAAAGCGCATGCGCCTTAACTGATTTTAACGAATTCGCGAATTATACGTTTTTTAACTTTTATGTTTTTTCTTTGGTTGTAATTTCAATATTACTTTCTATTTCATAATCATATTGTTTATCAAAGTAAGGAAATACACTTTCGGGTTTGTCATCGCATTTTCCCTGAAGAAGTTTCAGCGAAGTCCGTCAGTCCTTGCATCGAAATTTAGCGAAATAGTAGAATAACTCCCAAAAATGTTTTTCTATTTTTCGTATTAAACAAAAAAATATATTTTTGAAATAATATTCCAACAATAAGTTTTCGTCTTTTGTTGTTGCTGTAATATGGCAGTTATAAATCCTATCGTTAAAATATTGGTCTCATATTTTTCTACGCGTTGTCTAGAATCTGTACGTATTTTTAATTTATTTTTTTCGAGTTATATTTGGACTTTAATTAGAATATATTAAATTTACCCCAAGATTTGTTCAGTATTTCTTGATTTTTCCGCGAAAATAGAAATACATTTAGTAAATATTTAGGCGTCTACGGATGGATATTAAATGCTGTTACCGATTTATATATAAATTTTGGTATTACAACACAAAGGTAATTTTTAAATATTTGTTCTTTCTAAGGGAATAAAGCCGCCCATAACTTTTGGGCGCAGCATCCAATTTTGTGAACGCGAACAGATTTGAAGCCACGATTTGTTTCTTAATCTATGTTCCAAAAATTGCGGATGTGCTCGCAAAATTTTTTTTAACATTTCTTCCAATGGAATTGCAAAAGAAATTTGAAATTTACCATATACACTTTCATACGGGCAAAATGTGCCTCATCGAAATAATGGTTTTAGACCCCAAGTATGTTTGGACGAAATGTGTTTCAGACAATTTGGAGTCGATTGAGCAATGTCCGTCCGTCTGTCTGTCTGTCTGTCTGCCTGTCTGGCTGGCTGGAGCGCACGATAACTCTCGAACGGATCAATCGATTCGATCCAAATTTTGGCTTTCGTAATATTTTGTCCAAACTTAGTTTAAGTTCGAAGATGGGTTATATCGGTCCACTCCTTCTGGTACCTCCCCCACAAAAGTTCGAAAATGTTTGGAAAATTTGTACGTACGATAACTTTTGAAGGGAGTAACCGATTTGGTCCATACTTTGAAAATCGTGAAATGTCTACCAGACTTAGGTGAGTTTCCAATATGGACTCAATCGGTCCACTCCTTCGGGTACCTCCCACACAAAATTTGGGATAAGTTCAGTTTACGACCTGCTCTGGAATCGCTTTGATTTTTGTTTTAGCAACTTGTATTCACTGCACCCTATACGACGGTACAAGTTTCATCAGGGGCAATTCCATACTTCCTGAGAAAATAGCCCCAAAGTTGCAAAAAAGTCCTATGACGCCGTGTGAGGTGGTTGGAGCGCAAGATAACTCTCGAATGGATCTGCCGATTCGGTCCAAAATTTGGCCTTAGTAATATTTTGTCCAAACATAGTGTAAGTTCGAAGATAAGCCATATCGGTCCACTCCTTCAGGTACCTCCCCCACAAAAGTTCAAAAATGTTCGGAAAATTTGTTCGTACGGTAACTCTTGAAGGGAGTGGCCGAATTGGTCCATACTTTACACATCCTAATATATCTACCAGATATAGATCAGGTTCAAATATGGACTATATTTGTCCACTCCATCCGGTACCTCCCACACAAAATTTCGGATAAGTTCACTTTAAGACCTGCAATCGAATCACATTGATTTTTGTTCAAGCAACTTACATTCGCTGCCTCAATTACGATGGTAAAATTTTTTTCAGGGGCAAGTCCATACTTCTTGAGCGAACAGCCCGAAGGGTGTAAAAACTCCCTATGGCACCATATATAGTGGCTGGAGATCCACTTCCATAATGGTCAATGTCGATCCATTCCTTTAAGTATCTCCTCCGCAAAACTTTTGATCTTTAATCCTAATCAATAATTTTGTCGGTTCATACACCCAAATTTTTAAAACCCCCCAAATACATACGTTTTTTGGGGAAAAATTGTTTCAATATACACAGGCTGAGGGTATATCTCTGTCAGCAAAGCTGACTGATACTTTTTTACTTGTTCAAGACCATTTATCAGCAAGATTTGCAGCTGATTTGTGGTTATTCGGAATCTAGGAAGTCCAAATTAATTTGAAAAAAAAGAATTGGACTGAACCTCAGTGGGCCTTGGTAGTTACGCTCCATTCCACAAAAGTATATTGCACTAAAAACATAAAAAAATAATAATTTTTGAAAATTAATTGCTACATAACTATGTAAATTCAGGCCCCAAACATTTTTTTAAATTTAACTTACACCCTCCCCTATCAATAAAAAATAAACTTTGTTTAGTTTTATTACGAATTTATTAAACAATTAAACAAATATGAAATCAGGTTTTCTGCAACAATTTTGTTAAAATCTGATGCAACAACATTTCTTGCACTTGACAGTTAATAACTGAGTGAATATTTGCAACAACAAAAAAGTGAAAACAAAATTTTAGTCAGCAGAGTGTCTGTAATCTGTACAATGGAAAACATTGCCCAATTTTATACTTTGATTTTTTGACTTTCGCGCCGCTAAATCAATGGTTTCGACCACTGTGCAGCGCCGTTTTGACCGGTCAAAACGTGGAATTGATGAGTCATCCGCCGTACAGCCCTGACTTGGAACCCAATGACTTTATTTGATCCCCGCACATGAGGAAAAAATACGTGATCAACTATTTTCATCGGCAGAAGATGCTGTAAAAGCGTTCAAAAACCATGTTTTGAGGTGTCTCAATCGGAGTGGGAAAAGTGCTTCAGCAATTAGTTTGACCGCATGAAAAAGTGTATAAACCATGCTGGACACTACATAAGAAAACAATAAAACTATTGTTGATGGTAAATATCCGCGTTTTCATTGTTGACCAGAAAGTTATCGTGCAACCTTCCTCGTAATTGATCTAAGTTTAGACATAATATTACGAAGTGCAAATTGGAGTTGCAAAGTTGGGACCAAGTCCAGTGATCTCTGCGAGAGTTATCCTAAAATATTGCTCCTAGATTATTGAGCTTTTAAGCTTGGTTAGGTTTCGCTTTGAACATTTTACCGAATGTGGTCCTTGGGGTCCCAAATACAACGAAATACATTTTTCTGCCACAAACTACGTGGGTAATGCATACAACTTATCAGAGACTTATCCAGTCCTAAACTGTTCGGCTTATAACTAACTAATCGTCTCCTGCTGCCTCATAATTCTCCAGTCCATTTACTGTTACATTCCGGAAGGCGCCCTGTAACTCACTTACCTACCTAAGTTTAAAATTGTGATCCCTTACTTGAACTTTCCATCGAAGTTTTGTACGAACCTTTTTGTGTGATCTGACTTTAATCATACTTTTTTTTAGTTGAGTGTTTTTATCAATTACAACGATTTGACTCCTATATTTCCGATTACGAATATTGGTTTATAGATATTTATTGCTCTGTTCCAGAACCTGCAAGAATCTTCATTTTTGAAAATTTTTACAATTTTTTCCTTTATAACTTCGAAAAGTTGTATAAGTGGGTTCCAACTGCCTTAACTGCCTAGAGGTTCCAATTTCCACTGGTCTTTTTGTGTGTTGGTCTTTTTACGTTTATATATTCTTCCTCGGCTTATTCATTGGTGGTTACAACAACCTTCGACTTCATAGACCACGACCCAACATAGGTAGATATAGAGTAAGACAAAGAGAATACGACTACCAATAATTATATTGCTTTAATTTGACAATAATTGCTATTGGTAACCTTAAATTCGTGCTACTTATAAATATAAAGCGACCCATTCTTATAAATCCATATGTTACATATGAGTTATGTACCTTGGATGTACTTAAATTGTGCGACGAAACAGATGATAAAGTTCACAAAAGTAAAAAATGGTAAAAACACGATAGTCACTAAAACGAAATGCGAGTGTCCGGTACTCAGTAGTGACGCTGCAAATGTTTGCAGCAGCAACAACAACAAAACGTTTTCACTGTAATTTACACTCGTGCCGGTCATATATAGAAACAACTTACCTTCGACTCCTAAAATTACCGGCTAACACTCTTCCCCCCTTCTCTTCTTCCGCTACCCCTTTTTATGACTGCAACACTGAAACTTCTAAACGCTTATTATCCATCGAGATCACATTCAGTTGGTCTGTTTTTTTACGTTGGAGTATTGTTTGCTGTACGTTTCTGCTTCTGTGGTGGCGTTTTGGGGATCTGATGTGTTAAGCTGCTGTTGTTGCTGTTGTTTCTGGCGATAGTATTTGTTCGCTCAATGAACGCTCAGTTGCTGGGAAACAGTTGTCGCGTAAAGTAAGACTTGAACGGTTGTCGAACGCTTGAACAAAAATAAAACAAAAACAAAATCTGTGAATGTAGAATTCAGTTGTGGCTTTTGAAAGATTGTTTTATTGTTGTTGTTAAGATGCAAGCTGAAAACCAGTGAATCTGAAATTTAAAACAAAAAATATAAAAATATTTCGGTACAAACCACAAAACTTCTTCACTTGGGACGGGCGTTTTATGACATACAAGAAAGTCGAAGAAGAAAATTTAATAGAAACACCCTAAAGGCTTAACTAAATGGGTGCGTTTAAAATTATTCAAAAAACAAAACGAAATTTATCAAAACATAGAAGTGATTTGACGGTAGATCATTAGCAAACAACGTGAAGGTTAACTTACTTCCAGCCTACAGAAAAACGAAACAAACCGTCCCAGACGACGTAAAATAACCAAAAAAGTGAAGTGTTTAAAAGACGTTTGCACACACAGCGTGTATTCTGTTGTTGATGCGTAACTCAACATGTCATTCTTTCGTAATTTACGCTCATCCATCACCCGCGGTCGGTCTTCGTCACGCGATACCACTCCCGTTCGGTCATCTCGCCCCGGCAGTGTTATAAGCGGCTTAAGCAGCAACCGACGACGAGACTCTGTTGAATCTGGCACTGATTCCGTATTAAATCGCAGTGGCACGTTCATATTGGATGATGAACAACAGAACGAGAATGGTGGCCTCCACTCGAATACCTCAACGTTGGAGAAGAAATCAAAGAAATCGAAAGTTTTGGAAAAGTTTAGTACGTTTACGAAGCGTAAGAAAACCCCAACACCAGACAGTTCGGCATTAGATCATCATCCCAGTGATAATGCCACCAACACGTACTACAAATGGCAGGCAGATGGTAGCAACAGTTTGGACTATGATTCTCAAACGGATCCATTTAATTTCTTGTATGATCAGACAAGTTTGAAATCATTGCATAATGGCTCCTCCAGTGCTTCGGCAGCAGTTACACCCTCAGCTAATGAACGAAATAACATTGCTCCCTCTTTTGGCAATCGAGGTTGTAACAGCACCTTTGATTCCTCTACATATCGCAAAGGAAAAATGCCTTCCGAACTAAAGAAACAATTGGAGCAATTAAAGCAAAGTCAACATTTGCCAGAACACGAAGATGCTGATAATCAGGCAAAGCATGATGATGACGACGAAGATGATTACCTCAAACGCAGCGGATTTGAAAATCTCAATGAAGCAGACAAATTCAAAACAGTGACCATAAATAGTTTCCGCAAATCATTTCGTGACAAATTCCTGCAACAGCAAAAGGAGGCACCCCACAATCCATCATGGTTTGTGGAGGTTGAGCCACCGCCCCAGAAAAATGAACGTGAAGGCAGCTTATCAAAAGAAAATCGCCCAGACTTTTTGGTATTTGAAAATGACAACTATAGGCCTGGTTCCCGCTCTCCAATAAGGGACTTGAGTTCCCGACGTCAACAGCAACGTTCTGCAACGCGATCCCCAGTCAAGCGTAATGATACCTTTAAGGTGGAACGTACCCATACACCGATAAGGGCAACAAAGACTGATGACACCACATCCTCTATACGCATAGAGTTCCGCAACTCAATTACACCCCATATACCTGGACGCATGGTGCCAGTGGGTGTGGCCAAGCCAATGCCATCGCAGTCTCCCATAAATCAATACAATCATCGTCCTGATTCTGTGATGAATACTTCATATACCATAAAAACCTCCAATACTCGACTAAATGGTTCTCCGCACAGAAGTTGGTCCAAGCCGATATCACGTTCACCTTCAAGACCCACTCTGAGCAGTAATCAAACATCGACTGGCCGTTATCAGACATTGGTACAAATCAAGAATGATAACAGCAACACCAGTAGCAGCAGTAAATTGCAACAGCCAGCGGCTTTAAGCACAAGGCCCAGTCGCCTATCAACACGCATACAATTGGGTACCACCAATAACTCCGGAATACCCACCGCCAACCACAATTCTTCGCCATCATTTGCCAAACGTTATGTCAGTTCGTCGTATAGCACTCAGGTGAACACCAAATCACAGCCATTAAGGCAAACATATTTTGGAGATAATCAGCATTATGGTGGCAGCCACAACACTCCATTAACCTCCAATAGAACTCTACAGTCGCCTTCATATGCTAACAACAACGGCAACAGCAGCAGCACTAGAAGTTATGGTGGTCAAAAGAATGCAACAACACCTGTTTATCATTCCAAATATCAGGCAACTAATGTGGCAACCAGTAACATTGCCACCCGGGCACCACATTCACGATCAGCATCTTCCCATGCTCCCGCCGGTGGCGGTGGCAATATTACATCATCGTCGTCGTCATATTCGAGACAGCACCAAACACGTTTTGTGGTGCCTACACAGAGGCGTTCTCGTTCACCAATTAAGATACCCTGGCGGTAGGCGTAATAGAGTCAGACAATTGTCTCACACGCATCACCAACCAACAGCAGTCAAAGTGCAAAGCTAATATTTAGCCTAAGATTATATGAAATTCTAATAATTGTTGAGTGAGGGGGTATATGAAATTAAATTACAGGGCGTTACTTTGCATGTCCAACATTCACGATTTGTTTAATGGAACAGTGGTTTGTTCGCAACATGAATTTTTAGAATTTTGTTGAATAGAGCTGTGGTATGAAAAAAATCGGTAACAAAAATCGGACTGAAAACAGTTTTACTAATGAACGGATTGTGGTAAAAACAAAAAGTTTACTTGTACTAAACGTATAACAAGTTCTGAGCAAGTACAAAATATTGATAGCACGTTTCGGCAGCGAAATGCATAAAACTTATAGCCTAGTCTATAAAATCTGTTGAAGATCCTCTCAAAAGATAGTCTTATGGTGTTTTTTTAATCGCTTCTACTACTCATTCCATCGAAGTGTTTTCGTCTATCTTTCTTTGACCAATAAGAGAATCTGTTGAAAAATACTGAATTGGCCAAAAACTCAATAGCACTAGTGAAGGACGCCGGTCTAGATATTTAAAGGAAACAACTTTTAGTGAGAACTTTCTTTAAAATTCATATAATGTGTTTACAGACCTGCGGAAACTTTCTAAAAATTTTTTGGTTTTCAAAAATGTTTACAAAATGTATGAAAATGTTTCATTTCGGAGGTCCCTCTGAGCTACCCTGGCTACGTCGTTGTTACCAAGTACACAAGTATTTGTCAGTGTGGCACATAGTGTAATGTGTTTTTCATTTTAAATTCCGGCAGAGGGCAAAATAAAAATGTGGAGTGTGGTGAAATTTGGCATATAAATTCACCTTACCAGCTCTAAAAATTGAAGATATTTGCTTATTTATTTGTCAGAGCATAAATGTTGGTCCAAATGTTGTACATCGTATTGTTTCATCTAGTCATGTATCAGGTTGGAGTATGGACTATGTCGGTCCTCCCACACAACATTTGGAAAAAGTGCAGTTTAACAGATAATTTCGGATGGTTTTGAATTTTTCCCAGAAAGTTCTACTTGCGGGCCCTGTTAGGACGAAGCAATTTTTTCGGGGCCAAGTCCATACTTTCGGAGATAATTAGCCAAAATCTCCAAAAAAGCCTTCCGGTGCCAACAAAATTGGGTAGTACGTAAGATAAACCTCGAAGGGAGAAACCTATTTGGTCTAAACATTATACATCTTATTATTACTTAGAGCCTTGAATTCTGCCCGAATATCGACTACATCGGACCGCTCATTCAGAAAGAGTGCAGTTTAAGGAGTCGTTTGGGATCGCTTTTAAATTTTTGGCAACATGTTTTGTATGCGGCTCTAGTTAAAACAGTACTTTTTTTCGGGGCAAATCCATATTTCCTGAGAAATTGGCCCACAAACTAAAAAAAAACTTTTATAAACGTCAGAAGTATTGTGTTTTCTTTTTTTCTTTAGGTCCGATGCAATATCTCAGTCGGCACAGTTGACTGATACTTTCTTACTCTTTCCTTTACAAATTTGAATAGTTTTATAAGTGGGTTCTAACTGTCGCTAACTGCCTAGTGGGTTCCAAATCCCACTGGTGGTATCGTGTGTTGGGTTTTCAGCTTATTTATTGGTCAGAGAATAAATACATATTTCGGGTGACATGCCCTTCTTAAAATAGGTTAGCAGGTTAATTTGTAATTAATGACGATTACCGAAGTAATAGGAAAGTTTAAAGGAGATATAGAAGTCATAGTAGATAGAGGTAGTATTTGCCATGTTCCTTGGTGCGATTGTTCATCCTCGCTGGAGCCATCTCCGACCCTTGGCAAAGAGAAGCAGACTTGTTGGCTCGGTTTGACAGAAGGTCGTTAGAAATTGGACCGTGTCCAGTCAGTCTTTTCGCAGTCTTCTGGTCGTGAGCATTAGACAGCAACATAATAAGTGTTTGAATGTCTTATTTTCTTCTTCATTTTCGCATAACCTGCAGCAGTCAGATATTTCATCTCTTTCCCATTTGCAGGACATTGATATTATTCTGCAGTGACCCCGAAATTATTCGTACAATATCAGTTCACACTGCAATTTTATTTTCTTCGATGTTGCAATAACCCCAACTAACAAAAAGTTATCATGGATTTTAGGATCTTCAAGGCGTTCTTGCTGTCTAAACTGCTGCAGACTTGATAGAGTGAAACCTGATTGATTTGAGGAGTGCTTGACTACTGCTAATCAATTCTGCAGCTTTTTTATTGCAACGATTTCGACTTAGAAGACACTACATTTTCGTTCAATTTAAATGAGGACCATGATTTGAGGGTATCGCTATAGACGCCTGCTCCTGATCCTGTCTATCGGTATAAATATCTATACCGCCTAGAGGTGGGGCATTTTGGTCCAGGCCTTCTGTGAGGTATGCGTACATTTATAAGCTCGAAGTCCATTTGTGGCGATGTGTTACACTGTGCTACACGAACAAATTAACCGTATCGTAATAAAAGACCAAAAAAAGGGAATATACTTCTCAGCGTATTTCCCCATCACATCAAGGCCTTATGTTTTGGGGGCACATAACCACGAAAGTGCAATATATGGGGAAAAACGACGATACACATATCCTCACACTTTAGGATAATGGCCTTTAGGTAATGTTGGCGACATTTCCCGACTATTTCTGCCATATAAAACTTCCCTACAAGTGGTGTCGTAAGACACACCGCACAGTGGTTCAGGTAACGATTTTGCTGGCCAAAACCCAATTTTTTGTCGTCACCGATTGTTAATTTCAATATGGGATTCGATAGTAAACGTATTTAAACTAAGGAAACCAAAAATTAGGTCAAAATATTTGAAGGTGTGTGCGTGGTGTGCTTCTAAAGATGTTTAATATTATTTCGCATAATTTTCGCATTCCTCATTACAACAGTAATATTTTGGAAAAAAAAAACATACTGGATTTGCTTCTTTTCATTACGTCAAAGGCTGCTAGATTGATAATTTTTTACTTGTTTGATTTTCTGTCATGCTGCGGTGTCCAAATATATTTTATTTTCCATGACTCAAAAACTTACACACATTATTGTTACTCATTTTTCCCAGAGCTCAGTTGTTGTTCTGCTAGCCAATCAGATCATGAATTTAGCTCCTTGAGAAAATCCAATAGATGACACGTGGTCTTCACAATCGAATTCTTGGTAGTCAAGAATGCTGCCAATGTGCTTGACTTCTAAAGAGAGCCCAAGGGTGACTCCACCCAGCATTGGTGGGGTAAACAATTTGGCTTTTCTCTTGTTTGTGTTCAACCCACGACCATTGTTGTGTGTCCAATGCGATAGCTTAAGAGAGTTCTTTGCATAAGTTCCGTTAGAGTTTGTTGGAACTTACGGATTCGTCAGCATATGCGATTGTTTTGACACGTAGTTTATCACATACCTTAAGTATTTCCTTTATGACCACGGCGCGCCTGAATTAACTTTAAATGAAAGGTGCTTACACCCGGGAAGTTTTTGCGGATTTTGAAACTACAATGTTCATAAATAAATCGTGGTCAAAATTCATTTTAGGTGGTTTTTAGGTTTTCAGGATTTTGCTCGGAAAGTAGTATCGAAATGGGATGGGAGGAAATTTTGTAGTTGTGAAAATTCTCTACAAGATTGACTTTTATGATATTTTCGTAGATTTTACAATATTTCAGATATAGAAGTTCAATTTTCGGAAATTTATTGACTGCATCGCCTCCTTCTAAAAGAATGTGACGCATGGTGCGCCTTAACTAACTTTTAATGAAAACTGGTTACACCTGGGAAGTTTTTGCGGATTCTGAAACAGCAATGTCCACAGAAGAGAAAAAATCCTAAAACAAAAAAATCGCCGCAGGAATTTTTAAACTAAATTGCGGTCAAAGGCCACAATTTTAGGTTTTGTTTTATTTTTTCAGTATTTTGCATGGAAACCGCAAGTCCTGTCGGAATGAGATTAAAGAAAATATTGTAGAGAATATTCACTGCTACAACATTTCGTTTAGTCCCATTTCGATAGGACTTGATATTTCCATGCAAAATCCTGAAAAAAAATTTGCCATATTAAATAAAATATTGTGAAAGAAATGGGATCGTGGTAAAGATTAATATTACTTCAGGTCGTACGAACTTAGGCCAAGTTCTACTTAAATATTTAACTATTCAGTCCGTATACTTTGCTTTTTAGATTGAACGCTATTCTCTTCAATGATAGATATTCTTACGCAATGTATTCTGTTTATACCTTAAAATCACTGTGGTTTTACAACGCCCAATATAAAACACCATTCATGTAATTTATATTTTCTGCTTGAAAGCTCGAATATTGTAAGCCACAACAATGAATGATGCCTAGGAAACAAACTCAATTGACTTTGGATTATGAATCACTCACAACTGCTAGGTGTTGTTTGTTGTAACAGATACAACTGAGGGGGATTTTCCATAAGCGATTTCAATTGAATTAGGAGAGAATTTAAAAATATATAAATTAAACATCAACAAAAAAGCGAAAAAAACAAACTTTGAATGAAGTATTTTAAACAATGTTATTAATGCAAATGCATGAAGAGAAACACACACATACATAAATGGCAAAAATAATATAAACAAGCTGCCCAAAAAGTGGCAATTAACATATGAATGTTAATTTGAAAAAATTACTCTCCAACACACACGCGAACTCATTCACATGAAAGCAAAAAATCTGAAACCATGGGATACAAATAATAACAGAATTTGTTTTAAATTGTATTTATTTTTTTATTGAATGAAAAGTAAGAGCAATAGAGAGACACCTGCAAAACAAGAATCATGCTTAACCTAACAAGCTAATCAAATGATTAAAACCCATAAGAATTGGTTCATTGCCAACAATGATCTGACCCACATTTATGAACTTTAACTTCCTAGCTTAGCGTTATTAAGAAGAAACTAAAACCGCATTATCATCATTATCGCCATTGTTGTCTATTAAATGTTGCTGTCTCCATTAAAAAAATAAAATTTATTCAATAGAATTTTGTGTATTTTATCAAATCATTTATGAACTAACGTTGGCAACAGAATCTAATGACACCGGGGTACCGCAATGATTGACGCACATTTCCGGTTATGCCTAAGCTGCTACAGTTTTTAAGCCATTTGATTTATGGTGTGAACTGCTGGACTGTGTTGCTGAGCCACAATTAGTTTGAATGATTTGATCGGAAGTTTAAACACCTTTACTTCCACCACAAATTATGGTAGTGGAACTGAAACTGAAATTATTTGATGTTGTTGTGGTTTTGCTCTCTTTGTTTTCCATTCACTTGGGACTTACAAAAAATGTCAATATACAAAAAGCAAAAGTTTAATATTTGTTCTGTTACAAATCGTGTTGTTTGACCACAAAAAAAAAAAAACAACAAATGTTTGTCACATCGCCATGCAATATTCCAAAACTTTTTAGTTAGTATTCGTAAAATAAAAGTTGTAATTTTAAATGTGTCAGTGTTATAAATTTAACTACGAATATTGGTAACATAGCTTTTGCTACTTTGAAAAGCAAAAATAAATTCACTGACCCAAAAATTTATTATTGTACTAAACTCTTATTACATTTTAACGACAAATACTATTTAATAACCAGAACTTTGTGTGTGTTTTTATTTCTAATTTCAACAATAGTAGCTGCTTAATTTAGAGAAACAGATGCGTGTTTGATGAATATTATGTAAAATAATTGCTTATATTTTATAATTAAGTATAATTTTAAATTATAAACAAAATAGTTATAGATGCGGCAATAATTGCTCAACAATGAATTACTCAGCAGCAACAAAGATTGTTATATTGTAGTTAATTATTGTATAATGTTTGTATGTATATTTATATATGAATATGTATATTTGTTTGTTTGAAAACAGACCAATGGCGTAAAAACGAACCCCAAGTTTTGCAACTTAAAACAAAATTTGTGTTTTAATTAAGAACAAAATTGTTACATCAAACACGATTGTGCGATTAACAATATTTTGTATAATATCATAATCAAAAATTAAATTCAACGAACAAAATAAAGACAAAATCAGGGCAATCATGAATATTTCCCTCAGATTTTTCCCCACGGAAAATAATTTAAAAAGGTGAATTTCTTTAAAAATCAATATTTTAAAACGTGGAAAACTACTAGAATCGTTTAATTATGGAACAGTCTCGTCCGATCGAAAATATATTCCTTTTTGGACATTAATACGTAAATAAAAAATTGTGAAATTGGAGAAAGGGAACAAATTATGATAGCCCTGAATATTACATTTCGCATGCTACTCTTAAACGATTCAGAAAACAAATTCATGAAATTATTAACAAACCTCGCTTTTGTTAAATATTTTATTAATTTTTGGTTGGAATTAAACAATTATTATCTACCCAAACAAGGGTTTATTAGTAATTCAATTGAATTGAGTTCTGAATTGTTGTACAGGTGATACAACTAAACATTTTTACATAATAAACATTTCCTTAAACAAAAAATGCTTACAAAGGCATTTTTTAACATTTTCATAAAAAATTGTCATTTTGTAAGATATTTACAACGTATTAAGTATTACATAAATATGTCGTTGAAAAATTTTATTTATTACACCTCATAAGAAACTAAGACTTTGCTTTATACCTAACAAAATTATATCGTTATTTTAAGTTGATACATTTGAACATCGAGCATTAATAAGTTTTTTGTACTATTACAACAATATTTTAAAACTACTAAATTAGTTGTTAATTATTTAAACTATGAACGAAATAAACGAAATGATATATGAGATAATTTATTATTATTTGGTGTGGTAAGGGGTATTATGTCTTTGTGCATTTTATTGCAACATACAAAAGGAATAGATAGACCCATAGTTAATTTTATAAGCTTATTTTGATGTAGAAATAGCATAAAATATGTGGTGAAATTCGATCAAAAAATTGACGGATATGTGAAGGCAAAATTCATGGTGATTTGTTTGTAAAGGCCAATAAAAACCACTTTTCATAAATTTTTCCAAGAAAATTACGAAACTTTTTTGGTAGATTTTTTCATCTGAAGGAGCACATCTTAGTCTACTTTTTTGTTCATCGATCGATATAAACAATGCTAGGTTTGACGGAAGTGTTTGACAGACAACTAAACATTTCAATGTTTGGGAAAAAACTGAGGTTTTTGGCCATAAAAAAGACAAAAGATTAATAAAAAATTGTTCGATGAAGGAATAGCTTTATCCTCCATAAGTCCACAAACATATATGACAATATATGTATATTAGGGTTATGATTTTTTTACAACCTCGTATTCCTGTATGATATTTTGATGAGTTTTTACCTAAGATTACATAAAATCTTAATTATAAATTGATTCGATAAAAAAAGCTTCCGCACAAAAAGCTTTTAAAGTTTTTAGTTTTCAGAACTTTGAACATTTTTGAAGTCACTGTAAGCAGATATTACCTAAAACAAATGGGTAGGGACACACGACATAACCGTTTGTTTCTCACTAATTTCATCATCGTATTATTACATATATATCACTTTATATTACATATAACTTTTTTTCATATATCATAAAAATTAAAAGAGGATTGTGCGGGACTTTTTAAAATTTTAAATAAAATAAAAGTTATTTTAGCTATTAATAGCCGAAAGGTCATTCATTCGTGCAACAGGAAATAATTTTTTGAAAAAAATGTGTTTTGAAAAAAAAAATGTGTTTGGCTAAAGTTCATTCATTCTCACTACAGGAAATCGTTTTTGAGAAAAAATGTCAAAAAGTCATAACCCTAATGTATGTATATGTAATATATAACGCGTTTAAAGTTTGTATGCTACATATAAATTACAATGCGACTTACCATATATTCTATGCTACTTATACTCCCAAATAAGCCAATAATTTTCTTCGAGCGTGATGATATAGTCCGATATAGTACACCTTCAAATTTTACGTAAGTTTGGAGGAACAATTGCGATGTTTTTACAGTTTTAGAGTATGGACAAAATTATGCTATCGTAATATGAACCTGGAGGATAAAAGTATGGATAAAAAATTATTTTCTAGATTCTAGATATTTGAGGGTATGGACGTGCCCTCGAAAAACTTATCTTACGTACTAACCTGTGTAGTTGGTGCCGTTAGACTTTTTTTGAAGCTTTTGGGCCATTATCTCATGAAGCATGAACTTACCCGCGAAACACGGCTCAAAAACTCCAATACCCCTGTAAACGTCAGAAGTATTGTGATTACTTCTTTTCTTTAGGTCGGAGGTTAGGGTATATCTCAGTTGGCACAGCTGACTGATACTTTCTTACTTGTTCCTTTGAAATTCGTCCGATTAAGCAGAGTTATCCGCCATGGAAATAAAATTCCACAAATTAGAAATCGCTGTTCTTTAACCAAAGCCATGCTTTGTGTCAGGGCAGGTATAATACAGTGAGTCGCCTTTAGTTGTTGTTCTGACACCTTTCCCGATCCATCGTACTTCCTGTATGGCAGTATTACCGGCCTTGTACTTTACAAGTACATCTGCCAGTGAATAAACTCCACCTTTTCTATAAAGATTCTGGACATTCCAGGAGCAGATTCGCAGATCATGGCCCTTATAACGTTTACGGAGATCATCAACTTAGAGTGGTTTGTTTTTTTTTCATAGAACAATATTTACGTAGGGGTGGGTCTGTAGCCCAACTCAAGATTTTATTGTTCTTATGGGTGAACGCGCGGCACATTTTAACCACTACCACGGCGAGTTCAGTGTCTACTTCCGATGAAAAAGGTACCTGAGCTTTCATGTTGCTGTTTTTGTATATTGAGAACTTGCAGAGCTATTGATATTAACTGCTTGCTTTCGCCGGGATCACATCTAGAGAATAGTTTTTGTTTTTCATCTATTTTATTTTTATTAAATACCTTAGAATTCCATGTCTTAGCAAGATATGGAATAAGGGAATAATGTGCGGCACCCAATCTGCTCTAAAACGATGTTATTCTCAAAATTCTGAAAGTGACTTTCTTAACCTAAATTTACTATATTGCAATATCAATTTATATTGCCTCTAACAATTAAAAAAAAAAAAAAATAAACAAAAAACCGTAGACAAAATAATAAATATTATATTTTAATAGTAGGAAATTTGTGTTAATTAATTCAAATTTGTTGCCATTGGTATTGTTGTGGTTTTGTTGTTATTTTAACATCCGTTGTCGACGATTTCGATTTTGGTCTTAGCCAAAGACGTTTTGTCAAAACAATGAGAATTTTTCTATAACGAAATTCTCACCGCCAGACAAAAACCCCCAACAACAGCAACAACAAAACATCAATTGCTCACTGGCAAAAATTACTGGTGGCGGTGGCGTTGGCCACAAAGAAACTGAAGAAAAGAGGCCAAATCTTGAAATCAGAAACCACATAAAAAATAGACTTTGAAAGAATCAACCTCTGGCGGACAAAGTACACTACTAAGAGTAGTTGTTGTCACAACACAAGCAACAACAACTGCAACTACAAACAATATCAAACGACTACAATGTCTAGAAGAAAAACCAAAGAAATAAGGTTTTCCTCTTTGATTAGCCCAGTTTGGCATTTGTTTAATGTTTTTTGTTTGTTTGGCTAAACACAACCAGCGGTACTAGTGGCCATTAAGAAGTGTTGGTTAAGGTTATTGTTGTAAATGTTTTTTTATTTTAACCTTAGAATGCAAGATTACACTGAAGACGGCGGCGGCTATGACGACGAAAAAGTGAATGAGTAAATGAATGACAACTGTATTTAGTTAGAATAGCAACAATTCTAATGAAATTTAAAACATTTAAACCACTTCCAAAACTAAACAAACTGGTCTGCAACGATAGAACCTAAAATAACTGGCTGACGAACTACTCGTAGATGGCTTGAATGGCAACGGCCTACGTAAGTGAACTTGTACTTGATTGTTTTAAGGTGAGATTTTGACACCAGTTAAATCAGAACACAGTAGAAGAAATACCGTTTCAAACTGGATACAATTAACGTTTTGCTAATTGAAGAATTATGTTTGAGCCTATTTTTTAAACAATGTCGAGTTAAAGTGACTTTTTACACTACCGCTTATTCTTATTTATCTTGATTTATTTAAAGTAAAATTTATGAAAACACATTAATGTCGTCAAGATAGAGCGATTATCACGATAATGAGCGCTAATGTAAACCAACTCATGAATGCCAGCCTGAGTAGAGTGTAAACATTCCAGTTTATATATCTTAGTTTACTGAACTTCAATATAATAAATCCAAAATTAGCACATTTTTCAAATCTAGTATTTAAATAACCAATCTCATTCAATCTTAGCATATAAATTTCTGGGTTAAACAATTATCACGATTTAAATAGATTGGTGCCACCTACATAAAATAACTCAAACAAGTTTTCTTTTTCAAAAAAGTTGCAAATAGCCCGGTGATCAGGTCCCAGCTAACATTTTTTCCCTGAACAAATTTCCGATTCTGATGCTGAATTCGTATCGTATTCGGTACGAAAGTTGTATGGACGTGGTCACCGGAGTCGGTAAGTTTTCCTAAGGAAATTATAATAAAGTATTAGAGTTTCGTTTTTTCAAAATAGTCTGGCTTAATCCTGTAGTTGGCCGAAATAATAAGAACACGCCTGTTCTCTTTCACAAATATTTCAAAACTGAATCTTTATTTGTTTTCTATTGACATATTTTAGAATGTATACATTGAAATAAATTATAGTAGGCTAACTCACATATAATAATATTCAAAGTAGTGTATATAAGACTGGGTAACAAACAAATATAAATAACAACTTCAAATAAGGAATAATAACAACAATAAATACGAATAACAAGTAAAATATACATACATCATTGTAAAGACTACTACAATTCGGCCATTCTGACCGAGAGAGCTCCTGATCTCTCATTGGCTATCATCTCATAACGACTATTAAACCAATGACACACATTTGATGCAGCCCCTGCACAACTGAAAACCATCCTCATATTCAACCAACTTATTACCTAATATTTTTATTACTTTATATGGAACTCTAAATTTCGGCATTTTTTTCTCTGGAACATCACCAGAGCTTTTAAAGTTTTCTACCATTACACAATCTCCGATTTTGTGAGCTCTTGGTCCTTTTCTGATTTTATTAAAGTTACTTTCATGATAGCATTGAAGATATTCTTGATTGTCCTTTGGTTTTTTCTTTCTAAATACGTTGTGTACACTTAAATCCACTTTAGAAATTTCACCGTTAAATTCGCATCCATCATCATTTGGTTGTTTCTTAATTGATCGCTTTTCAACATTATCCCAATATGTTCCATTCTGAGGATCTATTAACTTCGCTAAAATTGGACATATTGATTTATTTACTGTATCTACTTTGCCATTAGCTTGTGTGGAACTTGCTGTTGTTACTTCATGAGAAACATCATTACTATTTACCACCCTAATCTTCTCTACCACTCCATTCCTTATTTCATCTTTTAGCATCCTATCTCTATTCTGGCAATTTTTTACGTTTTTTTTATACGTGTTCGAACCTAGCACCATTATATTATTACTTCTACTTAGTGAATCTACATTTTGGATTCTTTTCCCAAAGCTATGCACTATAAACTTGTTCCTGTCACTAACATCAACACATTTACTAATCTTAGATTCACATACGCCAGTTTCTTCGACATCAAGAGCCATAAGCGATTGTGCAAGCACTTTTCCTTCTGCATCATTTATTTTATATTCTTCTAGTTGAACTTCCTTCTTCATATTGGGACAGGTTGCCACCCAATGATCCATACTTCCACATCCATAACATGCTCCAAAAGCATTCTTCGGCTTTTCACAATCTGTTGCCATATGACCCAGTGTATTACAATTGAAACATTTAATATTACTGTCTTGATTTCTTCGGAATACTCCTCTCGTATAGATCGATTCCGGTTTCTCCAAATTTATTCTTGAAAAAGCTTGCAAAAGTTGGGATTTGTCCTTATAACATTGTAGGCTTGCCTGTATTTTGGGCTGCTTGTCGGGAATACCGTCTATGATACAATCAATCAATTCATCATCTGCGATGTCAACGTTGTTAGCCAGTAATATTTTGTCATCATAATAATCTATAAATGATTCTTCATATTGTCATGTTCTCGCTTCAAACTTACGACGCACCGAAAGTTTATTTACCTTCACGGAGAAAACATCTTTAATTTCATTCAACAAAACATCGATATCTTCGGTAACAAAATTCCGTTTGTTGTGTAACCACTTCTGGATCCTTCCTTTTAGTTTGCTTAACTATTGTTAAGCAAAGTCAGGTTGTACAACGCCATCATAATCAGGGACAATATCCCTGATGATTGCAATCATCGGATCTATTTTCTCACCATCTCTATTTCCACTTCCAAACTGCTTCACGCAAAATTCTTTTTGTCCAGCATATTCAAAACCAGCACTCCTTTTTTCATATTCCATCACTCTTTTCAAAAATTCATTCTCACGCAACAACAGTTCTTGCTCTTGCCTCAAAAGTTGCAGTTCCTTCTCCAACATTTTAAATTCTACAGCCTCATTTCTCTGTTCTGCTATTGCACCATTCTGATGTACTTGATGAATTCTTCCAAACTTCTTTGCCGTTTCAATAGATTGCTTCTTGCCTTTTCCAAAATCCTCTGCAACTTCATTACGTTCATCCTCACAAACATTTTCCGCTTCGTCCGCCACGGGTTTTGCAATAACATTCTCCATTGCAAACGAACACAAAAATTTTTGAGAGAAAAAAAAATTCGTTCCCACTTCTGAAAATTGTAGTCGGCCGAAATAATAAGAACACGCCTGTTCTCTTTCACAAATATTTCAAAACTGAATCTTTATTTGTTTTCTATTGACATATTTTAGAATGTATACATTGAAATAAATTATAGTAGGCTAACTCACATATAATAATATTCAAAGTAGTGTATATAAGACTGGGTAACAAACAAATATAAATAACAACTTCAAATAAGGAATAATAACAACAATAAATACGAATAACAAGTAAAATATACATACATCATTGTAAAGACTACTACAATCCCATTGTTGTTGTTTTAATATTTTAAAACAACTATTTTATTAGTGGAAAAGATTTGGCATTGTTCGTCAAGGGGTAAGGCAGGGAATACTATAGTTTCGATCCACGCCACTGGATCTCATCAGTTCCCTTGTTTCTTGTTTGTGGATATTCTCCACCGAAGTTATTTTTCAATAACTTCTTCAACAAGATCCAGTGGCGTGGATCGAAACTATAGTATTCCCTGCCTTACCCCTTGGCGAACAATGTCAAATCTTTTCCACTAATAAAATAGTTGTTTTAAAATATTAAAACAACAACAATGGGATTAAGCCAGACTAGTTTGAAAAAACAAAATTGCAAACGCTATCCCAATAAAAAAACGCCACAATACTTCAAATTGAAGACACTGGCACGACGTGTGTTGTTTTTGCTGTAAAGCAGACCAACCAAATTTTGGTGTGTGCATTCGTCGAAATTCGACGACACATACAAGTGGAAGAGGTTTGAATTGTTTTCGCAGACACTTTCGTCGGAGTTGTATGAGGTTGCCAAGGAAAAACTTCTCATTGAACTTTTTTCTTTGCTTACCTTTATACTTCGAGCTGACGATTGATGTTTGGGTATAAAAAGTTTCTTGTTGAAGAAGTTATTGAAAAATAACTTCGGTGGAGAATATCCACAAACAAGAAACAAGGGAACTGATGAGATCCAGTGGCGTGGATCGAAACTATAGTATTCCCTGCCTTACCCCTTGGCGAACAATGCCAAATCTTTTCCACTAATAAAATAGTTGTTTTAAAATATTAAAACAACAACAATGGGATTAAGCCAGACTAGTTTGAAAAAACAAAATTGCAAACGCTATCCCAATAAAAAAACGCCACAATGCTTCGTATTAGAGTTTCCCGACGAATTCGGAAGAAAATTCTTGGAAAATTAGATTTTCTAAAAGAAATCAGTCTGAATTCGGGAAAAAAATCTGGAAAATCGGGGGAAAATTAGATATTTCTGAACAAAATCGGCCCGAATTCGGCCTTTGATATTGACACAACACAAAACAAACCCCACTTGGAGACAACTTTCTTTTAATGTGCTATTTATGGAAGATTTTAATTTGAAACGATCTAATGATTTTCACTGCTGTTATAATTTTGTGATTAATAGTAGAGCAATGTCTACAATTTCAATGGTTGTCAATTGCATGTATGTTGAAACTAACAACACAAGATTGAATTATTATATCATGGTGCAAGAAAGAAGGTGATACAATAATACCAACTGATGTCTTCATTTGTTGTCAAAACATATTTTTAGTCAAAAATAAATAACAAATATTTCGCTTCTTTAAACGCGATGAATATCTTACCTATTTCTTCTACATTTTGTGGATATATCGCGCAAAAAAATTTTGAGAGCAAATGAAGACTGCGGCCTAAATTCGCCTTTTGGATCACCTTCTAAAATTCGCCTTGTATTATATGTTGCATTTTATTAAGAAATTTAAAAATTGTATATGCGAGTTTTTTAACCAATAATTTTGTTTTTCGGCAACAACCGAACAAAAAGAAAGTCGATTAGAAATCGGAACAATTTCGGAACGAAGATTTTTAACATGTGCAGATATTCGTAAAAAACTTTCAGAAAATCTAGGAGAATTTTGGAGAAATCGCAAATTTCTAAAAAATATTCAGAAAAATCTCGGAAATAAGAGCCCTTGGAAAAAATTGTTAGCTGGGGTCTTACCCCGCACCATACACATACGTGAACATGCTAAAAACAAGACAAAACAAAAAAGATCTGTCAGTTATTGATCCAAAATGGAGTAATTCTCGAACTAATGACATTTATCAGATGTTATTAATTTTGTTTCGAATTTAAATAAGATTTTCATTCTTATTCAGAGCTCAGGTTAAAACACGGAAATTTTCCACTTCCTTATTTTGGGAACCGAACCATCAGCAGCTAAACTCAAATTTTTGACCTCAAAAAATAAATCGCTAAGGTCCATCGAGCATCTTAATGTTAGTTTGGAATAATTTTTACGATAGTTCGGACCAAACGGGTTATCCCTTCGAATTTTAAGGCCATTGTTTCTGGTAGTACGGACTACGAGTACTACATGAAAATAAACGTAAGAACGGCGTTAAGTTCGGCAGGGCCAAACTTTTTATTCCCTCCACCAAGAATTGTATTGAAGTAAATAGGAATAATTAGTTTCATTTCGTTTATGAAAGTACTAAGCTTTTCCTCTTATTCCTTGCAAGAACCGAATGTCCTAACTGATAACACTCCCTAACAAGGGAGAATTCTCTCATACTCCCTTTACAAGAGCTTATAATGGGCGTCATCGTTGTTCTTTCCAAAGTATGGACCAATATTTACAATTTTCCGAATTGAACTTTTGTATCCTCTGGCAACACACAATATTAGATTACAGGTTCGTAAATTTGACAAAAAAAATGCGTAGAAAAAATGTCACTTAAATCTTCAACAAAACTGTAATGGGGCTACATTATATAGGAGACCGAGAAATTTCTAGAGGAAAGTTTTGTAACTCCAACGAAGACTAAATATCAAATTTGAGTAACACCTTCAATATACCGAAAATTGGGAGGGACCTTCTATGGGGACTGTATTAGGATGTGGAGGAATCCGACAAGTTTCATGTGGAAAGTTTTAAACCCCCAAATTTCTGGTATTACGGCGGAATATTGAGGGCACAACCTTCAAAATACCGAAAATCGGGAGGTACCCTTCTATGGGGGCTATATGAAGATATGAACTTATACTAATAATTCACTTCCGGAATATTTTATATGGAAGACTTAATACCAAATTTCAGAGATCTCGGTGGGGTTTTCAGGCCATAACCTTTAAAGTATTGAAAACCGCGAGGTACAGTTCAACGGGGGATATATGAAGACGTGGACCTATACCGACAAATGTCATGTGGAAAGTTTTATTTTTCAAAATACCGAACATCTGGAGGTGCGTTTCTATAGAGACTATATCAAAATGTGGATAATTCTCTTCTGGAAAGTTGAATACCCCCAATGAAGACTAAATAACAAATTTCAGCAATTTCGGTGGGATATTGTGGTCACAGCCTTCAAAATACCGAAAATCGGGAGGTCCTCTATGAAGGCGTGGGCCGATATAGCCTATTTTCAATACCAAACTTCCTAGGAGTACTAGAAATTTATATATCTAATTATAAAGCTCTATTTTAAAAATTGCGAGCTGTATCTTGCTTTCAACGGGCGGACGGACGAACAGACGGACATGGTTATATCGACTTAGAATTTTATGCTGATCAAGAATATATGTATATACTTTATAGAGTCTCCGAAGAATATAACGATGTGTTACAAACGGAATGACAAATTTAATTATACCCTCCATCGTATGGTGGAGAGTATAACAAGTAAAAAAGGGTTATAGTCAGACCGAACAACCCCTACACCACTACTCCTACTAATTTTCTTCGAAGTTTCTTTTTCATGATTGCGACATTATATAGACGTACATACGTATCTACATATGTACCAAAACGCGTATCTACATTAGGGTTATGACTTTTTGACATTTTTCCTCAAAAATGATTTCCTGTAGCAGGGATGAATGAACTTTTGCCTATTAATCACTATGCTATCGTTTATTCCAATGAAATATAAAAAAAGTTCACGCACAAATAATTTTTTGAAAAAATATATGAAATGAAAAAATTTTTTTTCAAAAAATTATTTTTTGTTGCACGAATGAATAAATATAAGCCTACTAATAACTATAATAACGTTTATTTCATTCAAATATTAAAAAAGTCGCGAAAAAAGTCACTTTGAAAAAATTTTAAATTTTTTGTTTTTTGTTAAAAAATTTTATTTTTAAATAAAAGCGTTTACGACATTTTTACGATTCTCAGAATTGATGAAAAATAGTGAGGAATAAATTTTATGTCATTTTAAATATCTCATGTGGCTCTAAAGATTATTTTCAATTATATATCTGTTTTCAGAGACTTCAACAAATTGTCCATAATTTTGATAAATTCAAATTTTAAAATCATTTTGTGCGTGAGGTTTTTTCACCGAATCACCTTATAATTAAGATTTTATGTAATCTTATGGCAAAACTCATCACGCTATGATACAGGGATATGAGGTTGTAAAAAAGTCATAACCCTAATCTACATACGTTAAAAAAGTTTAAAACTATGTTTGACACTCACTTATAACCCTAAGTATGATATCTCCACCACCACAACATCATTTCATGTCATATCCAAACATACCAAGGACTGAACCAGAACAGGCCGTGCGACCGAATTGTTATGGCGGCGCTTGAACTATAGAAGGAAAATATCCGCCGCTAAATTCACTGCCATACTGTTCACCACCTGGACGACAGAAATGAGACTCCACAGCATGTATAAGTGGTCCGCGCAAGCCACAGCTAGTTTCGATAAGATCAGAAGTAGGAACAAAGTCCTCAAGTCGCTGGGCGGCAGCACTTGGGGTGCTGACAAAAAAGCTATGCGGCAACGCAGTGAAAGAATATTTAGACATGCCAGATCTCGTGACACCACATGAGGGACGAACATACAGTGTCGGCTAAAACTAAAGCACCCCCTCAGTACATTTTTTTAAAATGGTATTTTTTTTCAAGAAAACAAAGTTGTAAATTTGTTTTGTATTTTTCTTTTTATTTATTTATATCTATATGAATAAACAAAAGTCAAAATTAACAAGTTAAAAAGCGTTAAGTTCGGCCGGGCCGAACTTTTTATACCCTCCACCATAAAATACTCTGAGCTAATATGGAATTATTTGGAGAAGTCACTTGACCACTAGAAACCCTAAGTGCCAAATTATAGCCAATTTGGCCAGAACATGTAGCTAAAAACGTCAAAATACCGGAAATCGGGCGGTACCGCTATATGTGGGCTATAAGAAAGCGTGTACCTATGTCCATAATTTTTGGTGGAGAAGCTTCTTGCTCACTGGGAACCCTAAATGTCAAATTATAGCTAATTCAGTCTGAAAATGTGGCTAAAAACGTCAAAATATCTGAAATCGGGCGGTACCGATATATGGGGGCTATAACAAATCGTGGACCGATATAGCCCATCTTAAGTTCAGACCAAAAACACATGTGTACGAAATTTCAGCCGTGTAGCTCAACTCATTCGGAAGGGCTAAATTGACTTAAAATTTTACGCTGATCAAGAATATATATATACATACTTTATAGGGTCGCAAATGATTATGTCGATGAGTTACAAACGGAATGACAAACTTAACATACCCTCCATATTATAGTGGAGGGTATAAAAACATTTTAGGTCGCAAATATAAGCGGACAAAATTAAGCACCCCCAATTCCAGGTACAACAAGTTAAAAAGCTTTGAGTCCGGCCGGCCCGAACTTTTTATACCCTCCACCATAAAAATCGCTTAGATTTAAAAATTAGCAAAAGAACGATTCACAGAAGAGCGGTAGAGGCCTTTCAAATCCTCAAAACATGAAAAAGCCTGACTGGAATTCGCCAAGACCCATCTGAACTGTAGTGTCCACAAATGGAGGACTCTGCTGTTTTTTGATGAATCTAAGTTTAATTTAAAGGATTCAGATGGAATAAGGCGTCGACCAAATGGGCAAACGTTATATTCTAACTATTGAAAAGGTCTGGAATTTTTTCTCTGGGAATTATGGATCGTTTCAAGTATCCTTACGTATTAAAAATAGTGATGTTGCCTTATGCTGAAGAGGAGATGCCACTTGGATGGACATTCCAGGAAGATAACGTGCCAAAACATTTATCGAAAATGATTAAGGAGTGATTCTAAAACAATTCTCCATTGACCCGCGCAATAATCCCCTGATCTTAGCTCTCGATTGGGGCTTGTGGGTGATCGTTAACTCAAAAATCAATGGAAAAAAATTGCAAAACCAAAGAAAATTTATTTGAAGCCGCAAAAATAGCCTGAGTGTTACCGTGAACATCCCTGCCACGATCTAGTGGAAAGGCTTGCACTACCCTGACTCTTCAGGAGAGATTTTCATGATTAGGGGAGAGAGAAGTCTAAGGATACAAGCGAGGACATCTAGATCTGGGAGGTTTGAATAGCATTCACACTGATGCAGTTGCATCTGCAGTATACAGGTAAAATGGAAATGATGCAGTTGCATCTGCAGTATACAGGTAAAGGGGAAATGTCGGAGACCACCCCATCCATAGCAGCAGAAGAACGCCAGTTTCTCAAGCAAACACAAGTTATTTCAGCCCAGATAAGATCCAGTCGATGCAACCGTGTATATTCGTCAGATTTCTGGGATTATTGGGAGATTTCTGTCATATCTTTTTAATAAAATTGGACAGGCGAATAAACAGATATTTATATGGGATTTTTTGATAAAGATGCTGAAAGAGGACAGCATAAATTGACAAACTTATTATACCATTCAACATAACATGGAGAGTATAATTAAATTTGACATTCCGTTTGTAACACATCGAAATATTCATCGGAGACCCTAAAAAGTATATATATTCTTGATCAGGGTAAAATTCTAAGTCGATATAACCATGTCCGTCTGTCCGTCCGTCCGTCTGCTGAAATCAAGATACAGCTCGTAATATTTAAGAGAGAGCTTTGTAATTGGGTATAGACGTTTCTATTACTCCTAGGATGTTTGGTATTGCAAACGGGTTATATCGGTCCACGTTTTGATATAACCCCCATAGAACGGTACCTCCCGATTTTCGGTATTTTGAAGGTTTTAGCCTCAGTATCACACCGAAATGGCTGAAATTTGATACTTAGTCTTCGTTTGGTGTACAAATCTTTCCCCAAGAAATTTGTTGGTATATGTTCACGCCTTCATATAGCCCCCATAGAACGGTATCTTCCGATTTCTTGTATCTTGTGACGTCAATATCCCACCGAAAGACTGCAATTTGTTATTTAGTCTTGCATGGCGTTATAAAATATTCCAAAAGAAAATTATCAGTATAGGTCCGCGGATTCCTATATTTCCTATAGAAGCGTACCTCTTGATTTTCGGTATTTTTAAGGTTTTACCGAAATATCAGAAAATTCTTTGAGTCTAAGAACTTTCCGCCAGAAATTTGTAGGTATAGATCGACGATTTGATATATCCCCCATGAAACGGTACCTCCCGAATTTCGGTATTTTGAAAGTAAGTCACATTGTTTTACCGAGCTTGCTGAAATTTGGTAATTAGTCTACTTTGGAGGTAAAAACCTTTCCGATTGCAATTAAATTTGGTATTCGTCTTTAGGAAACTAATTGTTCCATTTTACTTCAATACAACTCGTGGTGGATGGTATAACTAGTTCGGCCTGGCCGAACTTAAAACCGTTTTTCTTGTTTTTAGACTAATTTAATTTTTAGACTATTTTTAGACGCATTCAAACTATCGTTGAATCCAATTGTTCTCACAAGTAAAGTTCAAGGACGTGCCTGAATCGTTGTGAAATTTGTTGCAGCTGGTTGTCTTCGCGGCCAATGTTGCAACGATACAATGTTTGTTTTCGGGAGCAAGTCCACACTTCCTGAGATAATGACCCAATAAGTTCAAAAAAAACTTCCGGCACCAAATAAAATAAGTGGACTGAGGTGCAGAATTACTTACTGAAAATGTACACATTGTAAAATTTCTCCCAAACATACATTAAGTTCCAAGAAGGCTTATTTCATAGTGTCAATTCTTATCTCCTTGTGGTTTGAATCAATTTCAATATGCAATAAAAATGCTCTATGAAATGTTATTTTCACGTTTTATATGAAATAATCAAAATTTTCCATTATAAATAAAATTAATTTATTAATCTTAAGGGGGTTTTTACATTGTGGCATCCCATTGGAGCACTCCATTAGGAATTTCCCTCTCGTGTATTTCCAGAAAATGTTTGCGAATTTAGTTTGTAAAATGTTCCGAAATTGGGTTAATTAGTTATAAAACCAGTTAAGAGAAAACATTATATAATTTGACGATGAAAATATATTTGTGTCTTATTTTTAAAAGGACATTATACATAAAAGCGAAACGACGCTTTTTCCGAATTTAGTCAGAAAACATAAATAAATGATTTACGTTTTGTTGTCTTCGTTAAAACTTGTTGACACTGCTCGATCAAATATGGGCACGTTTGTAAAAGTGGATTTCGCATAATCTCTCCGTTCAAATTAATATTGTTTTTGTTTTGTTTTTATTAAGTGTAAAAAATAACAACACAAAATCACATTTTATTGTGTGGGCTTTAGTTGTTTATGTCGTAATCGGAACATTTTGGGTAAATCACATTTATAGAGAATTTTATTTTAATTTTATTTATTTGTTATATCTGTTCTGTTATTGATTTTGAAGGCGTTTTGTAATAATTCTGTTTGTGTTTGTTTGAAATAGCTTGTTACTAGTCATTTCAAATAGTATAATTACTGAGATAATTAACGACTAATCCCTAAGTTAAAATGCGACAAAAACGGGAAAGCTCGCGGACTGGAAACTCTGTATTAGCTATTGTATGTTGGGGAATTGGTTGGTAAGAATTATTAACACATCGACCCGCACATTCGATTAATAATTTTGGTCATTCCGATCACAAATTTCCGTATGCACTTGAAATAGTCTATGGTTTGGACTTTTTGGTTCTGAATTGAATTTGCTGCCCAAAATTTCAAAATAGGCCAGATGGAAAATTGTTTCTCAGTCTTCGAACATTGTCGTTTGGTTGACTATATCAACATCTATTATTAAGACTATTATTGTTGATCAGTGACAAACTCCCTTCTGTTAGAGATCCCGACCTATAATAAATGGGAAAACGTGCAATGCTATTGTGATACTATGTTGATGCAGCCCCGCTTAGAAGATATCTGAAACGACGTATAGCGTATATTTTCGGTGCTCTACAAAGCGTATGTTAATTAATCTTAGAAACAAACTCATCGTAGCTGTGACATCATAGTA
Organism: Musca autumnalis; assembly: GCF_047663935.1. Classification (NCBI taxonomy): domain Eukaryota; kingdom Metazoa; phylum Arthropoda; class Insecta; order Diptera; family Muscidae; genus Musca; species Musca autumnalis. The sequence continues at coordinate 146,465,832 of NW_027411977.1, forward strand.
AAATCTATGAAATTCGTATGGAGCAGGTGGCCGTAAATTACCAAAAACGCTACCTGTTATGATTTTGTATATGACCCATTTTATTGGTCCATTATAACAATTTAATACCCACATTAATTGTTAAATGCTTCTAATGGTGCGGTTTTATAATAGAATCACTGCAATCTGCGATAAGGAAAACAAATATGGATATTGGGCGAAAGTTCAACAAAAATAAATTTAAATTTAATTAATGGAATGTCGAAAACAGAAATTTGAATAATGAAAATACAAAAACAAATAACAGAACTAATTGGTAGTCAAAAATTGACAACTTCTGACGTAAAAAAGTTAAAAATAAAAATAACAACAAACATAGGATGGTGTATAGATCAAGTGTAAAGCTACAAGGAAAGATTTATCAAAATCATATGTTTACTGAAAAAAAAAATAAAATAACGATAACAATAACCAACCACAACCAATATGGAAATACGTCAATGATCCCAGCTAATTGAGGTGATGCTGTGTAAAGCATAAAAGTACATAAAAATTTGATTTGATAATGAATAACAAGAGTGTTTACTTTGCAAATGTATATGGGACATTCCATTCAAAAGTTAAATTTGATATTGGGCTCCAATAAAATAATTACAGTCGGTCCTCGATTATCCGTAATGGTCGCGACTTGAGGCGTTACGGATAATTCAATTTCCCGGATAGTGAAGTAACGCTGTTTTTCATATACATATATTTTTTATCAAAAACAAGTAAGAAAGAATCAGTCAGCTGCTCCGACAGAGATATACCCTCAGCCTCGAACATAAAGAAATGGGCCAATTTCTTAGGAAGTATGGATTCGTCTCGAAAGTATGGACTCGCAAGAAGAACTTTTTGGAAATTTTTTCAAAACGATCCGAAATAAGCTGTGTGGTTGGGACCGATACAGTTCTTATTCCAATCTAATACATAACTAGATGAGATAATATGATGTGCAACGTTTGGACCAATCAGAAACTGTCTGCGAGAGGTATCTTGCCAATTTGCCATTTAAGTTGGTGCCGTCAAGGTTCCTTGTAGCTTTTAGGCCATTATCTTAGGAATTGTGGACTTACCCCCGAAAAAATACCATCATAAAGGGGCCGTAAGAATAAAATGCGGAAAAACATTTCAAAACTATCCGGGAGGAGATTTTAAACTTCACTTTTTCCAAATTTTGTGTGGAACGGAATATGAACTATATATTCGAACCCGATCTATTCCTGAAAGTAATATTAATATCCAAAGCGAAGACTGCACCTTCTCTATAAAGAGTGCGAATATTCCAGGTGCAGATTCGCAGATCATGGTCCTTAAAACGTTTGCGGGGTTCGTCAACTTTAGAGGGGTTTGTTTTTCTTTCTTTTTTTCATAGTAGGATGTTTTTTCTAGGGGAGGGTTACTAACCCGAACCGCCCAAACCCAAGTTTTTAACGTTCTTATGGGTGAACGCGCGGCACATGTTAGCTCACTGCCTTTAACACCCGTTAAAGGTAGTGAGCTAACATGTGCCCCAGGTGACACCACGGGGAGGTCAGTGTCCACTTGGGATGAAAGAGGGACCAAGATAAATCCTGGGCTTTGCCATGTTAAAACCGGTCAGGACCGTTGCTTGGTATCTTCCATCCCCTACGTCACTGCAGTTATATGCTTGTTTGTTTTTGGTCTCTCGCAATAATTTAAAGCAATTTGAAACTATTTTTGATATGAAACACCTTTACCACCCAGACTTAGTCTATTTGGCGGTTTCCGTGTTACCACCGTTTGTTTGAGATACCCCAAACTACAATCTACGTCAAAATAATATTTTAGGATTAAAGCTTTGCGTTAAGTGCCAACCACTTGAATTTAATTTAAGCACCATTATTGTTATTATTAAATAAGTATTGGCCCTGCAGCAATAGAAATACAACTCGCCCACCCGCATGCCAAAACAACAATGAGCAAATAATTGAATTCAAATTGTAAACCAATAATAATTGGATGTTCCAATTGATTTTGGGTTTTAATAACATTTTAATTTGTGAATATTGGTTGTTGCCTGCCAGAACGGGAATAATAAATGATATAATTACAATTGTTTTAAATCCACAAGAGATACATCGAAAAAATAAGCATACCTCTGGATTAGTTGTATACAGCATATGTAGATCGGTAATTAATCGGTAAGCCTACATATGTTTTTCTAGCATATGTACATCGGTAATTAATCGGTTAACATACATACCCAGCAAACCAAATGTCGGATGTCCGACATATCGAAACAATTTCGGAAGCAAAATCGTTCAGATTTCGTATCGATTTCTATACGATTTTTCGTAGGGGAATTTGTTCAGATTTCGTTCCGATTTCGGAGAAAATGTCGGAAGTAAATTTCCCTTCGAATTTGCTAATGTTTTTCTTCCGATTTCGTTACGAATTCGGATCGATATGTCGGAAACAATTTTCCCTTCGCACAACAACCACCTTTTGTATATATCTAACAAGTAACATTTTAGTTTGTTGTCGAAAAACAAAATGGTTGGTGATAAAATTCGCATATACATTTTTTAAATATTTTAAATATAAATGCAACATATAATAATTCAAGCTAGTGCTGATAGATTCAACATACTCGTACACAAAGTTAACATTGTTCTACTATAACTACAAAATGATAAGAGCAGTGAAAATCATTAGATATCTTTGAAATTATAATCTTCCAATAAAAATTTATCAATAAAATAGAGGCATCAGAGAAAAATTTTTTCCTTCGATAATCATACGGAATTATTCCAAAATTGTTCAGAAACCTTTACGAAATTTCGGAAGGTACCTCAGATTTTCATACGACATTATTCCGAAATCGTTCAGAAATCTGTACGAAAATTCGGAGGAAGAAATTCGAAATCCGAATTTCCCAAGGATTTTCTTCCGATTTCGTTGCGAATTCTGACCGAAATCGATCCGATTTCGCTTCGACATTTCGTTCCGAAATTATGTCAACCACTTCATACAACTTTCGTTAAGATATCGTTACGATTTCGGATCAGATATCGGACGTAACGTCCGAAATTTGTTCCGATTTCGTTACGATATCGGTACGAATGGTTTGCTGGGTATGCTTGTCTATAAAAATTATCTGAATAAAGTAATACCAGTCCTCATGGAAAATCCATAGTATTTATACGTTACCCTATAATGTTGAACAATAAGTTTTGCAGCAATGATTTGTTAAATATTGTCTATGTAAATGTTCTGCTTTGTTTGGTTTTAGAGCAGTGGTGGGCAATGGGGCTTCAATTTGTAATTTCTCACACGAACAATTGAACTACATAATTGAAAAAACCAGTAAGGAAAGGATCAAAGTCGGGCGGGGCCGACTATATAATACCCTACACCACTGTGAATATGTAAAATATATATGGGAGCTAAATCCAAATCAGAACAGATTTTGATATAATTTTTCACACTTATTTGTAGACCAAATTCCCCCAAATAGTCCAAATGTCATCAAAATTGGACATATATATCGTGTTTCGTGCATCAAATTCCATAAATCGTGCGAAAATATATATGGGGGATATATCCAAATCTGAACCGATTTCGAAATAATTTGGCACACTTATTTCTAGGCCAAATCGAGGCAAACATTCCAAATTTTATTGAAATCGTACATATATAGCGCGTTTCGTGCATCAAATATCTTCATACCTTAGTAATCGTTCCCAGTCGGTATACACGGGAGTAAAGATATCAAAACCGTTGCTAGTATTTAGAGGAGGGCCGCAAGGATCCATAATAGGACCACTTTTGTTCTCCATGTATGCAAATGATCTTCCTATTCAGCTAACCTATTGTAAAATCCACATGTATGCAGACGACGTGCAAATACACACAAGCGGCACTATAAACAACATCAATCAGTGTGTTCAACATCTAAATGATGACCTCGAGAGAGTATGTGAATGGGCTAAAGCCAACGGTCTATTCTTGAATCCACAAAAGTCTAAGTGTTTAATTATTCACAAAAATAAAAATTTTTCCCCGCAAACTTCTGAAATATTAGTTAATAATGAAAAGGTCGAGTTAGTTTCCTGCGCTAAAAATCTGGGTGCAATTTCAATACTACTTTAAGTTGGTCAAATCACATAAATGCAGTCGTTGGACAAACTTATGCCAAACTACGTACATTGTGGCTAACACAGTCATGCACACCAACTAGCATAAGATGTCTCTTGGCAAAAACGTTTTTGGTCCCAAGCCTGTTGTATGGTTGTGAACTCTATGCACGCTGTGATGCTGCTAGTCGACGCAAATTAAACGTAGCATTCAATAGTATAGTTCGTTATGTGTTTGGTCTAAACAAAACCCAACATGTCTCACAATTCGTCAACACCCTTTATGGATGCAGTTTCAACAATCTTCTGAATTTGTAGGCTATACTATTCCTACATAGAATCATTAATAAACAAACGCCAAAATATCTTTACAACCGACTCTGTTTTGCTAGATCAGATAGAGGCAAAGTGTTGAAATAATTGAGATTTCGGAGTTTCATGTCTGAACGACAGTTTATTATCAGGACCATACGTCTTTGGAACACTATCCCACACAATCTACAAGGCACCCGCAATGGATACACATTTAAAAAGAAGCTATTAAACTTTTTTCACATGAATAATATGTTATCATAGTATTGTTGTTTGATTTTTAAATAATTTGATATGATTTTGTCATTGTCTTTTTCAAAAATGTATTTTTCTTTATTTTGTTTTATTGGAACTTATGTTTTTTATGTTTTTTATTCAATAATCCTGTGCTATAATTCATAAGACTACAGTCTTGTTGTACAGGAGCTAATAATAAATAAATAAAAATAAATAAATACCTAAAATCGGCCGAGAATATATATGGGGGCTATATCCAAATCTGAACCGATTTCTATATAATTCGGCACATTTATTTCTAGATTAAATACCGTCGCACATTCCAAATTTGATTGAAATCGGACATACGAGTATATAGCGTGTTTCGTGCACCAAATGCCTTAAATCGGGCGAAAATATATATGGGGGCTATATCCAAATCTGAACCGATTTTTACCAAAATAAATAGCGTTCCTTTGGCCAAAAAAAACTATCTTCCCCAATTTTCATGCGAATCGGACAATAAATGCGATCTGTACTTTGTTTACAAAGATACATGGACAGAATGTCAGACGGACATTCTGTCCATCGACTCAGAAAGTGATTCTATGTATATCCCTAAAAGGAACTATGGGTCTATCTCGTTTCCTTTTGCATGTTACAAACTAATGCACAAAGACATAATACCCCTTATCACAAGGTGGTGTAGGGTATAAACATGTACTGACAAATTGGTCGCTCCTAAAGGTATGCTACAGATGTTGGCCAATATGCCATTTGATTTGACTTAAATTCCACCTGAATAAGAATTTATCAGCCTTATCATGGATTTTCACTAGTGAAAAATTTCGCAAGTGAAACAATTTTCCCTTTCACTTTTTCGCCTTATCGTGGTCCATGGGGGAGATGGAAAAAAGGCGAAAAAGAGATAAACAAAAAAGATAAAACCTTAGATAACTTTTAGTGTTGACATGCTGTAGTTTTCTGTGGGCTGTTTGGGGATTTTGGTGGGACATACACTTTTTTTGCTTTCCCACAAAAAAATTAAGCGATAACAACAAATTTGGCAACTCTACACAGTAAATCTGTGGTGGTGCTTTCATGTAATAAACAAAGACATAAATACAACAAGATAAGACATTTTGTTTGCTATCATTCTTCAGTGAATGGCTTTTGAATTTAACATAATGTTATATCACCATATGGTGATATAACATTTTTTTCTTTTATACATTTTTACGTATTTAACCGAATTTACCGATCCAATTGACATAGAATTATTCTTGAATAGATCCTTGAATTCATAAATTTCGTTTCTGATACCATTACATGAAATGTTCCTCCTTGGTTGCGATTTTGAATTAACTGCAACCTGTTAAGGGTAATGTTTCTATACAAAGTTTCGTAAACATTTTTTTGTTGCATGCATTTTGTCAAGTCTTAGTTGTATTTATGTCTTTGTAATAAACGAGTGTGTGTGCGCATTTTTTGTTTACTTTACATTCGAGCATATTCATGTGGAAATAAAAATTGAGTTTCATAGAAAAATACCTATTTTATTAATAATTAAATGCATTAAAATTGTAGCATTGTATTTAAGAAGCGTGTTTAAAGTCATTTTTGTTTTAAATATTGCAAAATATGATGTTTATACCCTCAGCCTTTAGGCTAAAGAGGGTATTTACACTTTGATACGACCAAAAATGTGCCTCATCGAAATAATGGTTTTAGACCCCAAGTATGTTTGTACGATATCCGTTTCAGACAATTTTGAGTAGATCTAGCAATGTCCGTCCGTCTGTCTGTCTGTCTGTCTGTCTGTCTGTCTGGCAGGCTGGTGCGCACGATAACTCTCGAACGGATTAATCGATTCGGTTCAAATTTTGGGTATCGAAATATTTTGTCCAGATTCGATTTAAGTTCGAAGATGGGCCATATAGGTCCACTCCTTCAGGTACCTCCCCCACAAAAGTTCGAAAATGTTCGGAAAATTTGTGCGCACGATAACTCTCGAAGGGAATAACCGATTTGGTCCATACTTTGCACATCGTGTAATTTCTACCAAACTTAGATGAGGTTCCAATATGGACTCAATTGGTCTACTCTTTCAGGTACCTTCCACACAAAATTTCGGAAAAGTTCAGTTTAGGACCTGGTCTCGAATCGCTCTGATTTTTGTTTACGCAAGTTGTGTTCGCTGTCCTCTATACGACGCTGTAAGTTTCATTAGGGGCAAATCCATACTTCCTGAGAAAATAGCCTGAAAGTCACAAAAACCCTATAACACCGTGTGTAGTGGTTGGAACGCAAGATAACTCTCGAACGGATCTGCCGATTCCGTCCAAAATTTGGCTTTCGTAATATTTTGTCCAAACTTAGTTCAAGTTCAAAGATGGATTATATCGGTCCACTCCTTCCGGTACCTCACCCACAAAAGTTCGAAAATGTTCGGAAAATTTGTGCGTACGATAACTTTTGAAGGGAGCAACCGATTTGGTCCATACTTTGCACATTATGAAATGTCTACCAGAATTATATAAGGTTCCAATATGGACTCAATCGGTAAACTCCTTCGAGTACTTCCCACACAAAATTTCGGAAAAGTTCAGTTTAGGACCTGCTCTTGAATCGCCTTGGTTTTTGTTGTAACATCTTGTATTCACTGTCCCCTATACGAAGGTACAAGCTTCCTCAGGGGCAAGTCCATACTTCCTGAGAAAATAGCCTGAAAGGTACAAAAAAGCCCTATGACACCGTGTGTAGTGGTTGGAGCGCAAGATAACTCTCGACCGAATCTGCCGATTCAGTCCAAAATGTGACCTTCATAATATTTTGTGCAAACTTAGTTTAAGTTTGAAAATAAGCCCTACCGGTCCACTCCTTCAGGTACCTCCCCCACAAAAGTTCAAAAATGTTCGGAAAAATTTTTCGCACTATAACTCTTGATGGGAGTGACCGATTTGATCCATACTTTACACATTCTCATAATATCTACCAGATATAGATCAGGTTTGAATATGGAATATATTTGTCCAATCCATACCGTACCTCCCACACAAAATTTTGGATAAGTTCACTTTAAGACCTGGTACTGAATCACTTTGATTTTTGTTGAAGCAACTTACATTCGCTGCCTTAATTGCGATGGTAAAAGTTGTTTCAGGGGCAAGTCCATACTTCTTGAGAAAACAGCCCGAAGGGTTGTAAAAACCCCCCATGATCTATGTCGGTCCATTCCTTTAAGTACCTTTTCCGCAAAATTTTTGAACTTTAATCCTAATCAACATTTTTGTCGGTTCATACAACCAAAATTTTGAAACCCCCTAAAAAGTGTTTCAATTTTCACAGGCTGAGGGTATATCTCTGTCGGCAAAGCCGACTGATACTTTTTTACTTGTTTTATTAATATTTTTGCCCAATTCCCCATCAATTTATTTGCGAATTTTTTCACAAACATTTTTCGCTCTCCCTTTCGATTGTGATAGCTATTTTTCACACTTGGCGGATTTTTTCCCTTCCGATCTTCTTCATGATAAGCCGAAGGGGGAAAGGGAAAAAATTCACGGGGAATTGCCGTTCATGATAAGGCTGTATGTCTCAAATTACAAGGACAACGATATTCAAAAATAACATTAAAAATTATTTATGAAATCACACTAATTTCTGTTAGTGTAATTATTGTTCTCTTTTACACAATCTATAATGTGAAATAAATCGTACCATTTTAAGGCACAAATTGCAGCATTTCGTTGTTTTTTGTTTTTGGCAATTAAACATACAGCAACTGAAAACAGATAAAAGGAAGCCATTCATTCAAAAATATGCATTTGTTCCAGTATGAGTTTTAGATATAATATTTTCTTTCTTTTATTTTACCCAGCATGCAGTATTTTCTTGGTTAGAAGAAGTGGGCCAAACTTATGCCAAAGAATAACAACACCAACAACAACACAATCCCGAATTGCATCTCTACTGTATTTGGCATTAAGCCAACAATTTTCGACAGAGGCCGAACTTGTTCTACATTTATTAGATGGAAAAAAAATGTTTGAATATTTCACAGCTAACCAAAATTTATATACATACGTATATACAGTTTGTCGGGGAAATCTTTTCAGAGGAAAATTATACATGATATGTGTTTATTTCAGCTAAAGTCCATACTTTATTGCTTCAAATATTGGAAGAACAAAATGTGTAACAGAAGAAGTTTTTCCAATCCGAGAGAGACATCTCCAAAATATGGTTTATGAATGCTTCATCTGCATCTCCTGGCGATTGCTGTTTTGTTTCGGGGTCATACGAATACATCCATGACTCGTCAGCTGGGACGATCTTATAAACATCCTTTGAAGTACCTACATCGTATTTGTATCGTATCTTTTTTGCGAACAGATGCTCATGCAATATCAAACACATTTTAAACATCTCATCTACCGTTGTTTCCCAAAGGAAAGACCCTCTCAGAGAGGCTAATGCAAAAAATTCACCAAATTCTTTCACGTTTATTTTGAGAGAGAATTAATAATATATTAGCAATCTGTTACAATAATTTCAAAAAGGTTTTGCAACCATTAATATTTTCCTAGCACAACTTCATTCCGAAATTATTATTCAATGTATTGTTCAACAAATTCCAAAAATATTTTCATTTTTTCATTCATAATTTTGTTTTATAGTTTATGATTTAAAATAAGCAAATTTTTAGTCATCTACCTTTACAATGTTCCTTGAGGGACACATAGGTTTTCATAGTTCGATTACTGGTTACTCTTGAAAAAACCGATGAATAATTTCGATCGAGTCCCATTATACCTTAATCACGACCAAATGCTCGATCGAATCGAATTCCATAATTAGGCCCCAGTGGCCCCAGTTAAGGCACGGAATCAATGTTCTCTGGCACGACGGACGTCACGGCCGTGTGTACATATACAGTTTGTCGAGGAAATCATTTTAGAAGAAAAAATAAAATTTGTGTGTAATTAATGAATTGCGCCAACAAATTCTATAAAAAATGTCTGACATTTAAAAAAAATAAATTACATAACTTGTTTAACACCGGATTGTCTCTTAACAAGTAAAAAAGCGTTAAGTTCGGCCGGGCCGAACTTTTCATACCCTCCACCATAAAACATTCTAAACTAAAACGGAATTTTGATTTTTCAAAATAGTCTGGCTTAATCCCTTTTGTTGTTTTAATATTTAAAACAACAAGTTTATTAGTGGAGAAGGTTTGGCATTGTTCGCCAAGGGGTAAGGCAAGGAAGACTAGTTTCGATCCACGCCACTGGATCTCATCAGTTCCCTTTGTTTCTTGTTTGTGGATATTCTCCACCGAAGTTATTTTTCAATAACTTATTCAACAAGGAACTTTTTGTACCCAAACATCAATCGTCAGCTCGAAGTATAAACGTAAACAAAGAAAACCCTTCAATGAGAAGTTTTTCTTTGGTAACCTAACACAACTCCGACGAAAGTGTTTACGAAACAAAGCAAACCTTCTTCCACTCGTATGTGTCGTTGATTTTTCAACAAATGCACATACCCAAATGCTGTTTGGTAGCTTATATACCAACAACACACAAAACCGTGCCAGTGTTTCTCAAATAGAACATTGGTGGCGTTTATTTAATTGGGATAGCTGTTACAATTTTGATTTTTCAAAATAGTCTGGCTTAATCCCTTTTGTTGTTTTAATATTTAAAACAACAAGTTTATTAGTGGAGAAGGTTTGGCATTGTTCGCCAAGGGGTAAGGCAAGGAAGACTAGTTTCGATCCACGCCACTGGATCTCATCAGTTCCCTTTGTTTCTTGTTTGAAAAATCAAAATTGTAACAGCTATCCCAATTAAATAAACGCCACCAATGTTCTATAAAACGGAATAATTATTTTCTATTCTGTCCACAATTTGAGGCGGAGATATTCTGTGACCACTGATACCAGAATAAGGTAAAGTAAGGTACAATAGAAATGTCTTTAATCGGTTGGCAACCTTATATCGGAATAAATCAAAGTGTGGACCTATGTCGATAATTGTTGGTGGAGAAGTTTTGTGACCACTGTGAACCTCAAATGTCGAATTGCAAATACTTCGGTCAAAAATTGTAGCTAAAATCCTCAAAATACCGAAAATTGGGAGGTTATATGGGGGCTATAACAAAACGTGGACCTATGTTGACAATTTTTGGAAGAAATGTTTTGTGACCAATGGGAACCATAAATGTTAAATTACAGGTAATTTGATCAAAAATGTAGCTAAAACCCTAAAAATACCGAAAATCGGGAGGTACCGTTATATGGGGCATCTATGTTGACAATTTTTAGTGGAGAAGTTTGTGACCGCTGGGAATTTCAAACGGCAAATAACAGGTAGTTCGGTTAAAAAATTTAGCTATAATCCTCAAAATACCGAAAATCGGGAGGTACCGATATATAGGGGCTGTACCAAAACATGGACCTATGTTGACTGTTTTTGATGGAGATGTTTTGTGACCACTGGGAATCCCAAACGTGAAATTACAAAAAATGTAGCTAAAATCCCCAAAATACCGAAAATCAGGAGGTACCCTTATATGGGGGCTATACCAGAACGTTGGCCGATATAGCCCATCTTCGAACTTGACCTGCCTATGGAAAAAATACACTCGGGTGCAAAAATATAGCGCTCTAGCTTAATTATTGCGAATGTTAGAGTGATTCCAACAGACGGACATAGCTAGATCGTCTTAGAATTTTATACTGATCAAGAATATATATACTTTATATAGCCCCCATAGAAGGGTACCTTCCGGTTGTGGGTATTTTGAAGATTTCAGTGTTATTTATCAAATCGAAACGAATGAAATTTGGTACTTTGGTCTTCGATGCGGTAGAAAAGAATTATCAGCATAATTTTTCGTTTTCATATATCCCCCATAGAAGGGTATATCTCGATTTTCGGTATTTCGAAGACTGTGACCTAAAAACCAACCGAAATGGCTAAAATTTTCGATATTTTGAAGGTCTTAGCGTAATCAACAAACCAAAATGGCTGAAATTTTGTATTTAGTCTTCAAAGGACGTGGCGTCAATATCCCACTAAAATTGCTAAAATTTAGTATTGAGTCTTCGTTGAGGGTGTACAACTTTCCACCAGAAATATGTCGGCTTAGGTCCACTTCTTAATATAGCTCCCATAGAACGGTACCTCCAAATTTTCTGGATTTCGAAAGTTTGAGCCACATTAATCAACCGAAATGACTTAAATGTTTTTAGATTTTAGTCCAGCCCCCATAAACCGGTTTTACCCAATTTTATGTATTTCGATGTGTTTTTTTTTTGCAAATTTTCGAACCGAGATTGATGTAATTTGGTATTGCGTCTTGTCAGAGGATACAAAACCTCAACTCGAACAATTTTAAATATTGGTCCTTGTTTTAGAAAGAACCCATGTGAGATCTTTTAAAGGGTTTTGTTACGTTTTCCTACTGAAGTGGATTCAACTTGGTATTTTGGACTCTCTATGGGTAGAAAACCTCAACGCAGAAAATTATCAATGTAAAGTGATTTTCATCAGTTAAGATATTCTACTCTTCCAAAGAATAAACCTGAATGTGGAGGAAGAACTTAGTACGTTCGGAAACGAGGAAAATAATTGTTATTATTTGCTTCAAATCAATTCGTGACAGAGGGCATAAAAAGTTCGGCCCGCCATTTTAATGAACGATATATCTGCACTCTAAATTTTATTAAATCAAAAACTGAAATGCGAAGAAAGTTCCTGACCAATTTCCGTGTCTTTTCCGTATGACCCGCCACTCCGCCTATAAATTACGTATGACTAATATCAGTTTTAAATTTTTTACTCACTTTTAAACTATTGAAGATTTTTGGAAGGGATTTGGTTTAGTTGAATAATTTTAATAATTTTCCAGACATTCATTGGATCGGTGAGTACTTTTAGGACATTACTTCTAATGATAAAATTCCCCGAAATTCATCTCTGAGGGAAACTTGTTGTTTCCCCTAATACACGTTTGTATTTTAACTGGGTAATCAAGAAATTATGTGTTTTCTAAAAACAGACATTTTATGCTCCACTGTAAATGTGCTTTAAGAACATATAAAGGCTTACAAAAATTTACGTCAAGTACAATTGTAATGAGTTAAAAAGAATACTTCACACATATGAATACATTTCATTTGCAACGAATAAGAATATAACAAAACAACATTTCTTATAGAGCGTCCTTAACATTCTTGTGCAGTTTCAAAAGTAGAACAACAATGCCGTGTTACGCTCCACTCAATGTTAAAAATCCTTAAAAAAGGCTATTTCGCACTTGTCTCACACTTATTCGCGCCAGCTTTGTCTACACAATGTACAGGAGACTAGATGCCTGGTGTGAGTTGGTATGTGTGCTTGTTTTGTGGCCTAAAAAGCCTTTAAAAAAATTTGTTATTTAATGCATTCCTTTATTTTCCCCTTTGCCACTAAAGGCATTATGTCTGCTAAAAATAAAGATGTTAGGGTAGACGGCTGCTGCACTGACATTTCAATTCAATTTCACTATCTCCTAAATGACTTTCTGGTGTAGGCCACCCCACCAAATTGACAACACACACAATTCCGTTTATACAAAGTTCACGCTAAAAATCGATGACCTACATCCAATTAAAGCGCTGATGGGTGACATTAGATGAAGTGATGTTGGTTGGCTTCGTTAAAAAAGCGAACGGATAGAATCCTTGCCCTTTTAAAAATTGCAACACACTCAAGAAATGCACTTAATATGAATGGTTTTTGTATTTCCGCGTTGGTCGGAATTTTTAGCAAGAAAAGGAAGTACTTCATCAAAGACTGTTAACATTGACGTTTTGAAAAGAAAGGGTTTCTTTGATAGTGAAATAGGTTTTTTTTGCGAATTACATGACACTGTGAAAATAGAGACAATTGTGTAAAACATAACTTTGTTTTTGAGTGATAGGGAAATTTCGTATTTCTGGTGTTTTTTTTTAAATTTTTCCTTCAAGTTTACGCATTGTAAAAAAGTCTTCTACTAAGCGCTACTGAGCGGCTTTTACGACAAATCGTAAAGATTTGGCGAAGAAAAAGCAAATCATTTTTGAAACAAAGAAACAATCATTCAACAGATTTATTTACTTGCATCCTAAAAGTATGCTACACAATTTAACTATTTTGCTTTTAGTAAATTTCTATATTAGTTTGCACCACCTCCAAATATTCGGTTAAATCATTTGTGCTGTAATGCACACATGGAATTTCGACTGGGCCGAATCTAACACCTTGTTTATGTGTTTTGGACTTTACCATGACAATTCGTATTTCATGCTTGGCATTATTTAATTCGCCTTAGTATTGATAACACACAAATTTTCATTCTTGAAGCATTCATGATTTTAGCTACTCTCATCGGAACCAGGGCTTTGGAGTCGAGCCATTTTTCCTTCGACTCCGACTCCAGGCCAGTTTCTTTCACGACTCCGACTCCGGAGTCGACTCCGAGGGTAATTTCCTATACCACTAAACATTAATAAAATATGCTAAATTTTTCAACTTTTCCTATACTAGGACCCTATATGCTTATCTGTTGTTTTCTCTAAGGCATTTTGTAATGCAATGCGATGTAAAATTGATGTTCCGTATTGAATCTGCTGTATCTTATATCGAAAAGAAACAACAGAAAGAATTTACAAAGTTTCAGTAGATTTTGCCGAAATATATGTACGAGTATACCCTCAGATTATCAATTTAAAACAAAAACAAGTAGAACTGACGAGTCTGATTAAATTTTTTTGGACGGACGGGTCACATAGCTTTTTTGTTTTATTTTGTCGAAATATGTAGATTGGTATGCCAAAAGGGGGGTCTACATTAATTTGTTACTTACAGATTTTGCGAAAGCCAACATTTTTTGCTGACTCATTTTAAAGTACATGTAGAATAGAATATGTCGATCGGATAAAAATTAGCTGAGATATGAGCGTTAGAAAGAGAAAATTCATTGTAGGGTGTCCAAAAACGAAACCGGTTACCCGGTTTTGAGTTACAAAACCGAAACCGGTTTTCGCCAAAAACGTCATTTTCGGTTAACCGGCAAAACCGGTTATTTGTGTCGGTTAACCGGTTTTAAAAAAATAGTGATATTTTTAATAGTTCACTACAATTGTTTCTTTGAAAGTAAACTAAACTGTTAACCTTTAAATTTGAAATATATTTTGTTTAAAGTTGTGCCAATCTAGTTCACTACGCAGTACCAATATACGTAATATCACACGGCAGTCTGTATGACGTTATTCACACGTTTTGGAACTAGTACAGTGAACTAGGAACTAGAGCTGTAGTAGCTACAATTTAAAACCAATGTTTAGTCCAATATAGTAATTATTAAATAGAATGTTCACTATGATCAGCCTCACTAGGGGGAGTCTGTGCATAATTAACACAATCTTTAGACCAGGGGTGCTCAGAATAGTTCGTGTATTAGTAGTGGTAAGACACTCTCCCCATTACTAAGCAATGGTAAATGAGAAATAAAGAGAGAATACGTGTGGTATAACGTCGTCGTTTATAACGTCATATCGCTTATAACGACGAAATCCAAAAGTCCCGAATTTCTGTCCTTTATATACCACACAAATAAATAATAATTACAGTCGAAATCGCTTATAACGTCGTCGCTTATAACGTCATCGCTTATAGCGTCATATCGGTTGTAACGTCGGATTTTTGTGAAATATTTGAATTTTGCTATCGGTTATAACCTCGAACCATACCACTATAGGTCAAACGGGCCATTTTATTGGCCAAAAGTCTTAAAGTTATAACAAGTATTCGGTTTAAGTTAATATAGCGTTTTTAGATTCAGGGAGAAAAATGGAACAACGTGGGCCAACAAAATTAACCCTTTATGGACCAAATACACAACTGGTACCTTAACCCTTTGGGGGCAAAAACTGGAAGGTCTGTTATTTGTCTACAGAATTGAAGGCTTCGACATCCCATAAGTTCAGAAGCTTTTTTGGAGTGTTTCGTTTGAGTTTTAATGTGAATATGCCTTAAAATTATTACCTTGAAAATCCCACAGTATGATGTGACATATTATTACTATAACTGTATATATGTATTTATAAAAGATTTGTAAATAATTTGACTTTAGAACACAGTAGAATGCTGTAGACTCCAATTTGGCTAACATTATTTGGTAAGAGGTTTAACCCTGACTTCAAAAAAATCAATATTATGGAAAATATGGTAACCTAAAAAAAGTTGTATAATTCTTGTCGAGCAAATTTACGCAAAATCACATAAAATTTTCTGAATTCGGCACGAGTTAATGAACCAATTTCAATTTTTACTTTCATTGCCGAACGTTGCCGAGACTTTAAAAGCGTACATAACCCCAAAATGTTCTACTTTCTTCGAAAATTCAAAGTTAACACCCATTTAATAACTATTTATACACATAAATGATGATAGGAGCGCATTTTTGATAAATATATATCGAATACTTTCTAACCAAATCGTTACTTACGCTAATATTGTGATTTTGTTTCACCCTGAACGTATACAAGTAAACATATTTCGTTAACAAGTTTTTAAAGATATTTGGATAATACATATTTGGCAGCAAAAACAAAATTTATTTTTATTATATTTGAAGTGTTTTTTACAAGAAAGTAACACAAAATAAGTGAAAATACAATGTGCGAAATCTGACTTTTGGCCAGTAAAATGGGCTGTTTGACCTATAGTGCATACCAGGAAGAAAAATTTTTCTCAATATTTGTATTTGTTTTTTTTTTTTGCACAACATGTTCGAGGATGAGGTCAGACAACTGAATTACGACTGTCACGTAGGTGGTCTCAAGTCAATAAAGCTTGATTTTTTTTACCACCCAATGCTACATCTGTTTTACAACCCATAGACCAATGAGTAATAACATCATAAACATCGCATTACCGGGATCGACAGACACCCACTATCCTGGCAAGAATAGAAAAGTACGAAATTAAATGTGTTGAATGCAGTGTTATTATTAGATAAACCCTGGAAAAGCTTAGCGTCTTCTGTCATTGCTAAATGTTTTCATTATGCGGGATTAATGATCCTTTTTAAAAATTCTAAAGGCATTTGTCTCCATTCTCATTTCTCCCAACACGTAGAAGATATTGATGAATTCGTTGCCATCAATGTCATGTATAACGACGACATAATATTTGAAGTTTTAGATCAAGGAAATTCTAGCGAAGAAATTGAGGATACTGCGGAACCAGAATTTCAATTACCGCCAGTGTCAGAGGCATGCCTAGCAGTATAAACTCTTTAATAATGTATTTACTCAGAAGATGTTAAAACAAAGAATGTGTTTTGGAAACCCTTTCAAACCCAAGATCTGAGTAAATTTAAACTTTTGCGTTAAAAAAAGCCAAAACTAAAATAGGCTATTTTAAATAAAACCAAATCCTATATTAACGTAATTTGTCTACTGAAGAATGAATTTATTGTCCTTATTTTGTACTATTTTGTTTTTAAGTATTTATAGATATTTATATATATATAATGTAAAAGTACATAAATTGTATTGAGTTTATATAGTATTTACTTTATAAAACAACGTATTTATGCCCAAGAGTCACTATACATAATATAATTTGACCTCTTTTATTAATATCGTTTATAACGACTATCGCTTATAGCGTCCGATTTTGGTCGGTCCCTTGACCGACGTTATAAGCGATTTCGACTGTATATAATAACGAAGTCGTTATATTTAATTTACCCCTTGTCGCACATTTTTAATCAACTATTTATAAATTATGAGCAATTTTGCACCTATTTAACAAAACCGGTTTAAACCGGTTAACCGGTTTTGGCAAATGCCGAAAACCGAAAACCGGTTTTTGAAAAAATTGAAAATTTCGGTTAACCGAAAACCGTTTTGTTTGGAAAAACCGGTTTTTTGGACACCCTAATTCATTGTGATTTGTATGTAACACCGAAGTTTGAAACACGGGTTTCTCAAAATGGCATTTTGGGATTATTATATGTATAAAAAATTGTACTTAAGCAAGAGACCTTTTAAAAAAAAATTTACGGATTTATAGCGAATAAACTATCAACTTTTTTAGGTAAAATCGAAATTTTGACTTCTACAGTTCACAAGTTTTTTAAAAATGGATATTTTTTAATCCGTTTCGCTTAAGTACAAGATTATTATGCTCTTAATGATCCCACAAAAACATATGCTGATCGGTTTACTCGGTTTCGAGCTACAGTGGTCACCGCAAACTGCTTTAGTAAAAACAATATTTCGTAGGCGACCATTTGTCAGAAAACTGTGCAATATTTTTCAACAAAAAAAAAATCCGAAAGTAGCTCAAGGTGTTATCAATCAGATGAAAACAATATCTTTTGGAAAAAATTGGTAGATTTCTTGTAAAAATTCATAAACAAATTAATTTTTCGTGCACGATAAGTGACCATAACCCCTTAATTGTGGACAAAATAAACTTATAATACTTTTTCCACATTATATTGTGAAGTATAAATATGTGGGATCTAAAACTAGTATTCCAGAGTGTATATAATTTTTGTCATAAATGTGATGGTATATTAAGAAATCGATTCATATTGAAAGATGCAATTATAATTCTATTGTCAAGGAACATTACTAAAAATAATAAATCCTTTGCTTACAAGTTTACTCATAGATTTCCTATAAAATGAATAAACGATTTATTAAAATTTTATTAAAGTTCATCTCTCTATCATAAAACAAGTAAAAAAGTGTCAGTCGGCTTTGCCGACAGATATATACCCTCAGCCAATGTAAAGCGAAATGTATTTAAGGTCCCTTCAGAATTTTGTGGCCCTTTTTGGGCATTTGAACTTGCCGACAAAAATGTGGATTAGGAATTAACTGCACTAATACACAAATGTTGAACTTTTGTAGGGCAGGTACCCTTAGGGAGGATCGATATGGGCCATTTTAGAAGTTAAGCTAAATTTTGATAAAATATTAGGAGATCCAAAGTTTGGATCAAATTGGTTGCCCCATTCAAGTGATACCGTCCTAGCATTTTAGTGACATTTTTTAAACATTGGGGAGAAGTACCGAAAGTTGTGGACCTGTATTGCCCATGAAACTAAGTTTGGATATAATATGCCGAAGACCAAATGTTATACCAAATCGGTTGAACAGTTCGAGAGTTATCGTGCTCTCCGACCGCCACATATGGTGACATAGGGGTTTTTTACAACTTTCGGGCTGTTTTCCCAAGAAATATGGACTTGCCCCTGAAAAAACTTTTACCGTCGTAATGGAGGTAGCGAATGCAAATCGCTTCAACAAAAATCAAAGTGACTCGAGAGCAGGTCTTCAAGTGAACTTATCCGAAATTTTGTGTGAGAGGTACCAGAAGGAGTAGACAAATATAGTCCATATTCGAACCTGATCTATATTTGGTAGATATATTAGGATGTGCAAAGTATATATTACATCGGTCACTCCCTTTAAGAGTTACGTGCGTAAAACTTTTCCGAACATTTTTTAAGTTTTGTGGGGGAGGTACCTGAAAGAGTGGACCGATATAGCCCATCTTCGAATTTAAACTATGTTTTGATAAAATATTACGAACACCAAATTTTGGACCGAATCGACAGATCCGTTCGAGATTTATCTCGAGCTCCAACCACTACACAAGGTGTCATATGGGCTTTTTGCAACCTTCCGGCCATTTTCTCAGGAAGTATGGACCTTCCCCTAATGAAACTTGTACCGTCGTATGGGGGGAAGTGAATACAAGTTGTTGCAACAAAAATCAAAGCGATTCGAGAGCAAGTCCTAAACTGAACTTATCCGAAATTTGTGTGGGAGGTACCCGAAGGAGTGGGCCGATTGAGTCCATATTGGAACCACATTTAAATCTGGTAGAAATTTCATAATGTGCAAAGTATGGACCAAATCGGTTACTCCCTTCAAGAGTTATCGTACGCACAAATTTTCCGAACATTTTCGAACTTTTGTGGGGGAGGTACCGGAAGGAGTGGACCGATATAATCCATCTTTGAACTTGAACTAAGTTTGGACAAAATATTACGAAAGCCAAATTTTGGACCGAATCGGCAGATCCGTTCGAGAGTTATCTTGCGCTCCAACCACTACACACGGTGTCATAGGGGTTTTTGTAACTTTCAGGCTATATTCTCAGGAAGTATGGACTTGCACCTAATGAAACTTACAGCGTCGTATAGAGGACAGCGAATACAACTTGCGTAAACAAAAATCAAAGCGATTCGAGACCAGGTCCTAAACTGAACTTTTCCGAAATTTTGTGTGGGAGGTACCCGAAGGAGTGGACCGATTGAGTCCATATTGGAACCTCATCTAAGTTTAATAGAAATTACACGATGTGCAAAGTATGGACCAAATCGGTTATTCCCTACAAGAGTTATCGTGCGCACAAGTTTTGCGACAATTTTTGAACATTTGTGGGGGAGGTACCTGAAGGAGTGGACCTATATGGCCCATCTTCGAACTTAAATCGAATCTGGACAAAATATTTCGATACCCAAAATTTGAACCGAATCGATTGATCCGTTCGAGAGTTATCGTGCGCACCAGCCAGCCAGACAGACAGACGGACAGACAGACAGACAGACGGACGGACATTGCTAGATCTACTCAAAATTGTCTGAAACGGATATCGTACAAACATACATGGGGTCTAAAACCATTATTTCGATGAGGCACATTTTTGGTCGTATCAAAGTGTAAATACCCTCTTTAGCCTAAAGGCTGAGGGTATAAAAATAAAAACTCTTTTGATAAACGTAGAAAAAACATTTTGCCCGGAGTCGGAGTCGAGATTTTTTTCGCGACTCCAGACTCCAACTCCGACTCCAAAGCCCTGATCGAAACTAAAAATACTTTACAACAAAACTATTCCTAAATAGTTTTTAAGTCCTTCCCTTCTTTTGAAACATAACATACATCGGCTATGTATGTATGTATGTTCAACAGTTTACAATATATGTACATATTTTAACACAAATTGGCCTCAATTAAATAAGGAAACGCTAATTATTTACAAGCATTAAGTGCACTCACTTATGTATTCATGTGAGTTATGTGGTTTCTAATTTTTTTCTTTTGCTTTTAATTTCATTCTAGGGTGTAATTATCCGTGAAGTCGAGGATGGTGTGCGCTGTGAACAATGCAAAACAAATTGCCCAGGATTTGCTGCCCATGATTGGAGGTAAGTGATACCCTACACACTCTTAGCATTTCAAACAACGGCAACAAATATTGAAATAGGCTGACAATTACTTTTTCAAGGTTCAAAGCAGATTTTTCGTAAAGACGAAAAATAAAATATTAATAGCAATAATATTTATGTCAACATAAATGTGTATATTTGAACGTGATAATAAAATCATTATTTCTACTTCAGGGGAATGAGTAATTCGCGATATTGAAATAATATTTTCAATTTCAACAGCCATCGCTAACTCAATTGAATATCTTCCTGCGGATGCAGTGACAACCATAACAAACTCATTTATAAATGGAATACTGCTGGCTGGCTATATTGAATTAGTTCTGTGTTGACATGCACTTGCATATGTTCGATATATGCCGGTAATGTAATCGGCAAGAGTGGTGGAATATGTGAATATAAAAAACGCCACAAATATCAACTATTAAATCTGAAAATTAAGGTTTAAACATGGGTATTGGAGGTAAAACATAAATCAAGTAGGTACATAAAATAAGTTAACAAGTAAAAAAGTATCAGTCGGCTTTGCCCTCAGCCTATGTGAATTGAAACTTTCATCTACGGCAGCCAAGATCACCCATATACGTTAATGTGACTACAACAGCAACATTCGTACTCTTTATTCTCATCTGTCGTGGTTTAGCAACGGAAAGACTTTCTCAGAGAGACTAATGCACAAAATATTTTAAGCACCACCGATCTACGGACAGATCGAATGTATTTTGGGCCTCTTCAGAATTTTGTGGCCCTTTTTGGACATTTGAACTTGCCGACAAAAATGTGGATTAGGATTTAAGTTCAAAAGTATTGCGGAGGAGGTACTTGAAGGAATGGACCGACATAGTCCATTATGGGAGTGGATCTTATTTTGGGAGTCATATCGTTTTGATAGATATCGCGACCACTTGTCATTTCAGTAGGTCATCGTATAAATTTTGGACCAGTATGCCAGGAAGCATGGACTTGTACACTGAAAACATAACATCGCTGTAAACAGGACCAAAACGAACAGTATTGGTGTACATTTCAAAAGGATTGTTGAACTTTTGTGGGGGAGGTACCCTAAGGAACAAAAAAATATTTGGTGGTCCAAAGTTTGGACCATATTGGTGGTCCCGTTCAAGAGATGTCGTCCATACTATTTTAGTGACATTTCTTAAATATTGGGGGAAAGTAGCGGAAGTTGTGGACCGGTATTGCCCATCTTCAAACTGAAACTAAGTTTGGACAAAATATGACGAACGCCAAATTTTGTACCAAATCGGTTGATCAGTTCGAGTTATCGTGTTCTCCATCCACTATATATGGTGCCATAGAGGTGTTTTACACCTTTCGGGATTTTTTCTCAAGAAGTATGGACTTGCGCCGAAAAAACTTTTACCGTAAAGGAGATACAAGTCGCTTCAACAAAAATCAAAGTGATTCGATAGCAGGTCTTAAAATGAACTTATCCGCAACTTTGTGTGGGAGGTAGATGAAGCAGTGGGCAAAATGTAATCCATATTCGAAATTGATCTATATCTGGTAGAGATATTAGGATGTGTAAAATATGGACCAAATCGGTCACTCCCTTCAAAATTTATTGTGCGCACAATTTTCCGAACATTTTTGAACTTTTTTGGGAGAGGACCGATATGGCTTATCTTCGAACTTAAGCTAAGTTTGGACATAATATTACGAAGGCCGAATTTTGGACCGAATCGGCAGATCCGTTCGAGAGTTATCGTTCTCTTCAGCCACTACATGTGGTGCCATAGGGGTTTTTTGCAACTTTCAGGAAATTTGGACTTGCCCCTGATGCAGATTGCACCATCGTATAGGAGGCAGTGAATACGAGTCGTTACAACAAAAATCAAAGCGATTCGAGAGCAGGACCTCGAAATTTTGTGGGGGAGGTACCGGAAGGAGTGGACTGATACAGCCCATCTTCGAACTTAAACTAAGCCAAATTTACGAAAGCCAAATTTTGGACCGAATCGGTTGATCTGTTCTGGCGCTCCAGACAGACGGACGGACATGGTTAAATCAACTCCAAATTGTCTGAAACGGATATCGTCCAAACATACTTGGGGTCTAAAAACATAATTTCGACGAGGCACATTTTGCCCGTATGAAAGTGAGGGTATAAAAAGGAGACGGTACTCGTTGTCTTGTGTTAAATTTTTACAACTACCGAAGTTCATGCCTGAAATTACTTTTATGTTTACACTGTTGCGTTCCTTACATAATTTGCTTTCGTCTTCAATTCATCATCAGAGTTTGTTTTTCCCGAATAATTACATTCGCAATACAGCATCTGATGAACTATTCTTGGCATTAGGCTGAAAGAACGAATTTAGTTTTTTTTTTTTTTGAGTTACGTCGTTGGGCAGGGCTAAACTGGCGCCTAAACAATTCCATAATGTTTGTAGTTTATTTTCTGGAACATAACCTGTGTATATCAAGTATGCATGTATGTTTGCCACATAATTTGCTCAAGTTGGCCTCAATTTAATTAGAAGGCATTAATTATTTACAAGCACTAAGTGCACTTACTTTTGTATTCATGTATGTGGTTTCTTTAGTTTGCGCTTAATTTTATTGTAGGGTGTAATTATCCGTGAAGTCAATGAATTAATTGTAATTTGTCTTTGAGGTTCTTAGAGAACATGAAATATGCATACCAAAAATTTGTAAAAATAGTGCTGTGACTCCAGATTTTCATTAAACGAAGTAACGATATTTCCACACACATACCCGAAGGGATACGGGAGGCTTTTCTCATAACCTTAACCAACTTTAAATAACTTAAAAAATGCGTTCACATGAAAAGTTATTGCGGATTCTGCTAGATAAGAAAAAACAAAAATAATCGCCGGAGGGATTTTTTAATAAATCAAGGTCATAGTTCACATTTTAGGGTTTTTATACCTCCGTCATAATATAGAGGGTATAATTAACTTTGTAGTTCCCTTTCTAATCCATCGAAATATTCGACCTTATAAAGTATATACATATGTATGTATATTCTTGATCAACATAAAATTCTAAGTCGATATAACCATGTCCACCTGTTCGTCTGATCGCAATATTTAGGGATTATAACCACTTGCAAATTTTAAAAACCCGATTTTTTATAGGTTGCAAAAAATTTGGAGTCGATCGGATAAAAATTATATGATATATGAGCGTTATAAAGGAAAAAGTCATTGTGATATGTATGTAATGTAAAATCTCATATATTTTTTTTTTTTGGGATTGTTATACACATAAAAAGCTTGTCATTAAGTGAGACATTAAAAAAATGTTGACGGATTTATGTCGAAAATATATGCATTTTTTAGTTAAAGTTGAAATATTGACTTTGACAGTTCACAATTTTTTTAAAAAATTTATATCTTTATCTTTCGCATAAGGACAGGATTATAGGTTCTTTGCGAGCTACATTTGTCAGATCACTGTGCAATATTTTTCAACAAAAAATTTCCGAAAGTAGCTCAAAGTGTGACATTTAAGATAAAAACAAAATCTTCTAAAAAATTTGGTAGATTTCTTTTTCATGAAAAATGTTTTTTATGTTCAATAAGTGACCATAATTCCATATGATAGAGCTTTAAAATTTGGTAAAGAAGTTTATACTACTCCTAGTATTTTTGGTATTGAAAATGGACTATATAGGGCCACGTTTTGATATAGCCTCCATAGAACGATACCTCCCGATATTTCGATATTTGAAGGTTAAAGCCTCATTATCATACCGAAATGGCTGAAATTTGGTACTTAGTCTTCGTTGGGGGTGCAAAACTTTCCCCCAGCATTTGTCGGTATAGATCCACGCCTTCATATAGCCCCCATAGAAAGGTACCTCCCGATTTTCGGTATTTTGAAATTTCTAAAATTTGGTACTTAGTCTTCATGGGGGGTGTAAAACTTTCCCCCAGAAATTTGTCGGTATAGGTCCACGCCTTCATATAGCCACTACAGAACGGTACCTCCCGATTTCCGGTATTTTGAAGTTTGTGGCCTCAATATCCAACCTGAATGGCCTGCCGGAAAATTCATTACGTCATTACTCAGAAACATGACCCATGGCGAACATGTTCTCTTGCGTTCTCAAAGTACTCACAAAGAGATTTTATACAAAAAAAAAAAAAAAAAAAATTCCCACACCCTAAACCTTGAGTTTCATTTTGTGTGAAAGTGTATTTGAGCATCAGCACAGAAAAATAGATATCCGCCAGGGAAATAAAATTCCACAAACTGGAAATTGTGATAGTCTTTTTCTATATCTCTAGTATTTGACCACTTTTGGTAACACAATATGGACTAATTTAAATCCCGATGGTCTTCTTTAATACTGATCATTTTGTTAGGAATGCCCCAACGATGGGGAAAAATGGAAAAAACATTTTTTAGAAGATATTTGCATAAGAATAAAAAGTTGACTGTTTTCTCCACAAAAGTTGTTTTCCCAATCTGACAGTGAATTCGGGATAATAAACAAACTATCGACAGTAGTTTTAATCGCTCTCGTAAAGCTTTGTCGATATCGGATTACAAAAAAATTATTTTCAAAAGATTTGAGTCAAATAACCCAATAAACATGGAAGCGATTGTAGCTTTACCCTGCATCGTTTTACTTTAAGTGGAATTTTTTGGAGCGTATGTACATATCTAGAACGCAAAACGAAGTCTGAGTGTATCCATGTCTGAATCGATTTTGATATAATATGTCAAATTTATATCTAGACGAAATTCCGTTACACATTTAAAATTTCATCGAAATTGGACATATGAACATGCAGTGTTGTCGAATTTGACGATTTATCATAATTTTGAAAATTTTTGGGTTTTTCCGGATAGCGGTTCAAAGTAGCGCTGGCAAACGATCGATATTCCCAACATTATATATGTATTTTCGATATTTCGTTCCAAAAAACGATAGGTTTCGTTGTTATCTTTAATTGGTCAACACCAACCAGGTTCACAGTTAGGTCGGCCATTCAGTGTTCCGTTAACAACTTTTGACAACAAACATAATAGATTGTTCATTATTGTGATTTGATTTCCTTTGTATTTTACGTCACAATAATGTATTTGACAGCAAACTAATAGTCAGGGCTAACTAGTTTGGGCTGAGTATCCGACTGTATAGACTGTGGGTCTATGCTTTTATTGACATTTTGCACAAGCACTTCACAGAAATGTAAACGAAAAAAAAAAAACACGGTAAAAAACAATTGCTTTTATTTTTTTTTATTATTCTTATTTAATAAAAAGATATAAAAATTCAATTTACCTTTTCGAAAAATGTGTACGTATGAATACGGACTTACTTTCTCCACATCCACAAAACCGAAAAGGCGCGTAATTTCTATTTATTTCAATAGGGTTTCTTAATCCGATAATAACACTGTGCTACAAAAGTTGACAAAATTTTTTTGCAGGGGTTCTGATGCGTATATTCAGTTTTGTGGGAGTCCATGGAAGACGAAAATACCTTTGGTTTCTTTGGGTCACTTCAATTTTGATTTTATAACGGTAAATGTAGTGAAAACGGGGTTTCTTGGATTTTCAAATTAAAACGGACATAACTTCTTTTTTCCACAACGGACTTTTACAGCTTATTTTCTATTTAAAAGGTGAAAATTATGTCTTTCGAACAAGCCATAACTAATGGTTAAGTTATAGTGATTTAAGTGTGGCAAAAACGCATTAAAAAGCTGGAAAATGCTTTTCCTCGTGCTCTAGGCTGTGTTGAAGACACCAAACTGCGTAATCTATATATATAAAAGAGTAGTGAGGTGAGTGACTGACTGACTGCCTGACTGACTGATTGACTGACTGATTCATCAGCGCCCAGACGAAACCGCTGAAGCTAGAAAGTTGAATTTTTGGGTGTAGGTTGCTCTTGGTGTGTAAGGGTGAGATAAGGCTGGGTTTTTGGAAATTCGACCTAGAAGTGTACGAAAAGTACTAAAAGGTACTAAATATGGTACCCTTTGTATTAGGCAAACGGTAAGAGCTAGAATTCTGAAATTTGGAATGAGGGTAACTGATGGAGTGCTAGAAAGATGTACCAAAGGGTTTTTAGAAATTCGAACTATAAGTGTACGAAAAGCACAAAAGGGTACTAAATTTAGTACAATTGAGATTTGGTTGAACAGATAGAGCAGGAATCCTGAAATTTGGAATGAAGGTCACTGATGAAGAGTAACGATGAAAGGTTTTTGGAAATTCGAACTATAAGGGTACGAAAAGTACTAAATGGTACTAAATTTAGTACAATTTGGATTTGGGTGAACGGATTGAGCTGGAACCATGTAATTTGCAATGAGGGTCACTGATGGAGAGTAACAAAGAAAGTTTTTTGAAAATTCGAACTATAAGTGCACGAAAAGTACTAAATGGTACTAAATTTAGTACAATTTGGATTTGGGTGAACGGATAGAGCTGGAATCGTGAAATTGGAATGAGGGTCACTGATGAAGAGTAACAATGAAAGGTTATTGGGATTCGAACTATAAGTGTACGAAAAGTAATAAATGGTACTAAATTTAGTACAAATTGGGTTTGGGTGAACGAATAGAGTTTGAATCCTGAAATTTGGAATGAAGGTCACAGATGGAGAGTAACAAAGAAAGGTTTTTGGAAATTCGGACAATAAGTGTACGAAAAGTACTACGTGGTACTAAATTTAGTACAATTTGGAATTGGGTGAACGGACAGAGCTGGAATCGTGAAATTTGGAATGAGGGTCACTGATGAAGAGTTACAATGAAAGGTTTTTGGAAATTCCACCTATTAGTGTACGAAAAGTACTAAATGGTACTAAATTTAGTACAATTTGGATTTGGGTGAACGGATAGACCTGGAATCTTGAAATTTGAAATGGGAGTTACTAATGGAGAGTAACAAAGAAAGGTTTTTGAAAATTCCACCTATTAGTGTACGAAAAGTATTAAATGGTACTCAATTTAGTACAATTTGGATTTGGGTGAACGGATAGAGCTGGAATCCTGAAATTTGGAATGAGGGTCACTGATGACGAGTAACGATGAAAGATTTTTGGAAATTCGAACTATAAGGGTACGAAAAGTACTAAATGGTACTAAATTTAGTACAATTTGGATTTCGGTGAACAGATAGTGCCGGGATCCTGAAATTTGGAATGAGGATCACTGATGGAAAGTAACAAAGAAAGGTTTTAGAAAATTCGAACTATAAGCGCACAAAAAGTATAAATGGTACTAAATTTAGTACAATTTGAATTTGAATGAACGGATAGAGATGGAATCTTGAAATTTGAAATGAGAGTCACTGATGAAGAATAACGATGAAAGTTTTTTGGAAATTCCATCTATTAGTGCACGAAAAGTACTAAATGGTACCAAATTTAGTACAATTTGGATTTGGGTGAACGGATAGAGCTGGAATACTGAAATTTGTAATGAAGGTCACTGATGAAAAGTAACAATGAAAGGTTTTTGGAAAGTCGACCTATTAGTGTACTAAAAGTACTAAATGGTACTAAATTTAGTACAATTTGGATTTGGGTGAACGGATTGAGCTGGAATCCTGAAATTTGGAATGAGGGTCACTGATGGAGATTAACAAAAGTACTAAAAGGTACAAATTTAGTACAATGTGGATTCGGGTAAACTGGTAGAGCTGGAAAACTTAAAATTGGAATGAGGGGTCACTGATGGAGAGTAACAAAGAAAGGTTTTTGGAAATTCGAACTATAAATGTACGAAAAGTACTAAATGGTACTAAATTCAGTACAATTTGGATTTGGGTGAACGGATAGAGCTGGAATCCTGAAATTTGGAAAGGGAGTTACTAATGGAGAGTAACAAAGAAAGGTTTTTGGAAATTCTACCTATTAGTGTACGAAAAGTACTAAATGGTATTCAATTTAGTACAATTTGGATTTGGGTGAACGGATAGAGCTGGAATCCTGAAATTTGGAATGAGGGTCACTGATGACGAGTAACGATGAAAGGTTTTTGGAAATTCGAACTATAAGTGTACGAAAAGTACTAAATGGTACTTAATTTAGTACAATTTGGATTTGGGTGTACGGATAGAGCAGGAATCTTGGAATTTTGAATAAGGGTCACTGATTAAAGGAATTAAATCGACTAAATGTTGGTATTAAAAATAGGTTTTAGTACAACAGAATCGTCAGTGTTCACCATATTAGATATTGTTCATATATATTTTATGCCCTTTCCGCATACGAAGTAGCGGACATTTGCTAGTTATTTATAAAGAAGGAAATTTACTTAGCTTTACTAAATGGGGAAAACCAATGAAATCGGTTGAAAAATGCGTGAGTTATGCCATCTTTAGAGTTTTTACTTTTTCGTTTTTCCTTTATAAAAGATTGGTACCTTGTGCGTAATTATTAAGGAGACAAATTCAAATTACAATCATACGCACTAAGGTACCAACTTTTACAAAGGAAAACCAAAAAAGTTAAAACACAAATGCCAAATGCCATAACTCATCTATTTTTCAACCGATTTCATTGGTTTTCCCCATTTTGTAAAGCTACCTAAATTTCCTTCTTGATGAAAGTAAATAATTACGCAGTTTGGTGTCTTCTACGCAGGCTAAAGCACGAGGAAAAACATTTTCCAGTTTTTTAATGCGTTTTTGTCGCACTTAAATGAGAAAGACATGATTTTCATCTTTTAAATAAAAAAGAAGCTGTAAAAGTCCGTTGTGGAAAAAAGAAGTTATGTCCGTTTTAAGTTGAAAATCCAAAAATCCCCGTTTTTCTCTGCATTTTTCGATATCGATATTGAATTTATAAGAAATAAATAAAGTGTCATCGATTTTTTGCCAGGTATAGTTCAAAGGTATTTTGATAATTTTTAACCTCATTAAATCAGCTCAAAATTTTCGTTTAGGATAGTTAGTGGATGAAAATCTTCCATAAAAAGTGGTCGAAATAAAATGGGTAATCTATCTATTTAGTTGTAAATTAATCTTTCTTAACTTTCTACTAACGCACAGTGGTTCCGCCCGTGGACAAAAATCGAAAAATTGATGACGACAAATTTGATTGCGATTGAAATAAATATTCTCTAAACATATCAAATTTTTAACATCCAGCCTTATTTTTGTAAATTTACAGCGGTTATACGCCAAGTTAAGTCGACGAAGTTGTGATTTGTATGTGAGGTCTTAAAAACGAAAAATACATCTGCAAAGCATACGTAGGTTAAGAGTAAAATTATAAAAAATTGGAGAGGTAAATGTGCAATTTTCAAAATGAAACTTATAGGTGATGGCATTGGCAATGTTTTTACGAAAAAAACAATTCATAATTCGTTTTCTAACTTCATTAAAAATAAATTCTTAATAAATAAATTAATAAATTTATGTTGAGTTTTACTAATGTTGTGAACATTTGCGAGTCTCGAAATTTTCTTTAGAATGCAGGGGAAAGTCTCTATTTTTCCATTAAAAAAAAGTCCAGCTGCCCCCATCTGCCACCCGCTTAGTTATTCGTCTTACACCACGCCCGTAAAATCGTCAAAATTCCGAAAATCAGGAGGTACGTTTATATGGGAGCTATACCTAAACTTGGACCTATACTGAACATTTTTGGCAAGGAGGTATGTTGCTCACTCAGAAAAATTTCGAAAATCGGGAGGTAAGTTTATATGGAGGCTATACGTAAACGTAGACCGATTTTGACCATTTTTTGTATGGAGGTATTTGGTTCACTCAGAACTCAAAATGCCAAATTACAGCCAAATCAGTTGGAAAATTTCGCTAAAATTGTCGAAATACCGAAAATCTGAGGGTACATTTATATGGCGGCTATACCTAAACGTGGACCTATATATATGAATATTTTTTGCAAGGAGGTAGTTTATTTACTCAGAACTCAAAATGCAAAATAACATCCAAATCGGTTGTTTAATATGGCCAAAATCGTCAAAATACCACAAATCGGGCGGTACCTTTCTATGGGAGTTATACTTAAATATGGACCTACATCCACTGAAAATGGGTTTCTATCTTTTTGGCTTGTTATAAACCTACGTTTAAAATTTGGAGGCGGTAGCTCAATTAT
The DNA here is from genome assembly GCF_047663935.1 of Musca autumnalis. Classification (NCBI taxonomy): domain Eukaryota; kingdom Metazoa; phylum Arthropoda; class Insecta; order Diptera; family Muscidae; genus Musca; species Musca autumnalis. The sequence goes on from NW_027411977.1 coordinate 146,496,837, forward strand.
AACTATTTTTGGCACTCTTTTCCTTACAAGTGGGACCACTGTGTAACGGCCAGATTTAAACGACAGTTTTTATCGACTTCCAACTGTCCAACAACCAAACGTGGATGACTCACAAACGTGGACGGTCACACTGTCTTTAAAACTAATTAACCATAGGGAAAACTCACACCGTGAATACCTTTTTATACCCTACACCACTATGTGGGGAGGGTATTATAAGTTGGTTTTGGCCAAAAAGTTTGTAACGCATCGAAATAATGGTCGTAGACCCATACTTATATATACCAAAATGAATGTCTCGACGAGCTGAGTCGATTTGGCTATGTGTGTCCGTCCGTCTGTCCATCTAAACCTTGTAATCACGCTACTGGTCGCAATTTTGATCGGATCGTCGCGAAATTTTGAGGGTTAATGGAGGTCTCACAGGGGAAGAAGCCTATTGATTTTGGTTATGGTCGGATAATATTTAGGGGTTGGAATGAGCAAAAAATTTATTTGGAGAAAAAGTCAACATTTTATTCCAAAGCAAATATCTCTGCGTCTATAAGGGTATATAAAAAGCGATGGTTTGAGGCTTTGATGTAGAAATGGACATTTTGTCAGACCGTTAAGAACTTTGAATTTATCTCGGAGGCAAAGTTGTAGCTCTTGTTTTAAGGAACAAAAATTGTGAACACATATAATCCTTCAAGCTTCATCTGCAAGGTCAAAATCGCCATGGTTAAATTTCTTTTAAAATTGTTTCTTAAGTTTTGTTATACAGCTTTCAAACCGATCAAATTTGAAGCAAACAACCAACTAAAAAAATGTACCTCAGATCTCAATAAACATCTTTCTAGAATATACGAACTCTGTAGAAACGGATCTTAATGGTCAAAATAGCAAAACAATTGCGATTTTTATCCTCTTTTCTAGGATTCTGCTCCATAGATATTAAACCGTTCAAAATTCCAGAAAACAATCAACCACTATAGCGTAGCAACGTATATTCTCAAAAAATGTTTATTGAGATCTGAGGTAAATTTTTGTAGTTGGCTGTTTGTTTCAAATTTGATCGGTTTGATAGATCTATAACAAAACTTGAGAAAAATTTTAAAAGAAATTTGACCATAGCGATTTTTACCTTGCAGATGAAGTTTGATGGATTATATGTGTTCACAATTTTTGTTCTTTAAAACAAGAGCTACAACTTTGCCCCTGAGATAAATTCAAATTTCCTAACGGTTTGGAAGATATAGTCCTGACTAAATGACCCTTTTTACATCAAAGCCTCAAACCTTTGGAGGCCTATAACCGTGAAAGTTGATGAGATAGGGAAAAACGGCGAGACACGTGTTTTCTCATTTTTGGCGTTCTATCACAATGCGGTGTCAGAATATGGTTAATAAAACATGACTCAAAAAATTACACACAGTGTAATGGCGGATACCACACCTTTGGTTGGGGACCTTTTTAAAGCAAAGCCTGACTAAAAAAAGTAGAAAATCCCATCTTTAAAATTATGCAAATTAGGTTGGCGTAGGTGGTCAAATAATAGAGATATCGCAATAGTCGGTAATGCATCCCTTTTTTCCACTTTTTCTGCAATCACACTACAGGTCGGAATTTTCATCGGATCATCACGAAATTTTCTCACAGAGATAAAAGCATATTGATGTTGGTGATGTCGATAGTAGTCAAATATAAAATTAAATATTAATTATTTTGGTTCAGTTCGCCTTAAGTCATTTGGTTTAAAAGCCAGATAGGTGAAAACTTTCGTATCTCCCTAAAAGAAATGTTTTCAAGTGAAAAGATTATGCACAGAGGGAGTGCCTTTTTTCACTTGTTTTAAAGATGTATTAGGCCATGTTTGTTCAGATTTGGTTTGGAAAATGTTGACGATTTTCCAAATTTTATTGACGATTTCACGATTACCGATCAAAAACTGTCGGCAACGCTGCATAATTGGCGTGTTAAGTAAAAAAATATATGGACAGACGGACGGACATGCATAAATCGACACAGAAATGGATTCTATGTTTATCCCTAAAAGGAACCATGGGTCTATATAATTTCCTTATGCAAGTTATGATATTTCAATCAACCAACATTCAAAATTTCGATTGAAGCAAACATTACCATTTGCGAATTTTTAATTAATAAAATTTTTTGCAGGCAAAACATACGATACCATACCTTTGTGTCCTGTGTGTGTGTATGCGGGTAGTGAAAAATATAAACCATTAGCGGCATCTATTGCTTATATATTAACTACAACGGCTGCATAGACTAATTAAATATAGACAACGGAAGATGTTGTTATATTATTCCGCCAGATGCCACACCAGCATATTTTGCGGATGGTACATACTCAAAGGGTTGAATCTTTTTATATTAACGCACAATAGCTACTCAATTCGAAGTTGAGGGGTAGAGTTTGTTTTTGTGTTTGCATGTTTTTTCAACTCAACATCATATGTGTGTAGCACTTGCAATGATAAATAATCACTCGCTCTATGAAACGTTTTATTTTTTGTGGCTTATTAGCAAATATATTTTTATTATTTATTTATATTTATATTATTTTTTATAATTTATATTATTTTTTATAATTTATATTATTTTTTTATAATTTATATTATTTTTTTATAATTTATATTTTTTCGAACATTAATGTTATCACTCATTCTTAAGGTGAAATTCAATTTGCACACCAACGCCATCCTAATCTGACAATTTTTTCGAACAATAAAGAAGAAGCATTCCGTTGTCTATATTTAATTAGTCTATGGTTTTCGTTGTTTATTATTATTTAAAAGATGGCGCTGCTCAAAAGCTTTGAGCTTTCTGTCTATATCCGTATCCGCTTAACGTTTCAAAAAGAATTGTTTATAAATAAGCTATTTTTCGTAATAGAAATTGATAGTTTATGACGCCTATTAGCATATTATTTTTTTCTTTTAATTCACATCTATAGAAAGAACTCTTTTTCAAAGATAACATAATGAGGATGTTCCTCTCCTCTAAAAAGACAAACGTCATATACGAACCAGAAATTGAAATTACTTGATGCGTTCCCATGTATATTTAGTAATCACATCATTAGATGAAAGACATTTTTTTCTCTCAATATTTAAGGAGATTTCTGCAATGTATAGTTTGATATTGGAAATATATTTTTTTTAAAGAAAGCTACAACAAGTAAAAAAGTATCAGTCGGCTTTGCCGACAGAGATATACCCTCAGCCTGTGTATATTGAAACTATTTTTTCCCAAAATACGTATGTATTTAGGGGGTTTTAAAATTGTTGGGCGTTTGAACCGACAAACATGTTGATTAGGTTTAAAGATCAAAAGTTTTGCGGAGGAGATACTAAAAGGAATGGATCGACATTGACCGTTATGGAAGTGGATCTCCAGCCACAACATATGGGCTGTTTGCTCGAGAAGTATGGGCTTGCCCCTAAAAAACATTTACCATCGTAATTGAGGCAGCGAATGCAAGTTGCTTCAACAAAAATCAAAGTGATTCGATATTAGGTCCTAAAGTGAACTTATCCGAAATTTTGTGTGGGAGGTACTGGGTGGAGTCTACTAATATAGTCCATATTTGAACCTGATCTATATCTGGTAGATATATTAGGATGTGTAAAGTATAGACCAATTCGGCCACTCCCTTCAAGAGTTACCATACGAACAATTTTTCCGAATATTTTTGAACTTTTGTGGGTGAGGTACCTGAAGGAGTGGACCGATATGGCTTATCTTCAAACTTAAACTATGTTTGGACAAAATAGTACTAAGGCCATATTTTGGACAGAATCGACAGATCCGTTCGAGAGTTATCTTGCGCTCCAACCACCTCACACGGTGTCATAGGGGTTTTTTGCAACTTTCATACTATTTTCTCAGGAAGTATGGACTTGCCCCTGATGAAACTTATACCGTCGTATGGAGGGCAGTGAATACAAGTTGCTTAAACAAAAATCAAAGCGATTCGAGATATGGCCCTAAACTGAACTTTTCCGAAATTTTGTGTGGGAGGTACCCGAAGGAGTGGACCTATTGAGACCATATTGGAACGTCATATTACTCTGGTAGAAGGTTTACGCTATACAAATTATGGACAAAATCAGTCACTCCCTTCAAGAGTTATCGTGCGCACAAACTTTCCGAACATTTTCGAACTTTTGTGGGGGAGGTACCGGAAGGAGTGGATCGATGTAGCTCAACTTCGAACTTAAACTAAGTTTGGACAAAATATTACGAAAGCCACAATTTGAACCGAATCGTTTCATTCGTTCGAGAGTTATCGTGCGCTCCAGCCAGCAGGACAGACAGACGGACGGACATGGCTAGATCGACTCCAAATTGTCTGAAACACATTTCGTCCAAACATACATGGGGTCTAAAACCATTATTTCGATGAGGCACATTTTCATCGTATCAAAGTGTATATACCCTCCTTAGCCTAAAGGCTGAGGGTATAAAAATGTAGTTATGTATGTAAATACATTGACGTATATTTTCAATGTGAAAAATTTGGCTTGTTCCCGTACTTTAAAAAGTGGTAAAAGTTGTAAACGATCTTCATATAAATTTTGTGTATGGGAACGCAAAATGTGTAAAAGTGGTAAAAATTGTAAAATTTTTTTAGTTCTGGAACAGAGCTATTAACGATTACAGTTAAGGTATTTATACATTGATACACTGTTGAACATGGTCGCCAAACTTATGCATCCTTATAAAGACTGCATTTGCAGAAATTCAGATTTATTGTTTTTTTTTTTGTATTTCAAATTTAATTGAACTTGTGTTGCTAATAAAAAATCGCAATCGTATGGCCACACATGATTTTCAATCAAATGGAACGCCTTTTATTCCCTCCAGGGTACCAATATTAAATATTGAATGAAAATAAACAAATGTTCGAGACAAATCAAATTCATATTTGAATGTGAGGTAAAAACAACAAACAATATGAATACTGATACTGAACATTCAACAACAAAATTAGAAGAGAGCATGCGGTTATATTCAATCATGATATTCGTTTATATTATACGGGTATAATAGGGTGTCTAAGTACAAAAGTAAAATGAAAAACAAACTTCATTAATTTTAATTACAATAGACAAATAATTTGCCAATTTAAAAGTAGTAGAATCGAATAATATTACTCTACGCAAGCGTAAGAATAAATATCAAGAAATAATAATAAAATAATATATAATATAATAATAAAAACACAATTTAAAAATATATAAACATCTTGTATTTATCTGTATTACGGATTGAGCGCTTTAATGTGTTCACAGAGAAATATTTTTCACTTTGAGTCTACATAAATTAATTGTAGATAAGTATTCGTACGTTAATACCTAACCGCAGGTGAAATGATTATCGAAATAAATTCAATTGCAAATACAACGCCAAAATGTTCTTTTAAATTGATTGAAATTAACCAAATATATGGATGTCTTTCAAACTGTGCAAGATTTCTTAGAGGCGGTCAATATTATACACCAATTAATACACTTCAATGTGCATTAATAAAATTAATAAGTGGAGCTAGAATTCTGACATTTCGTACGAGGCTAAGATACATGTAAGTTAGTTGTAGTTGCTATAAAAAAAAAAAAAAAAAAAAACATTACAAAATTTTGTGCTACGGTGAGGTTTGAGGTTGGAAAAGATGATGTTTATGAAAAAGCAAGCTACAATTGTCCTAAAAGGTATATATCGCTCATTTACTCAAAGAGTGGCATAACTAAAAAAATCGCTTTTTGAGTTAGCAATTTCTATATTACTTACACTTCAGTTAATCTGAATAGGTTTGAAATGTTTTCTTTTTATATGTTAAGGTATTTTCTGATGTGTTTTTATTACAGATCCATACTATTTATTTTTTGAGAGTCCTATACTATGTCAACATTCATAAGAAAAAAACATAACGGTGTTGCCATATTTTCGGACAATATACCAATTATAATAAACCCTTGTAGGGTTTTGTCTTGTTAGATCCAGTTCGGATTTTATGGCCTCATCTAAATCGGGCTAAAACTACAGTTTTTGCTTTTATTGGACCATTATCTCAGAAACGGTTAGGAATTTAGCATTGCTGTCTTTGGCAATATTGTAGCCCCAAAGCAGTAGAACTTATCTTTTGAACAGACCTCAAATGAAAAACTCCATCTAGGGCATAAAAATCGATAAAATGTAGAAAGTTTTACATAATTAATTAAATTCTGGACAGTATCAGCTAAACGATTGGGAATTGAGCTACGTAACTTTTTGCAAAAATATTCCACATAAAGCTCTGCAATTCTTCAGAACATTCTGAAACTCTAAAATGCTTATTTTATGTTGTTGCAGCGGTATTTTGCATCATATCTTTTACAACACGTATTTCAAACACAGTTCACACCAATAGTTTACACAGTGCGCCTTAACTAAATTTAAATGAAAGGTGCTTACACCTGGGAGATGAGAAAAATCAAAAACAAAAAAATTGCCGGAGGGATCTTCAAATTAATCGCGGTCAAAGTTCACATTTTTAGTGCTTTTTTAGGTTTTCACGATTTTGCTTGGAAACCTCAAGACTGAACTCAATGGTATGTTCGTAGGTTTTACCATTTTTGAGATACAGAAGTTCAAATTGGGAAAATGTACTGCCTGTATGGCCCCCTATAAAATACGAGTAATGTCATGCAGGGTGTACCATAACTAACTTTGAATGAAAACCGCTTACACCCGGGAAGTTTTCATCGATGAGAAAAATCCAAAAACAAGGAAAAAATCTCTGGAGGGATTTTTAAATAAATCGCAGTCAAACTTCACATTTTTAGGTTTATTTTAGGTTTACGCGATTTTACTTGGAAATCGCAAGTCCTATGGGGCCATAAAATCTAAGCTGGATCTGACACAACAAAACCCAACTAGGGTTTTTGTCGTTTGGGTCTGTACTTTCAAAAAATCGACAGCTCAAATTGTTTGCACAAGATTACCTTAAAAATGTTGCACAGTGTATCTGTAGGCCAAAATCTGTGAAAAAAATATAACGGAAATTTGACCTTGAATATGAGGTTGAATGAATTTTATGTGTTCACAATTATTCTCTAAGACAAGAGCTACAACCTTGCTTTCACGAGTAAAACAAAATTCTTAGCGGTTTAGAAGATATGCGCCTGACAAAATGATCCCTTTTGACATCAGGTCATATGGAGGAGTGGCCGAATTGGTCTACACTTTACACATCCTAATATATCTACCAGATATAGATCAGGTTCAAATATGGACTATATTTGTCCACTCCATCCGGTACCTCCCACACAAAATTTCGGATAAGTTCACTTTAAGACCTGATATCGAATCACTTTGATTTTTTTTTGAAGCAACTTGCATTCGCTGCCTCAATTACGATGGTACAAGCTTTTTTAGGGGCAAGTCCATACTTCTTGAGCAAACATCCCGAAGAGTGTAAAAACCCCCTATGGCACCATATGTTGTGGCTGGAGATCCACTTCTATAACGGTCAATGTCGATCCATTCCTTTTAGTATCTCCTCCGCAAAACTTTTGATCTTTAATCCTAATCAACATTTTTGTCGGTTCAAACGCCCAAAATTGTTAATCCCCCGTATTTTGGGAAAAATTTTTTTCAATATACACAGGCTGAGGGTATATGGTAAATAACAAAAATGTTTTGAAATCGCTGAATCCGAGTTTCAGCCTTTCAGAATTCGCGAAATGTTAACATATTCTGTAAAGTATGACTACAATTCTTTAAAATGAAGTGTTTTAGGAGGGATCCCATAATGTCGACCATTAAAATTAATTTTCGTGGAAGCTGTGTTGGCTTCAATGTAGAAAAATGGGTAAAAATGGGTTGAAGCCAACAAGTTTTTTTATGTTCCCATGCGATTTCTGGCTTAACCTTACATTTTATAAACCTATTCCCAAAGAATGAATCACAGAATTCTCCTTCGGCAATAAGATAGCTGTGTATGATTTTTCGATATATCCACTGCATCCACCTAAAATTGATGCTGCCATTTTGAAGCCGGAATTTCGGGGTTTTTTGAATTTTTTTAATAATCCGGACGCGCAAGAAGATAATATTCCAAACTCATAACATGATTATAGAACTCGTGATTTTACGTCATTTGGTGCATATCTCATGAGTGTGCTCCTTCCTTACAGCATCCTAGTAATTGGAGAAGAAAGGCCAAAATTTCATGCGTGAATTTTCTTACAAAACATATTTTTTGCGTGTAAAATTGACAACTGTCATTCAATTTCCTTTGAAACCCGCGTGAATTTAGTTTTTTTTACACGACGGTTCTAATGAAGCCTTCCGCGATCGAATTCATCTACTAAAACCGCGGATATAGATACCTTGAAAATCGGAAAATCAGCAAAAATATATTTTGACAAATCCGCGTACTAAACCGCGATTTTCTTTAAAATTTTTTACATAAATGGAATCCTTTACTCGCGATTATAATATTTGCGAAAACACGTGTCATAAAAAAACAGAGATACGCGAGTAATATGGGTATTTCGCAAAAAATTGAATGTGGAGGCACATCCGCGGTTTTTGAAGAATTTATTTGAAATAGGTGTATATTGACGTATTTTTGATGGGCGCTGATGAAACCGTATGCGCATCAAAATCGTATGCACATTGCGCGACTTTTACCAACTTTAAGGTTTTTTGCAGTGCATGATGCAACTAGCGGCACACAATGGCCGCTGAGTGAAACATCGAAATATGCATAAATATTGAAAGAGATTGATTCGCTTTATCCAAAATCGGATGCGCATCAAACGACTTTAACTAATTCGCGAATTACAGGCTTTTTAATTTTCATATCTTTTAAATGATAGTAATTTCAATATTACTCTTAATTCGTATCCTTATAAGTTATCACAGTAAGCAGTTAAGCTTTCACGATGGTAAACCATATATTTTGATAAAGTTTTATCAGAATACTTTAATTTATGTATTAGATTTTAGCGAAATAGTTGAATAACTCTCACATATTTTTTTCTAATTTTTCGAAACAAACCAAAAAATATATTTGTAACAATATTTTCCAACAATGAGTTGTTTCTCTTTTGTTGTTGTTATAATTTGCAATTTATAAAGCCAATGTTTATAATTTTGGTTTCTCATTTTTTTACGCGTTGTCTAGTTTCTGTACGTATTTCTAATTTAGTTTTTACAAGGTATATACGGACTCTGAGTTAGTATAATTTAAATTTATTGCCAGATTTTTTTTAATTTTTTTCATTTTCCGCGAAAATAAAAAAACATTTTGGAAATTTTGGTGCATCTACGGATGGATATCAAATGCTGTTACTGATATATGCTTACATTTTCTCAATACAAAAAATAAGAAATTTTAAAATATTTCTTCTTTATAAGAGGAACAAAACCGCAATAACTTTTACGCGCATCGGCCAATTTCGTGAACGCGACCAGATTTGAAACCAGATTTTTTTCCTTTAACTCTATACCAAAAATCGTAGATGTGCTCGCGAAAAATTTTTTTAATTTTTTTCAAATGGAATTGCAAAGGAATTTTGTTATTTGCCATATCTCTGTCGGCAAACCCGACTGATACTTTTTTACTTGTTATTTTTGGTCTTCTAACACGCAACGGTGTCAGAATATGGTTAATTTGTTTCGTGTCGCACAGTGTATTTTACCTAAAATTTTTTAACTTCTGTCAATTGAACTGTTCAAAAAGTGCAGTTTAAGGGCATGTCTCCGATCGTTCTGATTTTTTTTGCAGTATGCTGTACTCGCAGCCCCTATTACGACGGTGCAATGTTTTCGTGTCAAAGTTACTTCCTGAGATTATGACACAAAAGCACTAAGAACACTGAAAAACGAACTTCTATAATCGCCTATGTCGGTCCATACCTTCAGATTCCTCCTGAAAATCCCCTAGTTTTTAATAACAATAATGTTTGGGAATAAGTCTTAAGATTGTGTTCGTTCTGCCCATAGATGAACATCTCAATCCATACAGGCTGAGGGTATAACTCAGTCAACAGGCTGAGTATTTTGTCAGAGCAGCGTGATAGAAGATCAAAAAAGATGTTACGTGCGTTTTCGCCATAACTTGCTCTTTCGGGATTATAGGCCCAAAAGCTTGAGGCCTTGAGGGGTCATTTTGTAAGGCTCATATCTTTAAACCGTTAACCCTTTGTGGCCCGACGTTGCCTGTGGTCAATTTTGCTTGTTTGTGTATGTGTATTTCCAACATCGTTTGAGATATTAATATATACTAAGTGGGTGTCGGAAGTTTGATTTCAGCACAATAAAATACATGGAAAGTACTTTTAAATAAATATATAGATTGGTTATGTAATGCTTATTTAAGTATAAGTAGTCGAGTAAAAATTAAGACATGAAATATTTTTGTGATTTTATAAAATGCCGTTAAATGACAAATGAATTGCATAATTGCAGCCAAAATTGTTTGAAAAATCTTACTGAGATAATCTAATAAAATAAAAACCCAAACATACAATTTACAGCTCCAATCAGTAGTTATAATTTTTTGAAATTTGATAGTTGCCTGTGCGCAGCATTAGGCCATTGAGGTAGTAAAGTGGTTACATTAGTGGAAGAGGAAAATACTGGTTAGTGGTATCCATTGAAGTACAAAGGGTCATTGGGACATTCGGGCTTGTGAAAAACGTTGTATTTATATTATTATTCGAAGATTGGACTTGAATTAAGAAGAGATTGACACATTTTTGGTTGACTATATGGTTAAAGTAAAAACCAATTTTCCTTTACAATTTTTGAAAAAATTAAAATTTTTTGCGAGCACATCTTCGATTTTTTTATAGAGGTTGAGGAAAAAATTCTGGTTTCAAATCTGTTCGCGTTCACTAAATTTACCGATACGCGCAATAATTATAGCGGCTTTTATTCTCTTATAAAGAAAAACTATTTTAAAATTTCTTATTTCTTGTATTGAGAAAATGTATGCATATACCAGGAACATCATTTGATATTCAACCGTAGATGCACCATAATTTCTGAAATTTGTTTTTATTTTCGCGAAAAATCAAAAAAATTAAAACAAATCTGGGAGCAAATCTAAATTATAGTACCTCAGAGTCCGTATAAACCTCTAAAAATAAATTGAAACTACGTACAGAATCTAGACAACGAGTAAACAAATATGAAACCAAAATTATAAACATTGGCTTTATTAGTTGCATATTATAGCAACAATAAAAAAGAAAAAAACCTACTGTTAAAATATTATTCCAAATATCTTTTTTGGTTCGATTAGAAAAATTAGACAAAAAATATGTGGGAGTTCTCCAACTATTTCGCTAAAATCCCATACAATAATTAATGTATACTGCTAAAATTTCATCAAGAAATATTGTTACGGAATTAGATTTAACTAATCTCCGTGTAGACGTTGTTTTATTCCCCGATACGATTTGTACCAAATAAAACAGGGGTTCGTTTTAGATTACGTTTCTACAATGCTTTATTTACTTTATTACACTTATTCGGAACTGACTGTTATAGCTAAGTACACAGCTTTACTTTACTTCTTTACTAGTCGATGTTTACACTTCGGTATAAAATTCACAACTCACTCACTTTTGCCTTTCCCACTGCTATTTATACCCCAAAATCTCCCTGTTCTAGAGTCCTCTAGAACACATATGGCAACACCTCGAATCTGTGCAGCGAACACACAGACACACATTCGCACTAAGCGAACAACCATACTCACATACATACATGGGGAAATACAATTGGACGACAAGCACAGTAATGACGTAACAACAACAAACAAGTGCAAAGAAGTAACAAACTAAACAATAATTACATGATTATGGCAAAACAAAATAAAAGCACATTAATGAAAGGTAAAGAACATCTAGATTAATGAAGATAATTCTACATGATAATTGTTGTTGCTTAAACAAAGTAACTGCGTAATAAAACTTTACGTTACAATTCAAATTTTTAAATTAACGGAAATTAAACTAAATTAACTTAAACCTATCAGTTACATTCGTAACAATATGGTTCACCATCGCGAAGGCTTAACTGATTACTGTGATAACTTATAAGGATAGGAAATTAAGAGTAATATTGAAATTACAATCATTCAAAAAATATGAAAATTAAAAAGCCTGTTATTCGCGAATTAGTTAAAGTCGGTTCATGTGCATTAGGGTTATGACTTTTTTACAACCTCATATCCCTGTATCATAGCGTGATGAGTTTTGCCATAAGATTACATAAAATCTTAATTATAAGGTGATTCGGTGAAAAAACCTCACGCACAAAATGATTTTAAAATTTGAATTTATCAAAATTATGGACAATTTTTTGAAGTCACTGAAAACAGATATATAATTGAAAATAAACTTTAGAGTCACATGAGATAATTAAAATGACATAAAATTTATTTCTCACTATTTTTCTTCAATTCTGAGAATCGTAAAAATGTCGTAAACGCTTTTATTCAAAAATATAATTATTTAACAAAAAACAAAAAATTTAAAATTTTTTCAAAGTGACTTTTTTCGCGACTTTTTTAATATTTGAATGAAATAAACGTTATTATAGTTATTAGTAGGCTTATATTTATTCATTCGTGCAACAAAAAATAATTTTTTTTAAAAAATTTTTTTTTTCATTTCATATATTTTTTCAAAAAATTATTTTTTTAAAATCGATTTGTGCGTGAACTTTTTTTATATTTCAAGGGAATAAACGATAGCATAGTGATTAATAGGCAAAAGTTCATTCATCCCTGCTACAGGAAATCATTTTTGAGGAAAAATGTCAAAAAGTCATAACCCTAATGTGCATCCGATTTTGGATACAGCGAATCAATCTCTTTCAATATCTATGCATATTTCGATGTTTCACTCAGCGGCCAAAGTGTACCGCCAGTTGCATCACACAATGCAAAAACACCTTAAAGTGGGTAAAATTCGCGCAATGTACATACGATTTTGATGCGCATCCGGTTTTATTAGCGCCCATCAAAAATACGTCAATATACATACACCTATTTCAAATAGATTCCTCAAGAACCGCGGATGTGCCACCACATTCCATTTTGCGTAAAAGACCCATATTACTCGCTTATTTCAGTAATTTATGACACGCGTTTTCGCAAATATTATAATCTATATATATAAAAGAGTAGTGAGGTGAGTGACTGACTGACTGCCTGACTGACTGATTGACTGACTGATTCATCAGCGCCCAGACGAAACCGCTGAAGCTAGAAAGTTGAAATTTTGGGTGTAGGTTGCTGTTGTGGTGTAGGGGTGAGATAAGGCTGGGTTTTTGGAAATTCGACCCAGAAGTGTACGAAAAGTACTAAAAGGTACTAAATATGGTACCCTTTGTATTAGCAAACGGTAAGAGCTAGAATTCTGAAATTTGGAATGAGGGTAACTGATGGAGAGCTAGAAAGATGTACCAAAGGGTTTTTGGGAATTCGAACTATAAGTGTACGAAAAGTACAAAAGGGTACTAAATTTAGTACAATTGAGATTTGGGTGAACAGATAGAGCAGGAATCTTGAAATTTGGAATGAAGGTCACTGATAGAGAGAAGCGATGAAAGGTTTTTGGAAATTCGAACTATAATGGTACGAAAAGTACTAAATGGTACTAAATTTAGTACAATTTGGATTTCGGTGAACGGATTGAGCTGGAATCCTGAAATTTTGAATGAGGGCGACTGATGGAGATTAACAAAAGTACTAAATAGTACTAAATTTAGTACAATTTGGATTTAAGTGAACGGATTGAGCTGGAATCCTGAAATTTGGAATGAGGGTTCACTGATGGAGATTAACAAAAGTACTAAATGGTACTAAATTTAGTACAATTTGGATTCGGGTGAACGGATAGAGCTGGAATCCTAAACTTTTGAATGAGGGTCACTGGTGGAGAGCAACAAAGAAAAGTTTTTCGAACTGTATGTGCACCAAAAGTACTAAATTTAGTACAATTTGGATTTTGGTGAATGGATAGAGGTGGAATCCTGAAATTTGAAATGAGAGTCGCTGATGAAGAATAACGATGAAAGGTTTTTAAAAATTCGAACTATAAGAGTACGAAAAGTACTAAATAGTACTAAATTTAGTACAATTTGGATTTCGGTAAACGGATAGAGATGGAATCCTGAAATTTGAAATGAGAGTCGATGATGAAGAATAACGTTGAAAGATTTTTGGAAATTCGAACTATAAGGGTACGAAAAGTACTAAATGGTACTAAATTTAGTACAATTTGGATTTGGGTGAACGGATAGAGCTGGAATACTGAAATTTGGAATGAAGGTCACTGATGAAAAGTAACAATCAAACGTTTTTGTAAAGTCTACCTATTAGGGTACGAAAAGTACTAAATGGTACTAAATTTAGTACAATTTGGATTTGGGTGAACGGATTGAGCTGGAATCCTGAAATTTGGAATGAGGGTTCACTGATGGAGATTAACAAAAGTACTAAATGGTACTAAATTTAGTACAATTTTAATTCGGGTGAACGGATAAAGCTGGAATCCTGAACTTTTGAATGAGGGTCACTGGTGAGAACAACAAAGAAAAGTTTTTCGAACTGTATGTGCACGAAAAGTACTAAATTTAGTACAATTTGGATTTGGATGAATGGATAGAGGTGGAATCCTGAAATTTGAAATGAGAGTCGCTGATGAAGAATAACGATGAAAGGTTTTTGGAAATTCGAGCTATAAGGGTACGAAAAGTACTAAATAGTACTAAATTTAGTACAATTTGGATTTCGGTAAACGGATAGAGATGGAATCCTGAAATTTAGTACAATTTGGATTTGGGTGAACGGATAGGACAGGAATCTTGGAATTTTGAATAAGGGTGACTGATGGAGAGTAACAAAGACAGGTTTTTGGAAATTCGAACTAAAAGTGTACGAAAACTACTAAATATAGTACAATTTGGATTTGAATTAACGAATAGTGCTGAAATTTGGAATAAGGGACACTGATAAAGAGTAAGAAAGGTGTACCAAAGGTCGAAAAGTCCTAAATGGTAGTGAGTGAAACTTGGAATTAAGATTACTGTTAGAAATAGAATTGAGATATGGAGGTAACTTTAGAAAATCATACTAATGTGCACGAAGCAGTACTAAATGGTACTAAATTTGATACAATTTGTATTTGCGTGAACATATTACTGTTGGAGTGTAGGATTGCGGTTACTTTGGAAATTCGTACTTATGAAAAAGTGCTAAATGAAAGTACATTGGCTATAATTTGGATTTAGGTGAACGAAAGAAGTGAGTTATGCAAGTTGTTTTTGGAAAGCCGTGTACGATAAGTGGCAAATGGTACAAAATTTGGTACCTTTTGGTATTTGCTATATGGTACAGAATTTTGTACAATTTGTGATTTTGTAAAGGGGTGGAATTTTTAAATTTGAAATTCGGTATTAGATTAGCAATTGTTGTTTAGAGTGGAGGTAGGGATGAAGTTTTGAAAATTCGCACTTATTTATACAAAAAGTACTAAATAGTAACATAATTGCTTTCAGCGGAACATATAAAGCTGGAAAAGTGAATTGCGGTCGGGATATATGTTGAGTATAAGGAAGTAAGCTTTGAAACCTTTAATTATGTGTACGAAAAGTTTGGTAACATGTTGGTACCAAAACCATTTTGGTATTGTGTAAACGGTTAAAGTGAGAAATACCTACTATAGGTGAACGAAAAGTACTAAATGGTACTAAATTTGGTGTTGGGTGTAGGAACAAAGCTTGGATTATATAATTTGGACAACAAATACGAAATGGAAAAATATTTGTTATGAAGATCACTCTGAACTTGGAGATAAAGTTCGGAGTTCGGTTGGAAAATGTGCATAAAATCTTCAAAATGCTCTAAGTCTTCAAAATACCTCTTCTAATTAAAGTGGATTGAAGTAGACATCTATATATATAAAAGAGTAGTGAGGTGAGTGACTGACTGCCTGAATGACTGATTGACTGACTGATTCATCAGCGCCCAGACGAAACCGCTGAAGCTAGAAAGCTGAAATTTTGGGTGTAGGTTGCTGTTGGTGTGTAGGGGTGAGATAAGGCTCGGTTTTTGGAAATTCGACCTATAAGTGTACGAAAAGTACTAAAAGGTACTAAATATGGTACCCTTTGTATTAGGCAAACGGTAAGAGCTAGAATTCTGAAATTTGGAATGAGGGTAACTGATGGAGAGCTAGAAAGATGTACCAAAGGGTTTTTGGAAATTCGAACTATAAGTGTACGAAAAGTACAAAAGGGTACTAAATTTAGTACTATTGAGATTTGTGTGAACAGATAGAGCAGGAATCCTGAAATTTGGAATGAAGGTCACTGATGAAGAGTAACGATGAAAGATTTTTGGAAATTCGAACTATAAGGGTACGAAAGTACTAAATGGTACTAAATTTAGTACAATTTGGATTTCGGTAAGCGGATAGAGATGGAATCCTGAAATTTGATATGAGAGTCGCTGATGAAGAATAACGATCAAAGGTTTTTGGAAATTCGAACTATAAGGGTACGAAAAGTACTAAATGGTACTAAATTTAGTACAATTTGGACTTGGGTGAACGGATAGAGCTGGAATCCTGAAATTTGAAATGGAGTTAACAATGGAGAGTAACAAAGAAAGGTTTTTGGAAATTCTACCTATTAGTGTACGAAAAGTACTAAATGGTACTCAATTTAGTACTATTTGGATTTATGTGAACAGATAGAGCTGGAATCTTGAAATTTGGAATGAGGGTCACTGATGAAGAGAAGCGATGAAAGGTTTTTGGAAATTCGAACTATAAGGGTACGAAAAGTACTAAATGGTATTAAATTTAGTACAATTTGGATTTCGGTGAACGGATTGAGCTGGAATCCTGAAATTTTGAATGAGGGCCACTGATGGAGAGTAACAAAGAAAAGTTCTTGGAAATTCGAACTGTATGTGCACGAAAAGTACTAAATGTAGTACAATTTGGATTTGGGTGAATGGATAGAGGTGGAATCCTGAAATTTGAAATGAGAGTCGCTGATGAAGAATAACGATGAAAGGTTTTTGGAAATTCGAACTATAAGGGTACGAAAAGTACTAAATAGTACTAAATTTAGTACAATTTGGATTTCGGTAAACGGATAGAGATGGAATCCTGAAATTTGAAATGAGAGTCGATGATGAAAAATAACGTTGAAAGGTTTTTGGAAATTCGAACTATAAGGGTACGAAAAGTACTAAATTTAGTACAATTTGGATTTGGGTGAACGGATAGAGCTGGAATACTGAAATTTGGAATGAAGGTCACTGATGAAAAGTAACAATCAAAGGTTTAGGCTACGAAAAGCACTAAATGGTACTAAATGTAGTACAATTTGGATTTGGATGAACGGATTGAGCTGGAATCCTAAAATTTGGAATGAGGGTCACTGGTGCAGAGTAACAAAAGTACTAAATGGTACTAAATTTAGTACAATTTGGATTCGGGTGAACGGATAGAGCTGGAATCCTGAAATTTTGAATGAAGGACACTGATGAAAGGTAACAATGAAAGGTTTTTGGAAAGTCGACCTATTAGTGTACGAAAAGTAATAAATGGTACTAAATTTAGTATAATTTGGATTTAGGTGAACGGATTAAGCTGGAATCCTGAAATTTGGAATGAGGGTTCACTGATGGAGATTAACAAAAGTTCTAAATGGTACTAAATTTAGTACAATTTAGATTCGGGTGAACAGATAGAGCTGGAATCCTGAAATTTTGAATGAGGGTCACTGGTGGAGAGTAGCAAAGAAAAGTTTTTGGAAATTCGAACTGTAAGTGCAAGAAAAGTACTAAATTTAGTACAATTTGGATTTGGTTGAACGGATTGAGCTGGAATCCTGAAATTTTGAATGAGGGGTCACTGATGGAGATTAACAAAAGTACTAAATGGTACAAAATTTAGTACAATTTGGATTTGGGTGAACGGATAGAACAGGAATCTTGGAATTTTGAATAAGGGTCACTGATGGAGAGTAACAAAGACAGGTTTTTGGAAATTCGATCTAAAAGTGTACTAAAAGTACTAAATATAGTACAATTTGGGTTTGAATTAACG
Organism: Musca autumnalis; assembly: GCF_047663935.1. Classification (NCBI taxonomy): domain Eukaryota; kingdom Metazoa; phylum Arthropoda; class Insecta; order Diptera; family Muscidae; genus Musca; species Musca autumnalis. Next base: position 146,514,971 of record NW_027411977.1, read on the forward strand.
AATAGTGCTGAAATTTGGAATAAGGGTCACTGATAAAGAGTAAGAAAGGTGTACCAAAGGTCGAATGGTAGTGAGTGAAACTTGGAATTAAGATTACTGTTAGAATTAGAATTGAGATATGTAGGTAACTTTAGAAAATCATACTAAGGTGCACGAAGCAGTACTAAATGGTACTAAATTCGATACAATTTGTATTTGCGTGCACAGATTACTGTTGGAGTGTAGGATTGCGGTTACTTTGGAAATTCGTACAAAGTGCTAAATGAAAGTACATTGGCTATAATTTGGATTAATGTGAACGAAAGAAGTGAGTTATGCAAATAGTTTTTGGAAAGTGGTGTACGATAAGTGGCGAATGGTACAAAATTTGGTACCTTTTGGTATTTGCTGTATGGTACAGAATTTTGTACAGTTTGTGATTTTGTAAAGGCGTAGAACTGGAATTTTTAAATTTGAAATTCGGTATTAGATTAGCAATTGTTGTTTAGAGTGGAGGTAGGTATGAAGTTTTGAAAATTCACACTTATTTATACAAAAAGTACTAAATAGTAAAATAATTGCTTTCAGCGGAACATATAAAGCTGGAAAAGTGAATTGCGGTCGGGATATATGTTGAGTATAAGGAAGTAAGCTTTGAAACCTTTAATTATGTGTACGAAATGTTTGGTAACATGTTGGTACCAAAACCATTTTGGTATTGTATAAACGGTTAAAGTGAGAAATACCTACTATAGGTGAACAAAAAGTACTAAATGGTACTAATTTCGGTGTTGGGTGTAGGAACAAAGCTTGGATTATATAATTTGGACAAAAAATACGAAATGGAAAAATATTTGTTATAAAGTTCGGAGTTTGGTTGGAAAATGTGCATAAAATCTTCAAAATGCTCTAAGTCTTCAAAATACCTCTTCTAATAAAAGTGGATTGAAGTAGACATTTTTTAAATAAAGATTATATACATTCCAAGGTCCAAATGTAAAGAAAATTGGACAGTATAGATTTGTTCTATTTTTAAAAAACACTTAGTCGTGGGGTACCGTTATATGGGGATATATTTCGAAAATTTTTACGAACCTATTCGGGTTCTTGGCGAAACCGCTGAAGTTAGAACCTTGAATTCTGAATGTGCGTTATTGTTGTTGTGAAGGGGTGAGATAAAGTTTAGTGTTTGGAAATTCGCTGTGTAAGTGAAGGAGTAAAACCAGAAGTCAAGTCTGAAATTTGCAATATGAGTCGCTGTTGGTGTATGTCTGTGATATGAGGTCGTAGTTTTGGAAATCCGAAATAAAAAAATATGGTAACTGTTTAGGGGTGCGATACGGCAGATATGTTTTTTTGAAATTAAAGGAATTAAATCGATTAAATGTTGGAATTTAAAATAGGTTTTAATACAACAGAATGGTCAGTGTTCACCGCTTTCACATTAAATATTGTTCATATATATTTTATGCCCTTGCCGCATACGAAGTAGCGGGTATTTGCTAGTCGCGTATAAAGCATTCCATTTATGCAAAATTTTTTAAAGAAAATCGCGGTTTAGTACCCGGATTTGTCAAAAAATATTTTTGCTGATTTTCCTATTTCCAAGGTATCTATATCCGCGGTTTTAGTGGATGGATTCGATCGCGGAAGGGCTCATTAGATCCGTCGCGTAAAAAACTAAATTTACGCGGGGTTCAAAGGAAATTGAATGACACTTGTAAATTTTAAACGCAAAAAATAGGTTTCTAATTTTAGCTTTTACACTCCAACGTAAAATCACGAGTTCTATAATCCTATTATGAGCTTGGAATATTATGCCGTTGCGCGTCCGGATTATTAAAAAAATCAAAAAACCCCGATATTCCGGCTTCAAATTGTCAGCATAAATTTTAGGTGGATGCAGTGGATATATCGAAAAATCACACACTAGTATCATGTTGCGTATGGAGTATTCTTTGAGTCTTTCTTTGGGCATAGGACTATAAAATGTAAGGTTAAGCCAGAGAAGGGAAAGGAATATAAAAAAACTTGTTGTCTTCAACCCATTTTTCTACATTGATCCCAACACAGCTTCCATGAAAATTTATTTTAATGCTCGACATTATGGGATCCCTCCTAAAACACTTCATTTTAAAGATTTTTAGTCATACTAAGCTGAATTATTCTACAACAATAAAATAATACACATCTCAACAAAACTGCCAAAAGTGAATCTAAAAATAGACACACAGCACGGTGACGATAGTTTGTTGTTGTTTACAGCAAACCATCAAACTTTATTATGCTTTTCTTTGCAATGCAAATACCATAACAGTGGGAAGTAGTTACTTGGTTTACATATGCGGCTACGAGATTTTTTAAATGTTTCCGATGAATTCGTATTTAAACGAATTAATCGATTACGTTTATTCTTGAGCTCTGGTCGTCATAAAATTGGGGTAGAGTTCTTTGTTTCAATACAAAGAACTAAGAGAACTGATGAGTCCAAGTGGCGTTGGACGAAACTAGTATTCTTTGCCTTTCCCGAAATTTAATCAATTTTAAATGCATCCTACTTTAAATATAACTTGTTGTTTTAAAATTTAAAAACAACAAAACCCGAGACTTCAGCTGAATTTTTTTACAACAATAAAATAATACACATCTCAACAAAACTACCAAAAGTGAATCTATAAAAAATTATTAAAAAATTAAGTTTCAGTGTTTTATTTATTTTGAGCGGGGGAGTTTCTGTACAATTGGGAACTCCAAATGCCAAGTTACAGCCAATTCGGACAAAAACTGAAGACAAATTTCTCAAAACACCAGAAATCGAGTGGTACCGCTATATGGGGGCTATAGGAAAAAATGGTTTTGGTTTCGTATTCATGTGTTGTCATCTAAATCTGAAATAGGTGCAGCGTTTCAGTTCGATTGGTCAACTGCAACTGTGTTAAAAATGAGTTACTAGATTTGAACTAAATCGGGTGGTACCGCTATATGGGGGCTATAGGAAAAAAAATGGACCCGTATTGGTTTTAGTTTCATATTCATGTATTGTCATCCAAATCTGAAAAGTGTGCAAAGTTTCAGTTCGATTGGTCAACTGCAACTGTGTTAAAAATGAGTTACTAGATTTGAACTAAACAGACACCAAAGCAAGTTAAATAAAACACTGTAAAAATAAACATAATACAAAGACTTAAGAAACAAACTTTTTTAATTTTTATAATTGCAATGGCCCAATGTTGCCCACAGGCAACACTTGGTAACTCCCTAAAGCTGAAAACACATCCAACGTTTGGGTAAAGTTTTGTGTCGTTTTGGCCGTTTTTACACTGTTGGACATGATGCCGAAAAATTCAAATTCATTTGAAATATATGCCGGTAAACATATCATCGCTGGACTTTGGTGTCGGCGTCGCCCTGTTGTTGTTGTTTTTTTCTCAACGCCCGACACAAAACTTTACTCAAGCGTTGGATGTGTTTTCAGCTTAACCGCGAGGAATTGATAAGAATTTTTTCGCAGAAGACTTATTTTTGCGATCACTAATCATAATAAATATGAAAAATATTTTTATCTCTAAGGGAAAAAAATCAAACTTCATCTTCAAAGTCACAAACGTCAGTGTCAAACTTATTTTATAATTCTTCTCGAGTTTTGGTCTATAGATTCCAGTCAACAACCAACTACGAAAATGTACCTAAAATCTCAATAAACATTTTTAGGGGACAAAACATCAAAAAAATTAAAAACTAAAATTGTCCTTTTTCTGGTTCTGCTCCATAGATACCAAACCGTTCAAAATTCACAAACAATCAACTACAAAGATGTCAGAAAGCAAATTTCTGGAACATAAGCACTTGTTAAGAAGTGTCCTTAAGGCCTCTTTTTATCCTCTTTCTCCAATTCTGGTCCATAGAAAACGAACCGTCCTGTAGTGAAAAAGTGTTGTAAGTAAAGTGTGCAAAAACCGGTTTTCTTTAAACAAACCTGTTTTCGGTTAACCGAAATTTTCAATTCTTTTAAGAACCGGTTTTCGGTTTTCAAAATTTTTGAACGCCGGTTAACCGGGTTAAAGTTAAGTTTAGTTTACTTTTGAGAATACAGTTTTAATTTAATATTAAAAATATTACTATTTTTTTTTTTAAATCGGTTAACCGACACAAATAACCGTTTTTCGGTTAACCGAAAATGAGGTTTTTGGCGAAAATCGGTTTCGGTTTTTGTAACTCGAACCCGGTTAACCGGTTTCGGTTTTGGACACCCTAGTTGTAAGGACGTTTGTCATCCCGTCAGGATATATTTTCATACCGAATTTTCTTTATTTGGAGAAAATAAAAAAACCTAGATTTGTTGGTAGCGTTATATAGGGGCTATACTGAGACGCAGTCTCATATCGTCCAATTTTTTTAAGAAAACAAGTAAGAAAAGGTTGTAGTCGAACGGAGCCGAGCATCTAATAACACTATTTTGTATTAACTTTCGGGGAATTAAAAATAATTAAGAAAGTTGTTGCTTTAGAAGTCTTGGATATCTTATTGGTTAAGATATCGACAAACGCTTTTTAGTACAGCCTTCGGAATTTATCAGATGGGTCAAACCCCAGGCTGGCTCAAGCTGATTTTATTTGTTAGAAAATGTTGCCTATTAAGGCGTAGATCAAAGGGAAACATATGAAAAGTGCTAGCTGTGATCGCTTTCAGAGCCATCTCATTACTTCCGAAGGCTGCGCTAAAAAGCGTTTGTCGTGGAAGCCGTAAAGGAATGGGAAAAAAGTTCATCACTGTAAAAAAAACACATTGCATGTGAGAAAGAAATGAAAAGTTCGATGATATAGTATCCACTCCACAGCCGATATATCTGATGAGCTGCTACCAACAGCAAAACCAAGGTCACATATTGGTGGTTGTGTGGGTTCGAATCTTCGGCTTGCAAAAGATATTCTATCATTAAGCTCAACTCCAACGAGAAATTAATTAAAATTATCATCAGATTTGGTTTTGTTTGCAAGTAAAGTGCTCGAGTTTAGGTAGTGCCAACGAAACTCTCGATCAGAGTGTTTCTTTGCACACGTATCTATTTGAGCGAGCAATTGACACTTGGGTATAAAAAGTTTCTTGTTGGTAAACATCGCCAGTTTCCACTAATAAACTAAAGGTGTTTTAATAAAATATTAAAACAACGACTATGGGATTAAGCCTGAGTATTTTGAAAAACAGATTATCATCAAATTGATGTTCACCCTAAAGGAAATTTTTTCAAATAAATAAAGTAATAATATTTAAGAGAGTTGTTCCGTTCCGGAGAGTTCAAGATTTCTTCTTCCATATGGGGAAGACTGGTGCAGGATCTCGTTGGCCTTAGGAAGTTCTAGTCCACTGGAATTTTAGCTAAAACCCAATAAATTAAACACAGTCACCGTACCTATCTACCAAAGAAAAATGAACCCGATACCATCCAAAAAATTTATTTCTGAAAAAATACCAAAAAGTGTTGTTTTCTAAAATAAAAAACTCACCCTTCCTATATTTTCAGATAATATCTTAAGGAGAGTACACAGTATCACTCAAAACTGACACTCAACGTAATTTAGAATCATTTTCTGGAAAAAATTTGAGTATTATTTAGAGATTAGGAAAGTACTCATTCTGCTAGACTTTGATATTTACGAAATAGACCTAGATAGCCATCAGTTTTATTGTTCAGTGTGTATTCTGCTTTAGTTTTACTATATTTACTTCGAATCACTTCACAAAATAAGGATTTTGGCAAGTAAAATAAAACTGTGATCCTTTGCGCCAAGATTTTTAAAAGTGTGATATTGGTTTAACTTGTCGTAGGCCCTTACTAAGGACCTTAAGTATATTTTTATCCAATGGAGACGAGGTTAATTTATCTATAGATCGTATATAAGGCCTTTTTATTGTGTACTTGTTATAGTAATTTGACGTTCTAATCGCAAGATTTATTAAAATGATAAATACAAAATCTGTTGTGAATTGGAATATGTATTAGTTTTTTTTTTTTACTTTTACGATCACACATTGACTGCACTGAATCTATAAACTAATTACCGGGTAAACTAATTACAATGTTTTAGCAATTAGCTATGGTAACAGCAAATACGCCACAAAAATGATAAACACAAATCTGAGGCATTGTTTATTTGTTTTTTTGCGCTTTCGGGCGCTAGAACGATGTAAATAAAATTACATTTTGAAAATGACCATAAACACGATGATTACCACAAATTCAAATGGCTGTGTTTACGATTCGAACTTTTAAATCGACATTTAAGACATGTAAATATGTTTGTGTATATTTTTATAACATCGGTTTTTAGTAATATTTGTTCAATTAGAGGAACATTTCTGTGTTTTCTGGTGGAAATTATCAAAATGAAAATGTTCTATTTAATTTTGCTGTCACTACATTAGGATGTGAGAATGTTGAAATAAAGGAAAAATCAAGCACTCAAGAGCTGTTTATTGTGAAAACACAAATGGTGACATTTTCCGTAAGGTGGCGCTGATTAACAGCTCCGTAAATAACCGAAGTAAAGAAGAATTTGGTCCACACTGAAGCTTTATATGTTTAACCCTATTAACAATCGCAGGAGTAGAGTTTTGCGTTTCTGTTTATTTACCTCTTTTAAGTGAACTAGTTCGTTTCATTTATACCACTCAGCTATCTTTTTAGTTGGATCATTCTTTCGCACCACCTTGGGTCAACATAAGATATTGGCAACATCATTTCGAAGGCCTTTATTTGAAGGGTGGCGTAAATACACCACCAACAAGGCTATTTTGATTGAGATTCCTTCAAGATGTCAAAAATGTTGTTTATATTTTCATAGGAATAAATCACAATAACAATGAATTTGATAGATTCGAAGTAAACAGTTCGCCGTCATGTTCATTTTAGCTAAAAAGTGTGATACCTAGTTTTTAAGAAACCTCTGTAATATCTACATTTAGTCGTAATTATTTTTGCATTTATTTTAGTTTAATTGTTGTGTTTTTACATTTTTACACTAACGTAACGAATTTAATTGTAAAAACTTGACGAAAGATTATCTATTTAATAAATTATCCCTGAAGATGTTGGGAAATACTAAACTAAATAAACGTCGGATAAAAAATTAAAAAAAATAATCTTTATTTTTCGTTAACAAACAATCCTAATAAGATAAAGTTTTGAAAATTAAAATAAGAATTTAAGTAGATTAGAATTTCGCTCTTTTTTGATGAAGCCGCTCTTTTTGGTAAATCGTTCATTTGAACTAGTTCGTTCGTCTCTGGTTGGAAGTCTCAACGCTAACTTACCTTTTTTGCTGTAGAATAACTTATAGCAAAAATAAAAACTGACACGCTAATGTAGATTTTTATTGTAAATCAAAGTTGTTTTTAATTTCACTAGATAATGACTACAATGTTCACGGTGCAGATATAGTAAGCAGGAGAGGGATATTTGGAAGCGGGTTAAAACGTTTTTCTTCGAAATATAAACAATGCATTTTCCTGTGATCTCTTTTGTTTATAAACAAAAAAATAATTAAATGGAACAAATGCAAATGTCCAGACATGTTTGGTACAAAAAATCATTTATTTTTGCTATCTTTTTGTTTGTTCTTACTGCTTCGTGAACGTTTATTTAATTATTTCTTGAACTGATGTGTTTTTGTGGTCTTTAATAATGACGTTAATTGCGCCTTTAATGCCTCCGAAATTATTTACATTTATGGATTTTATTCTCTTGGCCAATTAGTTCGCAATAAATAGTCGGCGTCGGCGTTGGCAGAAACGTCGTGCAGTAACATTCTAAACATAAACATTATTTTGTTTTCTTTGCATTCACTCACTTGACGTCACTGTTGATTGTTCTGTCAGAAAACTGAAAAAAAAAAAACGTTTCAACACAATGTTGATGTTTCTACCGGTGACATTGACATTGACACTGTCAATGAGCCGGCGGCCGACAAGTCTTTAATGAAAATATCGGTCAATGTCTATTTTAAATGACAGCGCGTAGACCAACCAACTGCAGCTAGTAGTCATTTGCATTAAACCACATTAAACGTAATGCACTCACGACCACTTCAAGTGTCACTCCATGGCGGAGTGCTGACATGAATATTAAGCGGCGCTTGTCATATCTTGGTCATCATTAGCTGCTGTCAGTCTTTTGAAATTGTGGTGGTGTTTTGTTTAAAATGGTAACCACGTTACAAAATTTATCGACAATAAAGTACATGACAGACAATCATTTCGGCTAACGACCATGCAAACTGTCTGCAGTGCTTTGAGCTAAAATATAAACGAAAAGCCTACAAAATTTTTGATTTCAATAATTACACAGTACAACAGCCAAGTTAGGTATGAAGATACTGGGCCAGTAGAGCAAAATTTCAAAAAGCTAGGGGTTTTCCTGCTCACGTTCCCTATATACACTCCAGTTCATCTTAATAGATTGCAAGGTTAGATGTCTTCCAAATATATTTTGAATGCGGAGATAAAATATATCTGTTAACTCTTTCCGTAAAAGTTTGAACATTTTCGTCTTAGAGCTATTTGAGATTTTTGGCCATCGTAATTAAATTTCCCTTTAATAGTCCTTGTGATCCGGATTACAACCATATACCGTTTTTATCAGAAATTTCATGCTTGATGCAACAATGAACCGAAAGCCTATTTTAATAGAAAATTTAGGAATGAAAATTTTGTTCTTGCTGCCTGCTTTTGCTCTGTCCACCGATCGTAGCGAAACAAAATGCGAAGTTAGTGGTAAGCACACTAACACAGAAGTTTTGTGGTTTAGAATATTGCATTATCGGCGCTATCAAATCTTCTCATTAAAATACTAGCCACATGCACCATACCGTTGTTTCTTCGTGTGAACAAGTCCCTGCTTCTTGAAAAACAGCCCGAAAGGTTTTAAAAACCCCTATGGCACCATATGCAGTAGCTGGAGATCACGACAACTCTCGAATTGATCAATAGATTTGCTCTAAAATTTGGCTTCCGTCATATTTTGTCCAAACTTAGTTTCAGTTCGAAGATGGGCAATACCGGTCCACCCCAAATTTTAAAATTGTCACTAAAATAATTTGCACGATATCTCTTGAACAGGGCAACCAATTTGGTCCAAACTTTGGATCTCCTAATATTTTGTCCAAATTTAGTTTAACTTTTAAAATGGTCCTCTCCTTAGGGTACCTCCCCACAAAAGTTCAACATTTGTGTCTAAGTGCAGGTCTGTTCGAAGATCCTATGGAAATGTATACTGATGCTGTTCGTTGTGGCCCTGTTCAAAGCGCTATTATGTTTTCTGTGGACAAGTCCATGCTTCCTGGCATACTGGTCCAAAATAGGGATAGGTAAGTCGACTTTCAATTAATCGATTAATCGACTTTTTGCAGTCAAAAGTCTAAAAATCGTAGTCCATGGTATAAGTAAAGAGGTAGATTTAAATGAAAAAAATCTATAGAACCCTTGTTTTTCTTGAATTCCTAAAACTTCAAAATAAAAGCAACAAGTGGGTTTGTTTACAATGCGTTTTTTGAGCATTTTATAAAAAACGCGAAAAATGAATGAAGAGTTAAGTTTTCTCCACATAATCGAGTTGTTTCAATGCAAATCTCACAAATTTCTTCCATACAAATGGTCTAAAAACAATTTTAAAAATCATTGAATTCGATTGATTTTAAAATTGTTTGGCATATTATTCAAACACCACACACACATACACAGTTTGTTTATATTTTTTTGAAGTTTTAGGCATACTCGAATGAAAAAATTTAAATTGGCATAAAGCTTTGGCTAACCTTTCTTATTAAACCATGTCGTAGTCGACTTTTGTCTGGAGGTAAAATCGCACAATCGATTGTGGTCGACTGGGCGGTTTTACAGCTTCAAAAGAAAACTCGGAAATCGAAGAGTAGTCGATTATAATCAATTTTCTGTGGTTATAAAAAAGTCGAAAGTCGAGTTTGAAGACAACTGAAATAATCGCCAGACCGAAAAATTTAATTTTCAGTTTTAGACCAAAATCGAAAAGTCGAAAATTGTGTAAGTCCACATTTTGACATAACCATCATAGTACGGTACCGCCCGATTTTTAGCATTTTGAAGATTTTATACACATTATCCAATCGAACTACAATTTGGTTTTTAGTCTTCACTATGAGGGCAGAAGAAGATCTGCGTATAATGTCTCTCTTAAAGCATGAACTTTTGTCCGACGATATTTAATTTCCAATAGAAAGATATGATTTGGTCGGTCCCATCCGACAAGTAAGCATACTTGTTGTTTATATAATGTTTATTTATTTCGAATCTCGTCTTTGTGCTTTCATTTGTAATATTTGTTACTGCCAGTTTTAAAAGTTATTACTAGTGACTGACCCTTGGACTTGTTTATTTCTTAATTATTCAGTTAATAAATACTTGGCGTACAAATATTGTATACGAAATAAATTATTTTTCATTCACATACTATAACTTTTGAACTTACGTCTTTATTTAACCCTGTATGAAGATATTTATTACGACGGTAAATAAACAACATGTACATAAAAATATGTATAAATGTTTGTTTAGTATTTTTATCATTTCTATATTTAACAATTGTATAAACATTTAAATACATATTTTCGTTTAAATATAATTTCATTTTACATTTGATTGGGTTAAACTTACAGTCAAATCCGGTTGATTGCAACTCACTGAATTTTTTCTCTTAATTCACACAAACCCTGAGTATAGACTAACATGGCGATTTCAAAAGACAATTTTGAGTACACAATGTCAAAACTATAAAGTTTCAACGAACACTCCGTTCATTAACTGCAAACATCGATAATTGTTTCACATGGCATGAATTAAATGTATAAAAATCAGCTGTAAACTGTTATCGAACAAAAGTGATACAATAAATCACTGTTTTACAGTTATGTGCGAAAATCAAATATAAACGAGGAAGCTCTTTAATTAAGCTTTTCCGCATTCAGTGATGGGATGCTCGATTTCGAAGAAAATTTACATCCAGCAAAAAACCCATTACTGAGTTTGTAACCATTGCCCCTTTCTGGAAAGCTTTGCGGAAATTTGTGGATCGATCAATTGCATTTTGCCCCGTCTAAAAGAAACAATGTTGTTCTACGTTCCGGAAATATGGAGCCGACTGTATATAATTTTTTATAACTTTAATAATTTAAAATTACCTTACAACATCCAAATCGTTTTTTAAGTTAACGGATTAGTTTAATTTAGTTCATATTAGTGAATGTTGGTATTTTAAACTTTGAAATTATAACATGAACAACAAACGCTAAGCTTTAAAGTAAAGTACCAGACGAACTCAGTACATACACAAATTTAAAGTTTAAAATTTCAAGTGAATTTTAAATCTGAGAGTTTAATGAAGAATTTAGTAGTGTTGCCATCGTAAATTTGAATAAAGCAATATAGTTTTTCTATTCAAATAGACCCACTTTGCGCCGACAAAACTTAAAAATTTATATTAAAACTAGCTGATCCGGTTCCGCGTTGCTGGCCCGTCGTTTTGGATTTCCGTGTAAGGCTTAGTAATCTATTTACAATTTGTCTATCTAATATTGATACCTCCAGATATTCTAACCGAATTGACGATAAATCGACGTTTTGGTATTACCCTCATGCAATAGTATCTCCAGATGTAAAATAGAAAATTACTTTAATTATAGCCTCCACCATAATATGAAGGGTATAATTAACTTTATGATTCTGTTTTTAACACATCGGAATAGTTTTCGGAGAACCTATAAAGTATATATTCGTGATCAATATAAAAAATAAGTGAATATAACGATGTCCGTCTATCTGTTGAAATCAAGATGCAGCTCGCGATATTCTACACAGGGCTTTTCAATTTGATACAGAAGTTTCTATTTTTTCTCGTAGCATGTTTGGTATTGGAAATTTATTATATCAGTCCACATTTTGATATAGCACCGACTGACCGCCCGATTTTCGGAATTCTCAAGTTTTTAGCCGCATTATCCTACCGAAATGACAATACTTTAGTATTTAGTCTCCCTTAGAGGCATGACGCATTTTTGCAAAGGATTATCAGCATAGGTCCACGTTTTGATAGAACTACCCTAGAACGGTACCGCCCGAGTGTCGATATTTTGGAGGTTTTAATCTCATTATCCCACCGAAATGGCTGCAATTTGGTATTTAGCATTCAGTGTGAGTATAAAACATAGAATATTCGGTACAGGTACAGGTTTCTAAATAGTCTTCATTGAACGGTACCTCTCGACCTTCGGTATTTTGAAGTTTATATCCATATTATTCATACGAAATGACTATAATTGGTACTTAGTCTTCCTTGGGAGTATAAACCATTTCTGCAGAGAATTATCGGCATATAGGACGGTACCTCCCGAGTTTCTATAATTTGGAGGTTTTAGTCTCATTATCCCACCGAAATGACTATGGCAATTTGGTGTGTTGTCTTCATTGTGGGTATAAAAAATTTCCGCATAGAATATTCGGTAGAAGTTTTTCATGTAGCCTTCATTGAACGATTCCTTCCGATTTTCTATATTTTCAAGGTTTTAGCGGCATTATTCAACAGAGGTATCAAATATTTTAGCAGAGAATTGTCGGTATAAATCAATGTTTTCATTCATAAAACGATACCTACCGATTTTTTGGGGATTTTGAATGTTTTAGCCACATTATTCAATCGGAATGGCTTTAACCTGATTTCAATATAATTTATGGTGGTGTGCATAAAAGCTGGGGCCGGTCGAACTTAACATCGTTTTTACTTCTTGTTAACAGAGAGATGTTTCATTGAACACGTTATTATTTTGCACTCCTAAACATGAAAACATCTGTGATTCATAAAAAATGACTTCAAAATGCTATTGGGTTTATCTGGACTTTGCTGTATTAAAAAACGTGGTCTTGATCGAGTTATTCCAAGCGCTGAAGTCAATGTTCATGCAATGTTTGCTGTCCCACTTACTAAATTTGTAAATCTAATCAGTAAGAATAAAGTTTTCAAAAATTGGACGCAATCGCGGATTCTGCTTCCAAAACACCCATAAATGGCAGACGCCACAATTGCAATTTTATTGAGTACCTAGACGTATTGGTACTTTATCTCTGATATTTAGCGATATGTTAAAACTCGTTGTTGGGGAGGTCCCCCACACCCTCCATTTTCGGTATTCTCCCACCTTATGAACCTACACACAATTTCATCCAATTCGGTCCAGCCGATTCGGAAGTTTAATTTAGGAAATCATGTCAGTCTTAAAAAACCCTATATACATTTAGATAGGTTATAGATACACCGAATTGCTGACCCATCGCTTTAGTGACCAATGCATATTTTTTAGACGTTATAGTGATTTAACCGTCTTTGAAATTAGTTTTGCCTGATTTCTATATCGATTTTTTGGAATTTCGGTCAAGGGACATTTAGCATTATTTGGGTTGTACTGTATTTCAAAATGTGGTGTTGATCGCGCTTTCCCAATTATTGAAGCCAGTGTTTATAGCGTTTTTGTAGTCACGCTTACTAAAATTAAGGATATTACCTATAATTATAAATTTTTAAAAAATTGGGCTGACCGCGATATTCCACTTCCGAGATGACCACTCAGCATTAAGACAATTATTACCATAGTATTCCAATCAATTTTTAAACAATACGTTCAAAATTACCTTTGATTTCACGTTTTCTTAAAAAAATTGTGGGGGAGCTACCCTGGTCACTCCACTGACCAGTATAAAAAATAGCTAAAAAGCTATTCTCAGACCTAACAACTCCACATACAAAATTTCATCGAATTCGGTTCAGCCGTTTCGGAGGAGTTTAATTTCGAACATCATGGCAGTCTCGAAGAATTTTATATATATATAGATTATATTTTTGAGAATTTGTAAGCATTTTTAAAATAAACTAGAGATAAGTAAACTAAAACGTATATACTGCCAGACCCACTTTAGCAGATTCTCATTCAACCTTTATATACACTTTCATGGGGGCCAAAATGTGCCTCATCGAAATAATGGTTCCCCAAGTATGTTTGGACGAAATCCGTTTCAGATAATTTGGAGTTGATTTAGCCATGTCCGTCCGTCTGTCTGTCCGGCTGGCTGGAGCGCACGATAACTATCGAACGGATCAGCTAATTCGGTCCAAAATTTGGCTTTCGTAATATTTTGTCCAAACTTAGTTCAAGTTCGAAGATGGTTATATCGGTCCACTCCTTCCGGCACCTCCACCACAAAAGTTCGAAAGTGTTCGGAAATTTTGTGCGCACTATAACTCGTGAAGGAAGTAACCGATTTGATCCAATATGGACTCAATCGTTCCACTCCTTCGGGTACTTCCCACACAAAATCGAATAGCTTTGATTTTTGTTGTAGTAACTTGTATTCGCTGCACCCCATACGTCGCACAGTGTCACGACCGTGGCCAAAAATGGTAAAAACTAAATACTTCGTTGAACAAATTTATTGATGGGGAGTGATAGAAAACATACTAATTAAGAAGAATCTGAATTTTGGTACTGATACGTGAAGTAGTTTTTGCTATATGAGGATTTAAATCCGACAATTTTAGTTAATACCTATTTTTGTGTGTTTTTTCTAAAATTAATAAATTATATTATGCGTTAATATTTAAAATTTAAAAGTAGCGGTCGCTGCAAAAATGGTTCCTAAGTTCTCTTGGGGTGTAATAAACTTGGCTACACCTTTGTTTGCATGTAAATATTAATCATATGGTGTTTACATTTACCCAAACATGTATTACTAAGTTTATTAATTTTCTGAAGCAAATTTTAAATTGAGTGGAGTGGGAAAAAAATTGTATAAAAGTGTATATCGATATTTTTTGCTGTATGAGTAGTAAAAAGTGAGTACTTCAAATATATAAAGGTCCCAGCTGCAGAGGTTTGCAGACGAATGTGTCACTTCTCTTTTTCAGCGACCACCTCACTGAGAGGATACCCCCTTTTTTAACAAATCGTTTGGCGGTGTTGGCTATAGCCCGAAAACGAATGAACCGATCATCATATATTTTTGTGGGCTTATTAAGTACCTAATAGTTTTGCTTAAAAACGAGAGAATTTTTAAAAATATAAATTTTTAAAAAAATTGTGAACAGCGAAAATCAAAATTCGATTTTTTACAAAAAATTGACCGTTTTTTGACCACTAATCGGTCAACATTTTTTTAAAGGAAATTTCTCATATATAAAGACACGAGTTTGATATATTCAATATGCTCACAAACAATATGAAGACTAAACACCAAATTTCAGTCATATCGGGTGGATATTGAGGCCACAACACTCAAAACACCGAAAATGAGGAGGCACGGTTCTATGGGGGCTATAGGAAGACGAGGACCTATACCGACATATTTCTGGTGGAAGGTTATAAGTCCCCCAACGGAGACTTAATATCAATTTTCAGCCATTTCCGTGTGATAATCAGGCTAAAACCTCCAAAATACCGAAAATCGGGAGGTACCGTCCTATGGGGGCTATATGAAGGCGTGGACCTATGCAGACAAATTTCATGATGAAGGTATAATGCCCCCTGCGAAGACTAAATACCAAATTTCAGCAATTTCGGTGTAATAATGAGGCTAAAATCTTCAAAATACCGATAATCGGGAGGTACCGTTATATGGGAGCTATATCAAAACGTGGACCTAAGCCCACAATTCTCTGTTGGAATGTTTGATACCTCTGCCGAAGACTAACCACAAAATTTGAATACTTTCGGTTGGTCATTGTGTCTTAAACATTCAAAATACCGAAAATCGGGAGGTACGGTTCTATATCAAAACGTGGACCGACCAACCCAAATTTTTGTCCTGAAGATTGTAAGTCAATAATAGGTACGTGTACCAAAATTGATGCACCTACGACAACTCCTTCTATTTTTGGCCACAGTTAATATGAACTGGCGACATAGTGCGTCGGTACGCGCAATTCCATACTTCCAGAGAAAATAGCCTGAAAGTTGCAAAAAAAACCCTATGACACCGTATGTAGTGGTTGGAGCGCAATATAACTCTCGAACGGATCTGCCGATTTGGCCTTCGTAATATTTTGACCAAACATAATTTAAGTTCGATTATAGGCCATATCGGTCCCCTCCTTCAGGTACCTCTCTCACAAAAGATCAAAAATGTGCGAACGATAACTCTTGAATTTAAGATCTGCTCTCGAATCACTTTAATTTCTGTTGAAGCAACTTGCATTTGCTCCCTCAATTACTACGGTCGAAGTTTTCTCAGGGGCAAGTCTATACTTCTTGAGACAACAGACCCAAAGGGGTAGAAACTCCTATGACACCATATGTAGTCGCTGGAGAGCACGAAAACTCTCGAACCGATCAAACGATTTGGTCATATTTTGTCCAAACTTAGTTTCAGTTCGAAGATGGGCAACAACTTCTGGTACTTCCTCCCAATATGGCATTCACGATATCTCTTGAGCGTGTCACACAATTTGGTCCAAACTTTGGATCTCCTAATATTTTGTCCCAATTTAGTTTAACTTCTAAAATGACAGATGTCGATCTTCTCCTTATGGTACCTCCCCCACAAAAGTTCAACATTTGTGTCTAAGTGCAGTTTAGGGTCTGTTCGAAGATCCTTTGGAAATTATGTCATCCGTAGAGAAGTCCATGCCTCCAGGTCCAAAAGTTATACGATGACCCACTGAAATGACTAGAAGGCGCGATATCTATCAGAAAGATATGACTCTCAAAATAAGATCCACTTCCATAATCGTATATGTCGGTCCATACCTCTAAAAACCCCTTACGCAACACTTTTGAACTTTAATCCTAATCTACATTTTTGTTGGCAAATTCAAATTTCCAAAAAGGTCCACAAAATTCTAAAATGGCCTTAAATACATTCGATCTGTCCATAGATGAAAGTTTCAATTCACATAGGCTGAGGGTATATCTCTGTCGGAAAAGCGTACTGATACGTTTTTCGATCCTGATCGATCCAGGATGTCAATATCGTTAGCATTAACAAGTAACATGCGGCTATTATGCCATTTCTTTTGACATTTGCATCTCGTATAACCATTTCTAGCAGGATATTGAGATCACACAAAAGGCTGTCTTCTTCTCTGAAACCTTTTTTGCCACGGAACTGTTCGGAGAGGTTCTTTTCCATATTAACTGAGGACCGGCTTTCAGTTAAAGTCATCCCACAAAGCCGAGTGAGCTTTGCGGGGATACCAAATTCAGACATGGCTTAAAATACCTTTGAACGAAAGGGGCTGTCGAAGACTGCTCTTTAGTAGTAGAAGTATTGGATACCAACAGTTTGGAAAAATGCTTTTTCCATGTCCTGAGCACACTATCTGTATCAGTTACCAAATTATCATTCTGGTCTCTGTACTCGCTGATTGTAGAGTAGCCTTCGGTAGCAGCACGACACTCCTGGTCATACCATAGGTTTTTAGTGGAGGTCTCTGGTATCCAAATATGGATTTTGCGACTGTTTGCATGGAGTGGGCAATACTTTGCCACTATGCTGATATGTTATCGGGACGAGGAGTGTTTTGATTAAGAAATTGGGCCAGTTGATTTCTAGATTTCATTTCCCGACAGTTGGGCCAAAGATATTCTTCTTTCGAATTTTGGCATTAAAATCGGACAACGGACATATATTTCCTCCAAGCGCTCCTAAAATATGTCTTTGGTCTGTTCGTCCTTGCCTTCAGTGGAAGCATGAGTGCAGATAAAGCTGATGATAAAAAATTTAGCTTTTATCCGTATTGTAGCAAGACTTTCGATCGCTGGGGTAAAACTGGCGATCAGATATTTTAACATCCGACCTAATACAAATCCTCAACCAAAATCATTATATCACGGTAGCTGTAATACATGCGTTACCTTTAGGAGTTGTTGTAACGTCTTTACAAATCCATTGTATTTCCTGTATGACTGTAGTACAAGTACATCTGCTGATACGAACACTGCGAACATTCCTGGTGCAGATCATGGTCCTTAAAACGTTTGCGGGGTCGTAAATACATATGTTGCTTTTTGGAGGGATGAGTTACTAGCCCGACACAAATTTTTAACGTTCTTATGTGCGAACGCGGCGTGGCACATGTTAGCTCACTACCGTTAACGGGTGTTAAGGGCAACTCCTCAGGTGACTCCACGGAGAGGTCAGTGTCCACTTGAGTTGAAAGAGAGACCAAGATAAATACTGGACTTTGCCATGTTAAAATCGGTCAGGGCCGTTGCTTAGTATCTTTCATCCCCTACGCGAGTAATATAGGTAACGTTTCAAGGAAATAACACATTATTTTTAATCCATTCGTAATACCGAATATAGCTTGCTTGCATTATTTGGTAATGGGTTATTCGCCCCATTTGGCTCCCACATTTTTCTGATATGGAGATGGCTGTTAGTTTTAGACCAGCGATACGCAGGCAGCAAGAGAGCGTAAATTTCAATGTAAAATTCAAACTCACTTGCTCTCAGTAAACACACATTGCCTAACTTTTTTGGCAAAAAACTGCCAGCATATTTTATTTTTAGCTAGGTCTAAGTCTCTATTAAAATTATTATTTTATTTTCTTCTGTTTTAACAAATTTAATAAAAATTGGCAACTCTGGTGGCAATAAATAATTCCACATGCAAATTATTTCGTACATCAGATACTCTCTCAAATAAATGCGTCTTTGAGCTATGTATTTATTAACAGGTCGAGCTTGAAACAATTAAGTAGACACGTATGTACACATCCAACCATTAGTATATACCTTTCTGAGCGTGTGTTATGAATCGACGACACGCTAAACTGAGTGCGGTTTCCTCGAAGCTCAATGACAAGCAGCACAGTACGACGGCTTATTTTGTTTATTTATTTACTTACGAAGCTGCATTTCAACTCTGGTTTTTGTATTTGATTACAAAAACGATTTCGATTAGTTGACAATTGTGCGGCCGGTTATTAACAACGTTAGAAATGCAAAGATTATCCAACGTAGGTTCGTTCATTCGTTCCCCAATGATAATACAACGAACGGAATACATAAGAAATAAAACATTAAAAATTAAAAGTAATTTAATAACCAATTAATTATTTATGGGTCAATTTGACATAGAAACGCATTTCGGTCATTAGTGTGTCGGTGTTCAAATATTGTTTATCGATTACGTTTTGGTTGATCCAAAAACATAAAATAGCTAATAAAGTTGGTTAAAACTGAGAGAAGTTATGTGAAAAAATCAATAGAGCAAAAGGAGAGAGAAAGAAAGAATACTCTCTGGATATGTGCAATGAATGCATGTGGTTAATGTAAATGAAAAATAAAAATAAAATAAAAACAACGGCCTAGTTGCTCCTCTTATCTTATCACCAGCGAGTATTGATCCGATGGGAACTTATCAAAGAAAATTCATATAGAATACCCTCTCACACAGAGACATTTATTGATGGCTATACTATAAATTGCACAGTGTTTCAAAATACATAGTGATGCACATAGTTTTAAAAGTGAAATGTATTAGAAATCAAAATACAAAACTGGTGTAGATCTATTACAGATATAAGACGGAGAGAATATTATTGTATGTTCGTGTATGATGAGACTTAATTTAAATTAAAGACCTTTGTATAAGTTATCTATCATAATTGTAACATTCGTATAACATATTGGATTTTTTGCTGGAAAAAATGTTTGTGCATTTTCCAAAACACTGTACGAATTGGGCGTGCTGTGTGTCATAAAACAACACAGTCAAACGAATCTGTCATTGAAGACAATTGAATTGCTCATTCTTATCTGTAAATAAAAAAACAACAAAAACAGTCATTGCACTGGTTATTTTTACTTAACATTTAAAAAACTGGAACCGAAGCTTTAAAGAAATTCTCTTTCCCGTATTTGTTAGTTTGTTTTTAAAACCGGCATAGAGTAGAAGTGAAAGTGATCATTGTTTTTTCGTTAAGAAAACATCAATAAAATTACAAAAATCAAAAAAAAAAAAAAAACGAATACCTTAACGTTTGAACAACAATCAGTGTAAAACAACAAATTTATTACCGAAAAAATATGCGCTCTAAAGCAATTAATGTGGCAGTGGCCGAGCCAAGTTTGCCAACCGCAACACAACAACAAAAACACATTTACGCTTTCAGCGAAGATATTAAATGTGGCGATATTAATGTAAATCTTTGTGATGATAACCAAGTGCAACCGATTTTCATACGCAAACAGCCGAAATTTCCCACACGTGAACGTCATCTGGCAATCAGGCGTAAGAAATCATATTTAGCGAACATGAACTTAACCCCATGTAATAATGGCCACGGCTGCAACATCAGCGCCGCCAATGGATGTACGAATTTAAAGTGTGAAAAGTAAGTTGAGAGATAATAAACAAAAGAAATGTTTTTCCTTTTTTTCTTTGGATAAATTTCATAGTTTAAAAATAATACTGACGATGAATGATTTTTAACACGATCGGTATTGTAGGTATTGGCATTGAACTTCAGAAATTATTTCCCGTATGTATTGAAATAAAATTATTTATTGGGTATGTAAATTTCATGAGTAGTCATGGCATACGAAGAAATTCAGTCTCATTTGTTAAGCCTACAGCTCATCATCTTCTCGAACCGCTGAACCTATCTTCCTGGAATTTTCAGAGTATCTTTGAAATTCCTCGTTTATCTGGAGATATAGCCTCAGAATCGGAGGTACCTCCAAAAATGTAACTTTGTATGCAAATATCTATAGAATGGTAACAGATAAAGTTTCCAAACTTTGTTTGGTCTGGAAATAAATTTTCCTAATTATATTGAAATCGGTTCAAATTTGGATATAACTCCCATATATAATTTTAGCCGATTTCATGTATTTTATGCACCAAACACGCTATATATGCCCGATTTCAAATAAAATTTGGAATGCGTGACAAAAGAATGTTCCAAAATATATCGAAATCGGATCAGATTTGGATATTGCTCTCATATACATATATTTTTGACCGGTTTGAGGTATTTGATGCACCAAACACCCTATACATATATGCCCAACATTGATGAAATATGGAATGTGTAACGGAATGCGGTCTAGAAATAAGTTTGCCAAATTATATTGAAATCGGTTCAGATTTGGATATAGACCCCATATATGTATATTTTCGGCTGATTTCATGTATTTGATGCACCAACACGATATGTATGCTTAAGTTCAATGAAATTTTAAAGTGTGACGGAATTTGGTCGGAATATAAGTATGCCAATTTACAGTCCCTGCTTATAAATTACCGAATTTATAAGCATTTTACCGATTTTTGTCGGTAACTCAAGAAACATGTTAGAGAATCGCACTACCGATTTCAGGTTATCCTTTTATTACAAGATATTACGCGGGATAATAATAAAATTTTGAATTTCTGATTCGTTATTTAAGGGAGCAACTTTGAAGTCAGTAGAAGTCATAATTATAGTACCTGGAGTTATTACGAAGGTTAAATTATTAGATATCATATATCTGAGAGACTTCTTACCTGGGATAGGTGAAGGGGAAATATTTACCTATATTTACTTACTAGCAGACCCCGGTCCGCGTTGCTGGCCCGTCGTAATGAGTTTTAATTCAAAAGTAGGTATTTTCTACCTCACTTCTTCGGTCCATTGTCAAACCGAGAAGGATTTTAAATTTATCAACAGATTTTGTCTGTAACCTTTCTTTTCTCTTACGGACTTTGTCGGATTTTTCGCCAATTTGTGCCTTTTAGGATTTATTATCGTCCATGTCACTGTCTTTATCCTAAATCGATCTAACAATAAAAGTTAAAAAAAATGATTAAATCGAATTCTCCCGCTTATTTAGATCTATATGTTTTAGCTTTTCATGGCTGATGGACCGT
Source organism: Musca autumnalis (assembly GCF_047663935.1). NCBI lineage: Eukaryota > Metazoa > Arthropoda > Insecta > Diptera > Muscidae > Musca > Musca autumnalis. The sequence continues at coordinate 146,536,875 of NW_027411977.1, forward strand.
TGAACCTCACCATTTAAGTACATATGTAAATATATAGTTTTTCTTGATCGGGGGACAACCACCGTTGTCTCGAAAACTAATTTGCAACCTGATGCACTCATAAGTTTAACAAATACACCGATTATAAAATAATAGGCCCCGAAATTCGTCTACAAATATATAGCATTTTGGACCACGGGACATTCCTGAATATTTTCTGAAAATTAGGTTCAGTAGTTTTGGAAAAATAATGTTTTGAAAAGTGTGATCATCAGTTTTCAAAATATAACATATTAAAAAAGTGGGTCTGGTCCGGTCCTAGGGTGCACACAACTTCATTGTCTACCAAAATGTATGCTGAAACCGATATAATCATAAGTTTGGCTTATACATATAGCGTTTAACAGAAAGGCATTGGAAGGTTGTAATTGTAATTGTTACAAATATTGCATTTTTACAAAAATAGGGCATAGGGGAGGTACCCCGCCCGATCCGAAATTCAACCGAATATGTAGCCTATTTCAGCCGGGGGCCATCACTTTACGTTCCCCGCAAATTTCAGGAAAATCTATTGAGTAGTTCCGTAGATATAACATATTTATAAAAGTGGGCGGAAAAGTGGGCGTGGCCAATTTTTCTTTGCATAAAAACCTAAACTGGACTATGACTAACATTTCCACAAAAAATTATCCAAATCGCTATAGCCGTTTTCATCTGATTCAATTACCAACAAACGACAATTGAGTTTTATATATAAAGATGACATATCCTTATCATTATTGGAGTAAAAATTGTTAATGCAAGTGGGAGTAATCCTAAGAGTAATTGAAAAATTACTCCTTTGAATAACATAAATTACAACTATTCTAAACTTTTCGGTAAAATTGTGCTCACGATAACTCTCTATTTGATCTATACATTGCACATCGTAATATTTATACGAAACATAAATCCGCTTAGAATATGGACTATATATGTAAGTCAACTCCTTCTAGTACATCCAACACAAAATTTCGGAAATGTGCAAATTAGGACCTCATCTCAAATCGTTTGATTTTTCTTGCAGCATGATGTTGCGCTGAAAGCCTCTATTAAGATGGTACAAGTTTTTTGAGTGTCAATAGTGTCAATACTTGAAAAATATCCCGAAAGCCGTAAAAAACAACCCTAGGCCTTAGCATGCGTAGCACAGTGTTGCCGCGGGGACAAAAATCAAAAAATGTGATGTTAACTTTTACATATGTTTATATTTTATTTCTTGTAGTACTCGTAAACACATCAGATACAACGAATCTGAAAGAATTTCGTCGATATGTGCATCAATTATGAAGTTATAGTCCCAATTTACATTAGGCGAGTTTACTTGCGGCAATTGTCAGTTTGATGGAGAGAGAGGTGAGGTATATGGTAACCCTTTGCCTCTCAACACCCTCTCTCACCCACAAACTGACAATTGCCGCAAGTAAACTCGCCTAATGTAAATTGGGACATAGTTCTTTAAATATGAAAAATATTTCCCAGGTAATCTAAAGCGATAATCATATGAAAATTAGACGACATTTAAAATAACATTTTCTCAAAAGTTTGTTGATAATATTAAAAATTTTGGATGGGGATTTGATGGGTGGGCTATAAATATAAAATTTTAGTACAAAAAGTTGACATCAACGGCGCATGGGCAAAGTGCCGTTATCAAGAATTAAAAATTTAAATTTCATTAAAAAAATATAAATTCTTAATATTTCGTAGAGTATATTCATTGATTGGGTACCACCGTAAGGCCGCATGAGCCGGTGACTGACCAGCCGAACTGTTCAAGACTGGAGGCAACACGCTGATAAGGTGTGTACATTAGTTAATTAGCACCATCTGACAGGATGAACGCGTATCCGACAATTGGAACCTGAGCACCTTCTGTCCCGCCCACAAGAAAGGAGATGAGATTGTGCGTTCTAATTTTAGGGCCATAAGTCTGCTCCCTATATGCAAAGTGTGGATCAATATAGTATTTGGTGGACGAGTTGTCGTGCTCACCAGCCACTACGCACCGTGTTGTTGCTTCCATACAAAAGTGGACAAAAATAGAAGGAGTTGACCTAGGTTGATGCATTTGTGCACAAGTACTTATAAGGGCATCAATGATGTGTCCGCCTCATCTTGGCCGGCGGGTATGCACTCAAAACCATCTTCTGGAATCGGATATGTAGTATCTTCGTCGTCTTCACTAGTATTCGAAACAAACAGTTTGGGAAAAATGGTCTTTCCATAACCTGAGTATACTATCTGAACCTGTTACCAGATCACCTTGCTCGTACCTGTACCAAAGCCATCAGTTTGATGTTTCATTCTTTAGTAGAATTTTGCGGACTTCATTCTGACTCCTGTACATCTCGATTTTTCCACATTCCCGCTTTTGCAATTTCTCTATTTTTCTAACGGAGAAAACATTTCTCCTATTTCTTTTTCTCCCGATACCTCTCTTGTACGCAACGCGTTGCTACTGATTGCAGAGTAGTCGTATATGCCACATTTTTCTCCTCCTGGTCATATCATAGATTTCTAGAGTGGGTCATACTGCGCCACTGTGCTCATATGTTATCGGGACGAGGAGTGCTTTGATTAAGCAATAGGGCCAGTTGAGTGGAATATGCTGTGGCTATCCTTTGTCCTTGCAGCTCACCGATGTCCAACTTCAGTGTTGTGTCTGTTCGTACTTTATTTGCTACGTTTAATTGGATACGTACCTTTGGTGCAACAAGGTGGTGGTTCGAGTCTATTTTTGCCCTTCGAAACTATCCAACAGGCTTGCACAACGTGATCAATTTAATTTCTTGTTTTTTGTTCTGGAGACAGCGAGGTGCCCTAATGAATATCGAGATGCTTAAATTTGGTAGTGCTAACTACGATGTTTTTGCCGCTGCGAAGTCTATTCGCTTAATCCCATTGTCAGACGTTTCACCATGGACACCATGGATACTGAATTTCCCGACTGTTGGGCCAAAGATATTCTTCTTTCCAATTTTATTATATTTATTTTACAATCATCTTAACCATTTTACATCAATACAAATTTTCTCCAATAATATCCCGCCCTCATACTTGGTGTGCAAATTTTGTGACAAGGCACAGTAAATGTCTCTTATCATTCAATTTAATGCAATTATTCAATTTATTTTCAATACTTACGACTTCAGGTTTCGCTTAATACTCATCTGGCCATTTATCAAAAGTCTGAGCAGCATCAAACGTCTACAAAGCAATGAAGAGGAAGTTATCTTGTATAACATAAAGAGCCCTGCGGCAGCGGCGTTAAAACAAGAAGATTCGTAAATAAACATAAATAATTTTATTGGCATTTTGAAGAAATTTCTTTCACTTTTCATTTTAAAATTAATAATTCATCATTTTACGTTTGTGAATTTCTTATGAAATATTACGAGATAGCAAAATAACAATTCGGATAAACAAAAACATAGCGCTGAGACATGTATAACAAATTCCCCCTTGTGCATGGTACTAATTATGATCAAATAACGTGTTACTAATTTCGTTAGTAAGTAAGATTTAATAGTTTTGTGTATGTAATCGTGATCACTTTTTTAATTCATTGAATAAACATTTAATGTTACGAAAATGTGTGGCTGAAATTCAAGAAAATACATTTGTTTCTCAGGTATAACTTTGTTACGGTTTACAATTTAAAAATTTCACTGTGTGTGATTTTTTGAGTCATATTTTATTAACCATATTCCGCAGCGAATCAATCGATGAAAAACGTATAAATATCGAATATTTTCTAAAGTAGTTTGCTATTTTGGCCTTTAAGAACCTTTCGCAGCAGTTTATATGTTTCAGAAAGTTGTTTGCTGACATCTTTGCTACATAACTCTAGTTGATTGTTTTCTTTAATTTTGAACGGTTTAGTGTATATGGGCCAGAAACAGAGAAAAAAGGATAAAAAATTGCATTTGCTTTGCTATTTTGACCTATAAGAACCGTTTATACAGAGTTCATATGTTCTGCAAATATGTTTATTGAGATCTAAGGTACATTTTTGTAGTTGGTTGTTTGCTTCAAATTTGATCGGTTTGATATCTGTAGACCAAAACCTGAGAAAGAAATGTTGAAAGAAATTTCACCTTGGCGATTTTGACTTTGAAGTTGAAGATTTATGGATTTTATGTGTTTTCAATTTTTGTTCTTTATGAAAAGAGCTGCCTCTGAGATTTAATCAAATTTCTCAACGGGTTCGAAGATATAATCCTGACAAAATGATCCCTTTTGACATCAAAGCCTCAAATATTTGGAGGCCGATAACCGCGAAAGTTGATGAGATAGGGGTCTTCTTTTGGTCTTTTATCACATTGCGATGCCAGAATATGGTTAATAATTTCCGTGTCGCATAGTGTTATTAAAAAACTATTTAATTTAATTTTTAATTTAATTTAGTCAAAATCTACATTAACTAATTCTTAGTTTATAGGGAATTTGTAGTGACAGCATGCTCGTGAGTAGCTAAGTGTTGAGGTCACACGCCACTTTACGAAATATCCACTAAAAATATGTACGGGAAACGTAAGTATTTAGAATGGCTATAAATTAACTCAATGAGTTTGTGTTTTTATTTCAACAGAATATAAGGGCTATTTTGGCCACGGTCTCTAAATTAGTCTATTAAATTTTTCACGGTTGTATAAAAAATAAGTGATTCAAATTATGTTTCTTTAGAAAGCAAATCTAATCTGTGACTAATGATGTTAATAACAATTAAAATTATAATATGGAGATTATAATTAACATTGTCATTCTTTTTGTAACACATCGAAATATAAGTGGGAGATCCTATTCTTGATCAGCATAAAAGTCTAAGGCAAAAAAACTATGTCCGTTTGCCCATCCGTCCGTCTGTCTATTGAAAACAAGTTAAAGCTCGCAATATTTAAGGCATAGCCTTACAATTTGGTACAGATGTTTCTATTGCGTCTTGGATATTTGGTATTGAAAATTGGTTATATCGGTCCACGTTTTGATTTAGCCCCATAGAACGGTTTTCGAAATTTTGATAATTTCAGCCTCATTATCCTGCCGAAGTGGCTAAAATATGATACTTAGTCTTCGTTAGTGGTATACAATTTTCCGACAACAAATGTTCGGTAGCTTTATCAATGATGAAATCCATGAAAAGCTGTCATAAAACGGTTCCTCTCAATTTTCGGTACATATTAGGGTGGGGCGATTTGAAGACCACCTCGGGCGCCTGGATTTTCTGATTATTGGGATTGTACTGAGCAAAAAAGTCCACTAGACCATATGTCTACGGTGAAAATCGAGCCCCCGGATTTTGACTTGAAGTTTTTTTTTGAGGTTTTTGGATATTTTGGCATATATGTAATAGCCAAACCACTGAGATTTTCGATCCAACACAAAGAAAAAATTGTAGCCAAGACAATAATTAAGAAATCTCTAGTACACAGCAAAAGCATTGGAACGCTCCTTCAGGCAGTTATGGCCCCGAGAATGTGCACATTTTTCGGAAAATATCGATAAATTACACTGTGCTACAAAATTTGACTCAAAGTCAGTGGGTGGAAATTTCCTTTTGGAGATGAAAGCCCTTGGTGAGTGTACTAAGAACGCAAAAGGAAATTTTCAGGATAGGTCAAGTTTCTGAGATATGGTTTGGCCAAAATATCCTTGAAACAAATTTCAAGTCAAAATCCGGGGGCTCGATTTTCACCGTAGACATATGGTCTAGTGGACTTTTTTGCTCAGTACAATCCCAAGAATCAGAAAGTCCAGGCGCCCACTATCACTTTTTTCCTTCCATACAAATCGCCCCGGCCTAGTACATATATTGAGGAATTCAGCAACAATATTCAACCGAAATGGCAACAATTTGGTATTAATCTCTTTTGAGGGTACAGTTTTCATTTTGAATATTTTGAAGATTTTAGCAACATTCTCCAAACGAAATAGCTGTAATATGGTACTTATATATAACATGATACCGAAGTTTATATTACTCTTAGGATTGTTTGTGAAAATGTGCGATATCTGTTCAAGTTTCGAAATCGACGGGTACCTCCCGATTTTCGCTAGTTTTAAAATTTTAGTCTCATTATCTCATCGAAATGGGTGGTATTTAGTACGCGTTGATAATCAGAACGTACCCCCGATTTTTGGAATTTTCAATTCTTTAGCCTCATTAACACAACAAAATTGCTGAAATTTGGTATTTAATCTTCTAGTCTATAAAATATTCTGGCAGAGAATTGTCAGTGTAGGTCCACATTTTGATATACCAGTATAAAACGACACCGCTCAATTTTCGGAATATTTAACTTTCAGCAAACATCATCCAACCGAAATTGCTGAAATCTCAAATGTTTTATCCAACGCAGTGAATGTCAAATTTAAATCCAATCCCTACATTTTTTATTTTTTTTTTTTTTTGCGTCGTTCTTATCCCGTCGAACCACCTGTAAGTCAATAGTAAATATATTTCTTCACATTCTCAAATATAACCGCTAAAGAATAAACTGTTCCCTCACGGACATTCCTGCTGTAAGATCGACCTCCTTAACATTTTTTCGGGGTCGTCCACATTAAGGTGTTGAGTTTTTTTCATTGCGAGTAGTTTTTAGGCAGGTGGTTAAAAAGTTGCTATTAAAAATAAAACTCGGATCCTGGTTTGCTAGTATTGAACAAAAATATATTCATCTGTAATAATGACTAAAAAGCTTTTATAAATAAAACCATAAATATAGTCTAGTAATAATTCTCAAAAATTGCTGTACGAATTAGAAGATTAGCTTAAATACATTTCAATTGTTTTGTTATTGTTATCGAATGTTTCTAGCAGTATTTTTTCGATATGTAAACAAAATCATTCAACAATGGCAAATGTATAAATATTAAAATAAAATATTTCATCTATTTTACGAACATCTATTGAAATGTTCTAGGTGTCGCTGGACGTTTATTTTTATTTTGACATTAAACGTGTTTGCCTTTATTTATTAATTTTACCGGAAAATATGTGTGAAAATATTGTGAATCTATTTCCGTACAGGAAGATGATGTCTTCATTTTTTTGTGGTGGATGGGGTTGTTAAACATGTACGTTGTCGTAGGTGGCGAGAGTGATGATTACGGAATTGGTTTGGCGAATTATGTCCGATATAATAGCCTACCTCCATGAATTGTGGTTCATAAATTTTATTACTACAAAATAGGCTGTATTAAAATATTCTCGATTTTTTATTTCTATTTTTATCGCTTGATGTATTTTTTGTGGGAATACAGTTTATTGTCGTTTTCATTTCATCCTTGTCATGTTTGCGTTATAAACTTGAGGTTTATTCAATGTAAAGGTCGTTAAAATGTTATCTTTTCTTTTTAAACACTTGTATGTAAGTAAACGTTTGCCAAAAATGTTTGTGACAGTTTACAGAATTAAGAGTGCCTACTCTTAGAAATGAATTGGCCTAAAATAAACTCTTGATTACGCCCTACAATGTATTTATCAATATTTCATGATTCTTTAAATTCATTGATGTTGTCCATCTAAGAATTGTATTTAGTATCCAATATTTTAGCTCAAACGCAAGACATGTCTAGTCCTAATTGCCCGAGTTTGTGTGCAATAACTTTTGTTGTTAATTCATCTCGTTCTCTATGCTCTCGCTTAACATGTTTGCTTTCCACACTGAAATGTAAACGTTGACCTTTGTTTAACTCATTTCGCCATTTGTGTTTCCTCATAAACATTTACTCAAGACACCAGCGTCTGGGGGTCTTTTTCTACGAATGAGTGGCATTTGTGACAATTGAAGTGTGTGTGTCGCTGTACTGTTGCGCATCTTCAGTAATAACACCCCCAAGTCATTAAAGCGTTACACTGTAGCAGCCAAACAACCTGATAACCTTTTAATGTCGTTAAATGTCTTGGAGAGTTCAGCACGATGTAAACGCTGCAACGCCATTCCATTTACATTTTAATTATCTATGCAAACACTTCGCACATGTCATGGACGTGCTCATTGTAACTTTGTATGTACTTGGATTTGAGGTGAGCATTTTTAATTGAAAGCTAAACTTGAGTCTATCAGCATGACATTCCTTGAAGTGGCCGCATTCGTTCCCGTTGTGTGCAGACCAGCAAAATTTAATTGAATTAAGTTCTAATGAGAAAAAAATGTTTATAATATTTAAGGAAGTTAAATATTTGAAATTAAGAATGTTTTCTGTGGACAGCAATGTCGTAAAAAATCAAAATTGACCCCATATAAATTACAACGGAAATAAAGATCACTCCGGCCTCGTTTTATTTTTAACCTAGCCCCATAAAACTTCATATTAAAGATTTTTAAATCAAATGGAAAAATTGGAGAGTATTCATTTCAATAAAAAATATCATCTTCCTAGCACACGAAAAACCCTCTAACGGAGTACACGATTTTACAGCAGAGGTAGTCCTTGAGGTCCGGATGCCACAGTGGTACAATGGTATGCATTCCCGCCTTGTACACTGAATGTACGGTCTCTATTCCCAAGCCACGCAACACTAACTTTTCAGCGTTGGTAAAATATCCCTCAGGGTAATGTCGGAGACATTTCCTGAGTATTTCAGCCATGTAAAACTTCTCTGCAGTTGGTGTCCTAAGACACGACGTTCGGTCACGGCAATAAACACTAGTTCCCATTTCATTAAGCTAATATCAACCGAGGTGCACTCACTGATATGAGAGAAGTCTCCCTTGTCCCTTCTGAGATGTTTGTGGAATAATTATTATTTATTATTGTCTTGTCGTGTCAGGACATTTTTCTAGGGGATGTCTCTACATTCCGAGATACTGGTAAGAAACTTTCTAAAAACATGTGATATTGTCTCAAACATAGTAATATTTCTAACAAACTGCGCAAAATATTTCAATCAACATTCAAAGACCTGCTACATAAAGCCATTAATCCTTGTGGATGCTTAATGTTTTTGCTTAATCAAGTGTAAGGCCTGGTTCGAATGCTACCGATGACAGTGGTATGTTTTTGGGAGTTATGAACATTCAGACCGCAGTCGTAAGGGCCAATTTCACTTTGGGCGTTATGACCTCCATATCAATGGTCCAATTCTTTGGTTTACAAAAAAAGGCAAGTTTTCTATCCGTGGAGAGATGCAAAGTTGGCCAAGAGCAGAGATGGTTTGTATTAATATTTTTTACGTTTTCGAGTTATCAGCACCGACGGACCCCGACACAATCTCCAGTTTCCCTATTACCTCTGGCCTTAAAGATGTCGTCATCAAACAGTTTGATCTGATGATATCTTCGAAAACATCGGCACCAACAGGTTTGTTTGAGATCTTCGGTGTCGAGGCAGCTTTTTAATAGCAGCAGCTTTTTAATAGGCTATTTCATTTCTCTTTCCTGAATCTTTACATTTTGTCTATCAGTGGTGGGAGTAATTATTCAGTCTATTGATTTCGGTGTACTTAGATATCGTCGGCCATGATGTTCTCTTCGTGTCCATGTCTTCGTAAATTTGCATCATTTTAGAGACATTTCGGGGTACTTTTCTTGATTAGACAATTCAATAAGTTCGTCTCTCTTCGTCGGAAACCACCAAATCTTCTATCATTTTACTTTTGTCAATAATCTATTGGTTTCGGTATGGTATACAACGTCTTCGACGTAAGTATTATAGGTCGAAAAAGTATGTTATATACGCCACACTTTTTGAAAGGTCATCTCTGGTCATCTCTGACCTTATAATCAACTTTAAATTCAAATTTTCTGCGATAGCTGGATTTCAGCTGGTATTTCTGACTTCACTAATAGGACAGATGGAAAGTTGGCTACGCGTTATAACATCTCCTTCCCTTAACAACAATTCTAACCTAAAACGGCTATAATGCCAGGGTAATAAAACATTAGATTCATTTTGGGTCGTATGTCCGTTGGGCTTTATGTCAGTTCAACAGTATTTTTGTCCTCAGACTTATGACTAAAGTCGTTAGCCATGTCCGTCCATCTGGCTGCCTAGTGTGCACGATAACTCTGGAATGCAGTAATTGGACTATTCTTGTATCATTATTACGAGAAGTATCACTACGACATACTTCAAAAACCTACCAACAACTCAAATGGCTGGAGAACATGATAACTTGCATCGTAATATTCCTTCTAATGTTCAATGATGGACTATATCGGTTTACCCTTCTCCTCGCAAAAGTTCAACATTTTTCCCTAAAATCGTACCCACGTACTTAGGCAGGTTTCTGAGTCAAAAAGTCTATTTTTCAAGTCATATATTTGAATAAAGTAGTAACGGGATTATACCCTAGACAGACGGCAGCGTTAATTTGCATTAACTGCCTTAATTCAAATTAATTCGTGCATTATCCACATTCTTAATGCACAAAATCGAGCTGCATTTAAAAGGCATTTAGGTATTTCAATATGGCAATGCCGTAGAAGAGAGCCCATATTCATATGGAGGAGAGAGAATATTCATGCTCTGAGACACAAGGAAAACAAAAAATACATTGCAAACAACAACAAAACAGCAATCAGCTGTTTCGTAAATGCAGAAACTGTCGTCTGTCAGGCCAAAATTAAATACAGTTATTAATGCAAATTAACGCTGCCGTCTGTCTAGGGTATTAGATTCTTGACACTTTAGACCACTTAATAAGAAAAACATTTCAACCTGGCAACGCTTCATGATCACATACGGGGCTGTCAAAGATGTTACATCTAAAATTATAAAATTTTATAACATTCAATCAAAGGAAGAACAAAATTGTTTCGCTCAACAACTAAACATTGTTCGCATGATTATCGTTTTTTTAAATGGAAAATACGGGGAAAGGTATGATAATGAAGAATTAAAAAATAGAATAGAAATAGATGTAATAAAGAATTGTTGGCGAAGACATGTGATGAGTTTTTTGTGTAGTTATTATTGTAGTTTATATGTGTTTTTTTGGAATAGAACTCTCCCCAGCAAAATTTTCGATGCCAAAGATGACATTCAATCATGGGTGCAAGTGATCTAGCATGTCATCTTTTTAGCATCTTCATCGATGAATTTTATATGAGCGTGGACCCCAAAAGATGACGTTCTTTTCTGGATCCTAAGCATGTCATTTTAACCAATGCGTTGACATGTCATTTCCACCAATGCTTTGTCATGTCATTTCCACCAATGATTTGACATGTCATTTTCACCAATGCTTTGACACGTCATTTTCACCCATGCTTTGACATGTCATTTTAACCAATGCTTTGGCATGTCATTTTCACCAACCCCTTGGCATGAAATTTTCATGTATTGTTTGGAAAATGGAAATGCTGTATTGAAATATGGTTTTCATGGAAAACAAAACTCTTTATTAATTCAAACGAATTCATGAAATAACTACAATTAATTTATCAGTTTAGTTTTTCAAAAGTTTACATCCAAAATTGCAATGTAATCGCCACCGCTGCAACGCAAAAGATTACTTCCTCCGTTCTCCTCAACTGATATTCTTTCATCTTACAAAAGGTTTTTTTTCAATTATCTTCCCATCACCAGTTCAGATTTCGACATGGACTCCAAATGCACTCCTTTAAGTATTTTTATTTCGTAAATTACTTTTATTTTATAATTTCGTTATTTTATAACAACATTTTGGTAATTTATACTCTTTTGTTTAGTGACGGAAATATGTAGGGATCTACAACCCGGCTTGCTTTAGAGATCTCTAAGAACAAAATGTAACGAACGGGGAGGAGAGACTTTTTATGGAAAATACCATTTATGCTTAATTAATTTATTTTTAATTGTTTCTTTCCTAAAGTAGTTTCTTCTTTATTTTCAGATTCTTGTTCCTTTTCGTTTCGGACTTTTTTTTCAAATTCCAAGAAGCGAGATTTGATTGATTTCATTCTATGTCATATTTAGAACAGACAAGGGAACTTTTAAAATAGCAATGTGTGCAGTCCGATTCTATTTTTAGCTCGATGGTTGGGACTTCATATAATACCAATTGTTTAGAAGTTTTAGTTGTTTGATATGCAGGAAATGTAAGACAACATCACGACGACAGTTCTAACAACTTTGGTCTGTTCCAGAAACTGCAAGAATCTACTTATTTTTACTACGATAACAATTTTTCCTTTATGTTATCGGAAAAAATAGTAAAAATTAGTAGATTTTTGCAGTACTGGAACATACCAAAATGAAAATAAACAGGTGTGTAAATAAAAACACAAACATCATCTCTATTGGATCGATGGAATGGGTACAAATGATGATGAAAAGATCGGATCTTTCACGACTTCCTTTGCATTGGTTCAAATCCTAATGAAAAGATCGGATCTTTCACGACTTCCTTTGAACCAATGCAAAAGATGACATGAAATCACGTCTTCGCAAAGAACCCCTTCCGTCAAATTTTGCTGGGTCGGTATCGCGACGTATCGGCGAAACTTTATATATGTGGTAGAAGGTAACAGTGAGTACAACAAGTGTAAAAAAAATTATCCGCGTGCGGGCGCGACAGCTTATAGAAACCTATTAATAGATAGCGTGACACTTAAAAAATTGAATATTTTTAAGTATTAGGCTGGCCTGAGAGTGGGACTTGTCAATATGGCCCAAGTCGCCAAATTTGATAATAATCCTATACGAGTTATACTAAGGATTGAAATCGTAAATATTCTAGATCTTTAAATTTAGTAACTGGGACTACAAACACCTACTAAATTTCGAGATCTTAGCCGGTAATTATAAAGTTTTCAAAAGTCGGACGCGATGGCGTCATTCTACTTCCAAAACATCAATTAATGATAAAGGTCATAATTACTATTGTTTTGTATACCAATACGCCTAATAATCTTTGAGATTTCGCGTTTGGCTAAAGCACGTTGTGGGGGAGGGCCCATATAACGCTACATTTTTGTCTAAACTACATTGTTCACATTTTAGAATGGCGCTATATAACGGTATCGCTCAACTTCAGGTATTTTGGCTTATTATTTATCTAATTTTTCTCAGTGGGTTTGGGTTCTCACCTAAAATAGGTGATATAGGATATAGCCCACATATAACAACACCGCCTGATTTCAGGTATTTTTAATTTAATCTACATTTTCGGCTTAAATTTGCTGTAATTGGTAATTAGTATTCCCAACGGCCAGAAAACTTCCTATTTACTTCATTTTAGTTCATAACATTTCATGGTGGATGGTTTAAAAAGTTCGAAACGGCCTAGTTTAACCCTTTTAAACTTGTTAATATCTTAGCTACATTTTCCAACCGACAGGAAACATCTGCGCCAAAAATTATTGTCTATATCAACAATAGTTAGGTGTATCCTCCAAATTTTTCAATTTGTCTGTGAACTGGTCATCTTCTCTCAAAATATTGTTATTATCGGTCTATATTTTAGTATAATTTGACATCTCTAGTTCTCTGTGGACTCGAATTATCCCGATGAAATTTACTGGTAAAGGATTTCACTTCGCATTTTTTCCAATCCTTATATTTTTTCGCTTTACAAAAGAGAAAACATTTTTTTCTCCCTGTGTTCTATGTTCATTAGGGTTATGACTTTTTGACATTTTTCCTCAAAAATGATTTCCTGTAGCAGGGATGAATGAACATCTGCCTATTAATCACTATGTTACCGTTTATTCCATTGAAATATAAAAAAAGTTCACGCACAAATCGATTTTAAAAAAATAATTTTTTGAAAAAATATATGAAATGAAAAAAAATTGTTTTCAAAAAATTATGTTTTTTGCACGAATGTATAAATATAAGCCTACTAATAACTATAATAACGTTTTTTTATTCAAATATTAAAAAAAGTCGCGAAAAAAGTCACTTTGAAAAAATTTCAATTTTTTTTTTGTTTTTTTGTTAAAAAATTATATTTTTGAATAAAATCATTTACGACATTTTTACGATTCTCATAATTGAAGAAAAATAATGAGAAATAAATTGTATGTCACTTTAATTATCTCATGCTGCTCTAAAGTTTATTTTCAATTATATATCTGTTTTCAGTGACTTCAAAAAATTGTCCATAATTTTGATAAATTCAAATTTTAAAATCATTTTGTGCGTGAGGTTTTTTCACCGAATCACCTTATAATTAAGATTTTATGTAATCTTATGGCAAAACTCATCACTCTATGATACAGGGATATGAGGTTGTAAAAAAGTCATAACCCAAATGTTCATCTCATGGTTTTCGTAGCTTCTTATAGTCCATTAGCCAAGATACAATTTTGTTCTAAGAGCAAAATGTTTAATATTTTCTAATTTTGTTTCCATCTCATCTTTTCTTCTAAATAAAAAGAATTTTTCTATTTTCTGTTTTTTTTTTTTTTTGGTCAGAATGAGTTTTTACGTTGTTTTTCTTATTTAGCTTACTGACCTATGTTGATGTTTTGCAAATAAAACAAAAGTTTATTGCGTTTATTCCCCGAATTTTTCTGATGTTTTCCTCTGTCAACAGATTTCACTTGCAGTGTCACCAGCATCTATAATATAATTTAGATTGTAATTGACATATTTTTTATTTGTTACATGTTTTAAAATTAGTTTTATTTTTATTTTTAGGTAAGTCCATGTTTGGAATATTATTTTCTACATTGGTAACAGGTAATATAACAAATACTTTTATGCAATGTGGTCAAAATGTGACAATATTATTATTTTAGTAATTTTACTCAGAAATTTTAATTTGAAATAAAAAAATATTTACGCAACAGTATCAATATTTAGGAACATTATCGAATACTTAATTAATTTGATTAGTCGAGCTATATGACCTAAGGAGATTCTATTGAAAAAATGATATCGAGCAAAGTCCTACACATCAACAACCTCTATACCTAAAAAGGCAAAACCTAAAAATTAGCGAATATTAATTTATTATTCCGTATCCAGGTTATTATATACATATACAGTAGTTCGGTGCAATTGTTATTACTCCGACAAGGGGAGATGAGAATTTTCATGTTCAGTCATTCGAATTCAAATTCGTGAGAACTGCTTATGTTTTTGAAAATTATTTGATTTATTTTTGTTTTCAATCAAACAAAAATGTTCTACGAAAACAAGAGTTTGGTAGTAATTCGAACGAATTTGAAGTGGAATCTTTTTAAAGAAACATACCAAAAGCTATAATTGTAGCTAAAGCAACATTCAAACAAACTGCAAAGTACACACACATACAAAACTCTCGATGGAAAAAGAGCCAAAAGCCAGTTCCCAATAAAAATCAACCCGCCCACATTGGTAAATATTTGTCAATTGTTAAAACATTGAACTTTCTAAAGATAATGGAATAACAACATTAAACACAACAGCAACAACATCAAACAAATCTATAAAGACAACAGAAGCCGTAGCATCATTAACCAAATGCAATTGTAATAATTATTAAAACTTATTGTTGTAGTTTTTGCTGCAAATGCCATAGATGGCAATGGTAATGTTTTTACTGCTGATGATGATGTTGTTGCCTATCAACATTCCCGACAATAGGCCAACCAACCAACCAACATTCTATGAAATTCTTCTGTTACTCTCTATCGCTGTATCTCTTGTAACCAAAAGTTTCTACTATAGTTTTTGTTGTTGCTATTTAGTTATTTTCTGTTATCTTTAATTTAAAAATAAATAAATTTACACCATCATCATCGTCATCATGAGGAACGTTCGGCATCATTGGAATCGTCATCGCAACAATAAAATTGTAAACATCTGAACTTTGTACATTTGTTTTCGACCAACTTTACGATTGGCAAAAGAAGATATCGCTGCTGGCTGGCTGGCTTCTGCTACTTCTTGCTATCACCTCTCAACAGAAAATAGTTTTAAAAGAATCTTAATTATTCCCCGAAGCAAGAATGATGGAGTTATTGAAAGGCAATAAAGAAAAATAATGTGGATTTTTTGGGGGAAAACACATTAAACAATATTTGAAGAATTTATTGCTCTGTTCCAGTATTGCAAGAATCTACTAATTTTTACTATTTTTTCCGATAACATAAAGGAAAAAATGTTATCGTAGTAAAAAATAGTAGCTTCTTGCAGGTTTTGGAGCAGGCATTATATGTAATTCAGAACCTGTCTTCTTTTAAATAAATCAAATTTTAAACAACAACTAGGAACGGTGTTGAGTTTGTCCGATGTTTGTATTGAAGTAAAATGGAACAATTCGTTTATGAAAGTTCTAAGCTCTTCCACCACGCTAACTGCAAAAAATTACACCCAATTTTTTCGAAATTAGTTTTTGTGTATTTATTAATTTATTATTAATATTATAATCTTTTATTTATTATATTATGGATATATATGAAATTAGTCGTATTATGTACAATAATCACAAAAACAAGCGATTGTATACAAGTAAATGACTAAAGATTGACTTTGCCTGTGAATGCTATAGCATTCACGTCATCCTACGTCACCATGAAAATGAATGCTATAGCATTCACGTCCGCGAACGTGTTAAAAGACTTCACATCGAGGCGTATCGTTGGACTTTCCAATCTGGCAATTTACAATACAAAATTTCAGCCCTTTCGGAAAGATGGAGCCACCGTTCTGTGGGAGCTATATAAAAACATGGGCCTATAACGAAAATTTTTTGGGGGAATGTTTTGTAGCCTCAAAGAAGACTAAATACCACATACCACTTATTTCGGTTAGATAATAGCCACATTACCTTCGAACCTTCGAAATACCGAAAATCGTGGGTACCGTTCTATGGGGCCTATATTTTTATATATGTGGGCCTAAAGTGTCAACCGTGGTGCACCGTGGTGCAATGGTATGCACACCCGCCTTGCACGCTAAAGGTCGTGGGTTCGATTCCCAGGCCAAACAACATCAAATTTTCAACGGTGGCAAAATACCCCTCAGTGATGTTGGCGACATTTCCTGAGTATTTCAGCCTTGTAAAACTTCTCTACAAGTGGTGTCTTAGGACACGCCGTTCGGACTCGGCAATAAACAGTAGGTCCCATATCATTGAGCTAATATGAATCGGGGTGCACTCATTGATATGAGAGAAGTCTCCCTTGTCCCATCTGGGATGTTTGTGGAACAATTATAATTATTATAAAGTGTAAAATTTCTGGGTTTTGTAGCCTCAAAGAAGACCAAATCTCAAATTTCTGCCATTACATCTTTGTGTTTATTTCAGCTTTAGTCCATATTTTGTTGTATTCAAGTATATGAATAACAACAAAATGTTTTACAGTGGATATGAAATTGATTAGTTGCGGGCGGCCATTTTGGTATATTTTGGGGGCTATATCAACACGTGGACTTATACTGAGAAATTTCTGGGGGAAATTTTTGTAAGCCCAAAGTAGACTTAATACAAAGTATTAGCCATTTCGGCGTGATAGTGAGGCAAAAACCTTTAAAATACCGAAAATTGGAACGTTCCGTTCTATGGGGCCAATATCAAGACGTGGGCCGATATAGCCTATTTATTGAAACCAAACATGCTAGGAGTAGTATCTTAAATATTGCGAGCTGTATATTGATTTCAACAGATCGCGACATGGTTATATCGACTTAGTACTTAATGCTCACAAAGAAGAAATATATTTATTATATATACATATGTATGTTACAAATGGAATGACAATGTTAATTATACGCTCCATATTCTGGTGAAGGGTATACAAATTTGCCTCTCCGAATTAGTAGTTTTAAAGCACGAAGGAAGAACGATGTTTCCAATAATTATTCCAAACATATTTACATATACAAAAACATTTGCAACTTAGATGTCTAATCACATTCAATCTTTTTTATACCCTCAGCCTTTAGGCTAAGGAGGGTATATACACTTTGATACGATGAAAATGTGCCTCATCGAAAAAATGGTTTTAGACCCCAAGTATGTTTGGACGAAATGTGTTTCAGACAATTTGGAGTCGATCTAGCCATGTCCGTCCGTCTGTCTGTCTGTCTGTCCTGCTGGCTGGAGCGCACGATAACTCTCGAACGGATGAACCGATTTGGTTCAAATTTTGGCTTTCGTAATATTTTGGCCAAACTTAGTTTAAGTTCGAAGATGAGCTACATCGGTCCACTCCTTCCGGTACCTCCCCCACAAAAGTCCGAAAATGTTCGGAAAGTTTGTGCGCAGGATAACTCTTGAAGGGAGTGACAGATTTGGTCCATACTTTGTATAGCGTAAACTTTCTACCAGATTAACATGTGTTTCCAATATGGTCTCAATTGGTCCACTCCTTCGGGTACCCCCCACACAAAATTTCGGAAAAGTTCAGTTTATGGCCATCTCTCGAATCGCTTTGATTTTTGGTTTAGCAACTTGTATTCACTGCTCTCCATACGACGGTGCAAGTATCATCAGGGGCAAGTCCATACTTCCTGAGAAAATAGCATAAAAGTAGCAAAAAACCCCTATGACACCGTGTGAGGTGGTTGGAGCGCAAGATAACTCTCGAACGGATCTGCCGATTCGGTCCCAAATAGGGTCTTAGTAATATTTTGTCCAAACATAGTTTAAGTTTGAAGATAAGCCATATCGGTCCACTCCTTCAGGTACCTCCCCCACAAAATTTAAAAAATGTTCGGAAAAATTATTCGTATGGTAACTCTTGAAGGGAGTGGCCGAATTGGTCTGTACTTTACACATCCTAATATATCTGGCAGATATAGATCAGGTTCAAATATGGACTATATTTGTCCACTCCATCCGGTGCCTCCCACACAAAATTTCGGATAAGTTCACTTTAAGACCTGCTATCGAATCACTTTGATTTTTGTTGAAGCAACATGCATTCGCTACCTCAATTACGATGGTAAAAGTTTTTTTAGGGGCAAGCCCATACTTCTTGAGCAAACAGCCCGAAGAGTGTAAAAACCCCTATGGCACCATATGTTGTGGCTGGAGATCCACTTCCATAACGGTCAATGTCGATCCATTCCTTTCAGTATCTCCTCCGCAAAACTTTTGATCTTTAATCCTAATCAACATTTTTGTCGGTTCAAACGCCCAAAATTTTTAAATACATACGTTTTTTGGGAAAAAATTGTTTCAATATACACAGGCTGAGGGTATATCTCTGTCGGCAAAGCCGACTGATACTTTTTTACTTGTTTAGGGACATTTTGAGTTTTGAAATGTATTTGTTATTGTTATTTGATTCTTCTTGACCCTATTTTCAAGGTTTAAAAATGATTATACAAATTTGAACACGTATGTTACAAAAATGCTGCTCAAAACATTTGCACCACGGAGTTGCAAATATCTATTAGTTCATTTTTGACGCAAACAAGTGGATGATGAGATGAAAAGGCGCGGTATTCCAGGAAGCGAAGCAACAAATAGAGAGAATTGGAGATCTTTTCTTAGTTCGGCCTATAGAACAAATGTTCTGTAATGGGCCAGCTAAGTAAGTAAGTAAGTCATTTTTGACGTGTTTTTTTTTTGTATTGATTGGTATCAGATTGTTTTTAATAAGAAGAAGGGGGGCAAAAAGATTTCACGAGGAGTACATTTTATCCCACATATGTTTACTTTTGACAGACAAGTATGCCAAAAACAAGACACGTCTAATTTTTTAAGAAAAACTTAAATTATGACCAGAAATTTATATCAAAGCTTTGCTAAAATTATATTGTTTGACAATTGTGGGTTCAAGGAAGTCCTAAAATAAACAAAGGAACAGCACAATATCTAAAACAAAGCTGGATACCGCGTAAAAAGAACTAAAATCGCCATAAGATGGGAAGGAGTTGCAGGGAAAACAACATATCTTGCAGGGGATGATCAAATTATTATACGAATTATTAAGCAGATAACTCAGAGGTCATCAACAGATGTTATAATAAGACTTGACACTGGTAAATCTATACAAACTTCTCCGATACCTGCCATGGATACCGGTATACCAAAATAGGCAAATTTTGAAAAAACAGTAATTTCCAGGAAAAATAGAATTTTGATAGAAATTTTGCAAAAAAAAAATGTGCGGTATTGTCCTTGGAGTAGTGAAGCCGAGTACTTCTCGTCGATTTAAATTAATATTTAAGTTATATGACTTGAAAAAATGTATTTGGTCACAAGGTCGAAAGATAATAAAATTTGTCCCCTTATACAAAAAATTACCTAAAATGTAGAAGGTGTTTTATATTGCCTTGGAAGTATTTTATGGACAGAAATGGTACTAGATGCATGAATTCGAGATATTTATCAGGTCCAAAAACTAAACGGACAGATAAGATGTCAAAATCGCACCATGAACACACCAGAAATGTCGTATTACAGGGTGCCTTGGCATAATACCCTTCTAAACGTATATATAACCAGTAATTTTTTGCAAATATATTTATGTTCTTATCGAACCTGATCAGCTTAAGTAATCTAAATTCCGGGACTCTAATCTGGGCTCTAGCCTATTAAATATAGAATAAAACCTTGGTATTTAACAATTGTACTTGAAGCATAGGATTCCAAAGGATATATTAATTTATTTAGGTAACTGGTTTCCTTTACGATGTCTCCAGATAATAAATAACATGTTTAACTCACAATATATTATTAAAATAAAAATAATTTCTTCAGAATTTGAATCAAATTTTCTAAGTTGCAAATGTTTTGAGCAGAACCAAAAGTGAGTTTGAGTTTTGTTTTGTATATTTTTGTAATATATGTATAATTTTTGCAAATTAATTTTAATTTAAAAGGGACAATCAATCTACAAAAATCTTTGTCTTTCAAATCCACAAACTACCTCAGAACTATATAAAATATGAACTAGTCATTCCAGTTGCAAATGTTTTGAGCAGCAGTGCATGTCCACTCCTTCTGGTGTCTCCCCCATAATCGTTAGCAGATTAAGCAGATTAAGGCCTAGTCTTAGATGGCTTCCAACTGTTTAAAGAATTTAAAGAATTTTTAGGGATAGAGAATTTTGTTCGTATAGCCAGTCTTGACTCTGTCCATGGTACGTACTCTCTGATTTCAGGAAAATACTCAAACGGGTGTTATACTGAACTTCAAATATAAATCTACTATAAAATGAAGATTTAGTGTTGCTTATAACTTAACTTTAACTTAATCCCGTGTATACGTTGTTTTATTCCTCGATACGATTTGGTTGTGTGGGTTCGAATCTTCAGCTTTCCTGTTTCACTTGCAAAAATAAACGGTCATTAAGCTCGATTCCAAAGAGAAATTAATTAAAATTAATATTAAACAGTAAGGAAAGGATCAAAGTCGGGCGGGGCCGACTATATAATACCCTTCACCACTGGGAATATGTAAAATATATATGGGAGCTAAATCCAAATCAGAACAGATTTCGATATAATTTTTCACACTTGTTTGTAGACCAAATTCCGTAACATAGTCCAAATTTCATCAAAATTGGACATATACAGCGTCCAATACCTCACATCGGTCGAAAATATCTAGGCTTAATTCCTCGCACATTCCAAATTTCATTGAAATTGCCTTAAATCGGGCGAAGATATATATGGGGGCTATATCCAAATCTGAACTGATGTTTACCAAAATAAATAGCGTTCCTCCAATCTTCCCAAGTTTTCATGCGAATCGGACAATAAATGCGACCTGTACATTGTTTACAAAAATACATGGACAGACGGACAGACAGTCATGCGTAAATCGAATCAGAAAGTGATTCTATGTATATCCCTAAAAGGAACTATGAGTATATCTCGTTTCCTTTCGCATGTTACAAACTAATGCACAAAGACATAATACCCCTTACCACAAGGTGGTGTAGGGTATAAAAATGATCTTCGCCCTAATAGTCAACATTTTCAAATAAAATGAGAAAAATGGTATTGTCACGGCGTGTTTTCTGCAACCATAAAAACAACTTGTAAAATCTATAAATATGACAAAAAATCTCTTGACCTTTACTTAAAAAGGTATTGTCATTCCACAAACCAATTTCTTAAAATTTTTCTATTGGTTGTATATAATTCTTATATGTAAAATGTCCCAAATAACTTGCAATAAATGCTTCATGTAATATTTTAAAGAAGGTTACAACAAAGTTCAGCTTATGGTACTAAAACTTAAACTCCGCTTACCAAACTGTGTCTAAGCTCCGAAAAGTTCATAGAAACTGGGGTGAAATGAATAACAAGCCTTTTGGGTGCTACCCGACATTTAAGAGGAGTTTTCCCCCCTAAGAAGAAGTGCATGAACTTTTATTCCATTTAAGCTTAATGACAAATTACCCCAGTTTAAGGATTTCGGATTGTATTTTCATCAAGTCGTTGCCGTAAAGCAAGTCTTGTTCCCGGATATAAGAGTAAATGTCCATCCGAAATGCAAATACATGTTGTTTGCAAAACCAACACGTTCCTACATATCCATATATCAGAGATTCGATAGGACTTTTCACATACATTTATAGAACCTGCTTCGAATATTTACTTTGTAACTTGCCTTAAAATTTATTTTACATTAACCGTGTGTTCCTTCTTTTGTCGAAAGAACACGTATAGGAAATTAAATATTGTTCTTCTTTTTTCCTTTTTTCGGTTTGCTTCAATGATTTGTGTTACGGATAAACTCGTCCAAACTGACCAAAGACCAAGATTTTTGTTACCTTTAATGGTCGCGAAGAAACATTATATGTTATTTTGTTGTTGTTGTTGTTCTTTATTTCTTATATTGTTTGTTTTGTAACTCACATTCAGATGAAATTAATGATACCCCGGAGATTCATAAAAGCTTATTTGACGCTTAAATATTGGCAAAGCAGAAAGAAAGCACATCGAAGGAATTTCGTTTATGCAGAGGAATGTGTGAATAATTCACCGATACAATGTATGCTGCAAAATATTTTCGTATTTGCTATTCAGATCCATACCTCCTTGACTTTTTAAGTTTTAAATCACAGCGCAAAGTGAGGTGCATTGTACAAATTGAATGAAGTACAAAAAAGGAATTTTGCTGGAAAAAATTATGGTGTGGATAATTTAATAAATAATATACAATATATTAGGCCTTCAAATATAAGGCAATATATGGACATTAGCATTTTCCTAGAAACCTGGAATGTAATTATTAAACACACATTAACTTTGAATAACCTCTAATATGCGAAAAAACAGGTTTAATTCTTAACAACTAGACACAAATCAGTGGGTTTTGATCTGGTGACAGCCAGGTGCCCTATAAACGTCGACACGCTTAAATCTGGTACTGCTAACTACCAAGTGTTATGCATGTGTGAAGTCTATCAGCCTCATTTCTTTGTCTGATGTTTTATTTTGGACACTGAATTTCTCGGTTTTAAGCCAAAGACGTTCTCCTTTTCGTCTTGGCATTACTATCACCTAATTTTAACGTCATGGAGAGGACAACGGTCATAAGTTTCTTCTAAGCGCTCTCAAAATATATCTCTGTTCTGCTCATCCTTGCCCTTAGTGGGAGAATGAGCTCGGATAAAACTGATGTTGAAAAATTAAGTTTTATCTGGGCGAATTTCAAATCTAGCGGGGAAAAAGTCCGAAAACTGATCAAGAGCTATGTAAAAATCATTAATGCAGTAATTTTTGAAATATACTGGTAGACCTAAAAATAATAAACAGTATTGCATTTATAGGTTATTGGCCGTCATAACGGTACATTTACTAGGAGTTTTTTATAAGTAATATTTGATGTTGTAAATATTCTGAAAAAATTCTTTAAACATTTATATGAGATTTTTCTATACAGTCCATTTTGAGTGAAGTGTAACTTATGGGAAACACTGTCGGACTTTTTATACCCTACACCACTATGTGGGGAGGGTATTATAAGTTGGTTTTGGCCAAAAAGTTTGTAACACATCGAAATAATGGTCGTAGACCCATACTTATATATACCAAAATGATTGTCTCGACGAGCTGAGTCGATCTGGCTATGTGTGTCCGTCCGTCCGTCCGTCTGTCCGTCTGTCCGTCTGTCCATCTAAACCTTGTAATCACGCTACAGGTCGCAATTTTGATCGGATCGTCACGAAATTTTGTGAGTTGATGGGGGTCCCGGAGGGGAAGAAGCCCATTGATTTTGGTGATGTTCGGATAATATTCAGGGGTCGGAATGGGCAAAAAACTTATTTGGGAAAAAAATCAAGGTTTTATTCTCATGCGAATATCTCCGCTACTAGTATGGTTATTTCAAAAGCAAAACCTGTCAACGGAAGAGGAAAAGATTACCTTTACTATGACGTATCGTTGGTTAGCATTGGTGGACAAACAACGGAGATATCGCAATAGTCCCTAATTCAACCCAAGTTTTCGTTCTTGGAATTTTAACTGTAATGACGAATATCAAAGCCCTGGTTGACGGCATTCCAATAGCAAAGCATGGCTATGAAAGTAGAAAATCTCATCTTTACAATGATGGAAAGCAGGTTGGCATAGGTGGTCAAAAAACGGAGATATTGCAATAGTCACTAATGCTTCCCATTTTTTATTTTTTTTTATTTTATATTTAAAGACGAATATTACAGCTGTTGTTGTGTTCATTTACACACAAGTAGCGAATATTAAAGAAGACATTCTGAGCTATAAATTGATCCAAGTTGTGATGCAAAAAGGGGTCAAATACCAGTGATATACGAAAAGACACTCAAGTGTCTCGATTTTTAATTTGTTGAATTTTATTTGAAACCTTGTAATCACACTACAGGTCTCAGTTTTTATCGGATCATCACGAAATTTTGGTAGATGGTGGAGGTCCCGAAAGGGAATAAGCCTATAGATTTTGGTGATGGTCGGATAATATTCAGGGGTCGAAAAGGTCAAAAAACTTATTTGGGGAAAAAATCAAGGTTTTATTCTTATGCGAATATATCCGCTACTAGTATGTGTATTCCAAAAGCAAAGCCAACCAGAGAGCAAGAGATTACCTTTACAATGATGCACAGTGGGTTGGCGTCGGTGGTCAAACAACGTAGATATCGCAATAGTCCATAATTAAACACAATTTTTATTCTTGGAATTTTAACTGTAATGGCGAATATCACAGCCCTAGTTGAGAGCATTTCAAAAGCAAAGTCTAGCTATGAAAGTAGAAAATCTCACCTTTACTATGATGCAAAGTAGGTTGGCATAGGTCGTCAAACAACGAAAATATCGCAATAGTAACTATTGCGTCCAATTTTTTAATATTTTTGATTTAAAATGTAATGACAAATATTCCAGCTTTTGTTGTGGTCATTTTAACAGAATTGGCGAATATATAAGAAGATGTTCTAAGCTATAAAATGATACGAATTGCGTTACAAAAAATGATCAAATACCAAAGATATAGGAAAATACACTCAGGTGTCCCAATTTTTATACCCTACACCACTATGTGGGGAGGGTATTATAAGTTGGTTTTGGCCAAAAAGTTTGTAACGCATCGAAATAATGGTCGTAGACCCATACTTATATATATCAAAATGAATGTCTCGACGAGCTGAGTCGATCTGGCTATGTGTGTCCGTCCGTCAGTCCGTCCGTCCGTCCGTCTGTCCATCTAAACCTTGTAATCACGCTACAGGCCGCAATTTTGATCGGATCGTCACGAAATTTTGGATGTTGATGGGGGTCCCGGAGGGGAAGAAGCCTATTGATTTTGGTGATGGTCGGATAATATTTAGGGGTCGGAAAGGGCAAAAAACTTAGGTGGATAAAAAGACAACGTTTTTTTCCAAAGCCAATATCTCAGCTTCTATATGGGGTATACCAAAAACAAAACATGACAATGAAAGCAGAAAATATCACCTTTCTAATGATGTAAAGTAGGTGCTCGTAGGTGATCAAACAACGAAGATATCGCAATAGTAGCAAATAAAACAACAATTTTCATTTTTGCGATTTTAATTATATTGACAAATATCACAGCTTTGGTTGAAAATTTTCCAAAAGCAAAGCCTGTCTATGAAACTAGAAGATCCCGTCTTTACAATGATGCAAACTAGGTCGGCGTAGGTAACCAAATAACGGAGATATCGCAATAGTCGGTAATACATCCCATTTTTCTATTTTTTTTGGAAATCACGCTACAGGTCGCAATATTGATCGGATCGTCACGAAAATTTCAGGGTTAATGCGGGTCTCACAGATGAAGAAGCATATTGATTTTGGTGATGGTCGGATAATATTTAGGGGTCGGAATGGGCAAACACTTATTTGGAGAAAAGTCAACATTTTATTTCAAGGCCAATATATCTGTTTCTTTAAGAGGTATATCAAAAGCAAAAGGAAAGGAAAGTAGAAAATATCACCTTTACAACGGTGTAAAGCAGGTTGTCGTAGGTAGTCAAATAGCAAAGATATGGCAATAGCCGATACTGCATCCCATTTTCCGATTTTTTTGTAATCACGCTACAGATCGCAATTTTGATCGGATTGTCACGAAAGTTTAGGGGTTAATGGGGGTCCCACAGAGGAAGAAGCCTACTGATTTTAATGATGGTCGGATAATATTCAAGGGTCGGAATGGGCAAAAACTTATTTGGAGAAAAGGTCTACGTTTTATTTCAAAGCCAATATCTCTGTTTCTTTAAGAGGTATATCAACCTGGCAAGGAAAGTAGAAAATATCACCTTTACAACGATGTAAAGTAGGTTGTCGTAGCTGCTCAAACAACAGAGATATCGCAATAGTCGGTAATGCATCCCATTTGGTTGCTTATGGGGGTCCCAGAGACAAAGAGGCATATTATTTTTGGTGGTAGTCGGTTTATATTCCCTAAAAGAAATGTTTACCAGTGAAAAGCTTATGCACAGGGGTAGTGGTGTAGGGTATCACATGGTCGGCCCCGTCCCGACTATAGCCTTTGCTCACTTGTTTAATATTAATTTACGTACTTCGAGGAATTTTGTCTATTAAAATCCCAAAAACCAAATTTGGAGCCATTTCCGTTGGAAAATGTTGCTAAAACCTTAATTCTGGAAGTCGGTAAATACGTCGAATAATTTTGTACGGAGGTTTTGTGTGTACTAAGAACCCGAAATCCAAAGTACACCCAATTTGGTTGGAAAAAGTGAAGAATACCTTCAAAATAACTAAAATCTCGGAGCTAGACCAACACATATACCCATGACCCCATAATTGGAAATAATGTTATATTCCACCTGAAGACCCTAAATACCAAAATACAACAAAATTGACAGTGAAATGTGGTCCACATACCCAAAATACCTTATATGCGGAAGTACCGTTATGAGAACGATATGCTTTATCGGTGAGTTATATTCACCATACTCAATGTAATCATACCTATACATATAACCGGGTGAAGCTGGAGGTCAGACTAATCATAAACCCGCAACCAAACTCATGCTTTATGTCGTGGCATAATATTGTGCGTCACCTTTAAATATTGTTGAGACACTTTTCCAATCCATCGCATTTCCTCTATGGCAGTAATATCGGCCTAGTACTTTGCAAGTACATCTGCACGTTCTTTTATATATATAAAGAGTCTGAACATTCCTGGTGCAGATTTGCAGATAATGGCCGTTGGAACGTTTGTGGAAGTTGTCAACTTTGGAGCGGTTCTTTTTCTTAATTTTCGCACACTCAGTCTTTAGGGTAAAGACTTTCAAAAATGTGCCTTATCTAAATAATGGTTTTAGACCACAAGTATGTATCAGACAATTTGGAGTCGATTTAGACATGTCCGACTGGAGTGTACGAAAACTGGCTGGAGTGTACGAAAACTTTGGAATGTATTAACCGATTCGATCCAATCCATCCATGCCATGGATATATCATATTATATATTAAACTGCGTGGAACGTCCACGGCTATTTTCAAGTGGCAATAAAGATTTCAAATGGGGCGTAACATCCGAGGTTTTGGCGATGGTCTTGAAAATTTCATTTGGTTCCTAAGCTATATCTCGAAAACAAGAGCTGATAGAGTAAAACTGCTTCCGGATTTAGAAATAACTCGACAATTACAGCTAGAAACACAAAAAATTCGAATGAAACAGGCAACATTTTTGATTTTGTTCACCAGTATAATTGATAGCAGTGGAATCTTCAAGAACTTTATTTAGTAGCGCCATCAGCAGAGATTCCTAAACGGCGTCTTTATTCCGCTTATGACATCTTTGTATGTGTGTAAGTATGAAATAAAATTATTGCTTTGCAATTTTTGTATTGAAAATAAAAAACAATAAAAAAATTCAATTGCTCAATAATCAAACCCACTCTCAAAATATATGAATTTAAGAAAAAAGTCTACATTTCTTTTGTATACTTTATAATAAAATAACAACGATTTTTTACTACCTTCTGTGAATTCATTTCGCACAAAAGTATCCGCGAACACAAAGAAAATTATCAATAATCATCAATTTCAAATTGTTGAGGTGTGAAAGAATTCACTTGAAGAGATGAGAAACATTTGAAATATTAAAATTAAAAAAATGCGGGTTCAGTATTTTGTTTTCTTTTCAAAAAGATGTATTTCAATTAAAACAATATGGGGCTGATTTGTTGATAGAAAGCCATAGGTAAAATATCTGAGAATTATCATTCGCAAGCATTAATAAATACATTTTTTTGTATTTTCATTGTTTATTTTTTCAATGGTTTTCTTTTATTTAATTTTGTTTCCATTTAATTTTTCCGAAACTGCCACCTTGTATAAATAAATACAGAATTCTTATTACTGCGCATTTTTTTAAGTTTTAAAAAGTTTGTCTTTTGTAAAGCTTCGGAGAAATGGTATTTTCTTTTTATTGTAAAAAAATTATAATTTTATTTTTATAATTTTTGTGTTGTAAATAATTTACTCAGCGTAATTAAATCCATTTAAATCTATTATTATTTATTATTATTTTTTTAATTTCTCTAATTCTCTCAATCATTGGCAAATTAATAGATTGCCAGCCAGTCTATTTTCATATAAATAATAAAACAAAAATCCCAAAACGAAACTTGAACATATTTTCTGCGCAGATTACCAAAAATATGAAATATTTGTCTATTAATTAAATCATATAAATTACCATGCCATCAATATTCGTCTTGCTACACCTCCCCCAACCCCGCTTTGTTGAGAATCTGTAACTGTCCGAGGGACCGACCAACCACTTCCATCGCAGCCATGTATAATTATTCAACTCAGATATATTTTAGTTTTGTTCTTCTTCATCTTCATATTTTGAAACAAGATGTACGTTTTGGTGTAAATTATTTATTATGAACAGCGAATAGCAAAACACCCAACAAATGTGAAGAAATTTTTCATAATAAATCATTACCTCCTCAGAGAATTGTAAGAAAGCAAATCAGGCAAAATGCTAAAGAGGGACACCAACCACGTCAAAGATGAAACTGCAAAAACAAACAAGAAACAAAAACAACTGAAACTGTAACACTTTGATGATGGCCAGCAGCAGTTCCCCTGCACGACAACCGAACAACATCTGAAAGAGCTCAACGATGGAGTATATCATTAAAATCCAATGCACAATATTTCCATAATCCCCGGTATGGAGAACAATGATATTGTCAATGGTCCGTTAAGTGATTCCGTACTTTTATTGTTACACACTCACCGCTGCCACACACCCACCGCTGATCACCATATATCCATCCGCCATGTATGTTGAAGTAGATTTCAACGGCACAACCAACAACATCACACAGTTCATGTAAATGCAACTACTGACTACCCTAAATTTAAATGTCACATTGTCAGTTTGACACAATGCCATCCATGTTCGACACGAGCACCATATTCTGCACCGTGCTCGTGTGATAGCCAATATATTTCTTTCAGGGAACTAAATGCAATCCCTCCCACACACTCCCCCAATACACAAGGAAATGAGAGTACAATAACAGCAACCTGTTGCAAATTAATACTTGAGAGCAAATCCAACAAGTATTTATTTTATTTTGAGGAGAACAAACTTGGTGGAGACCTGCACACAGAACACCAAAGGCAATGAGAATAATAAAATGCATATCCAAGCACTAAATTTGATTGTTTTGTTAAGCGCACAGTGTTTCAGAGGGTATGAAAATTGAAAAAAAAAATCAATAAATATATATAAAAAAATAAAAATTGAAAAAATATTAATTTTCCTATCGACAAGTAAAAAAGTATTAGTCGGCATCTTCAGGGTACATATTCCCCCAGCCTGTGACATAATGAAAAAAGCAAAACATGTTTATCCAAAACATTACTACTGTAATGAGTACTGCGGGAACTATACGAAATAAATTTAAAAATGTATCGATCCCAGGTCTCAACTCGTTATTAAGCCTAAATGTTTGCAGTTTTATGTGGGAGGTTCTGGAAGAAGTGGACTGATATAGTCTAGCTTTGAATTTGGAAGAACGATTACAAACGTATGGACTTACCCCCGACAAATATTATACTGTCTTAATATGAACCGCTAGAACTACCTCTTGTTGTAATAATTTCAATACATGCCCCTAACCTCCACGTTTGCGAACAATTTGGAAATTTTTTTTGGGAGACACGCGATTTATTATTAGGACATGATTTAAATGTCAAAGAAATATTGCGATGCGCAAAGGTTGGACCATCACTACATCAGACACTTTAGTTGTTCAACGTGAATTTTTAGAGCTTTTGCACGCAGAGAAAAAATATTGTTGGAACAATCATATTCTAAGAGCAAAATAGTGTATTTTAAAATTCTTAAAATATGTATTGTTGGCGCAACAATATATTTTGTGTCATCATGTTTGCTAATAAAAAATATATGGTTGAAACAACAATATATATTTTCAGATTTTTAAAATACACTATTTTGCTCTTAGAATATGATTGTTCCAACAATATCTCTTCTCTGTGTGTGGACCATTATATCAAGAAGCATGGACTTGCCCACGAAAAATATTATATCGCTGTAAACAGGACCACAAGAAGTGTTTTCAGTAACAATTTGTAATCGATCTTCGAACATACCTTAAACTGCAAAAGTGTTGAATATATTTCTCCGTATAGTCCTTCATATAACATGATGTACATTTGGAAGAAATTTTACGATGTGCAATGTTTCGGCCAAATCATATACTCAATTCGTAAGTTTTCGTGCTCATCAGTCATTTGAGCTGTTGTCGGCAGAGTTCAATAAAATCCATTTTTAATACCAAACATCCTAGGAAAAATATAAGCTCCTGCTCCGGATTCGTTTGGTCCGTGCCGAGACGGAGGAAAACCTAGGACCAATATGGATTCGCTCGGTTTGCATCCACCACACTCAAATTTAGGTGAGATGCAATAGAGGCCGGTAGTGGGTGCATATCAGGGGTTGCTCGGCATCCATCTTTGTTTCTGTATTCTGCGTAATCACAGCCCAGTCCAGTGAGTCGTCATTGGAATACGAAATGCCCCACATTCCCCCAACAGCATACCCTCACGCAGCACTGAACACCAGCCATTGTTCTTCCAAATGCAGAAAATGCATTAAATTAAATTACAATGGACTCCGAGGTAGGATCGAGAAAGTAGTGGATTTTATGAGCCGGCAAAATATCTTTGCCAGATGCATGAAACCAATTTCAAAAACAACTGTAGGTTGCAGCGTTGTGATGGTTACAACGTATTAAGGAAGAATCCCACCAGAAGTAGATTTCACCATCAGCCAGATGTGGAACTGCTGAGGCAGAGTTGCTCTACTCCTGGTTATAGGCCCAACATTAGTTTCACTTTAGAAGGTCATAACTTGTCTTAACGGTGCTGGCTGTTTGACGACGCCTCTAACCGAAGTAGCGGAGAGTGTCACAGTTCTCCAGACATAACCCTCGTGTTACCTGGTTTGACAAATGACGTCATTTAACAATCCGTTGTTTCTTATCTCCCCATAATTGTCTCCATCAGCATACCGTTCGATTTCATCACCTCTGAACGCTTCACTTTCGTCAATCACATGAAAACTAATTGGCCTAGTTTCAGAGAGTTCACTAAACACCGCTTCAGAGATCTGCTCAACCCTTCTGATGTCCGGATAGTAGAGAGGACGTTCCGAGGCATTATCGCTGCTGCAGTCGTTCACCATATACCTGCTAGTTGAATACCTGAAGTGAGACGAAATTTCCCAGCAGTGGCGATGGGATTAACAAATTACAGAGAGTCAGAGTCTGGGATCTGACACTATAAGTTAACAGGAATTAGGGAAAATAGACTAAAATGTGCCGCATTGAAATGACTTGAGACACCAAGTATGTTTGGACGAACTACGTTTCAGACAATTTCAAGTCGATTTAGCCATGTCCGTCCGTATGTTTGTATGTTTGGCTTGCTGGAGCGCAAGATAACTCTCGAACGGATCAACCGATTCGGTACAAAATTTGGCCATCGAAATATTTTGTCCTAACTAAGATGGGTAATATCGGTTCCCCAACTTCTCAACCAAAGTTAAGAATTTTTCGCAAAAATTGTGCGCACGATAACTCTCGAAGGGAGAAACCAATTTGGTACAGAATTGAGCCCCTGCTCTCCAATAGTTTCGAGTTTTGGTGTGCAGGTTATTTTCGAGGCCCTTATTACGACGGTATAAGTTCTTCCTGAGAAGCTTAGCTTAAATTCGAAAATGGCCCATATCGGTCACTCCTTAGTCTTCGTCCCTCGCAAAATTTTAACATTGTTGTTTAAGTTCAGTTTAAGGTCTGATCGAGGATCCTTTGGAAATTTTTACCAAAGATATTTTTTGTGGTCTTATTTGCAGTGATACGAGGGTTGCACGATAACTTTCTGGCCTAACAATGAAAACGCGAATATTTACAATCAAAAATAGTTTTTTGTTTTCTTAAGTAGTATCCAGCATGATTTATACACCATTTCAGGCGCTCAAACCAATTGTTGAAGGCTTTTTTCCACTCCGATTGATGGTTTTTCAACGCTTCAACAGCATCTTCTGGCGACGAAAATCGTTGACATTGGGTCATCGATTCCACTTTTTGTTCGGTCACAAAGGCGCTGGTTTGAATTGATATGGGAGAGCTCGCATTTTCATGGTGCGCAACGATTCGTATTCTCTTGTTCATTTTTTGAATTTCTCAGGAGACTTCAGGCAAAGAAATTGTAGTGTACCACTCAGAAGCAACCGTCCTACGTTCCTCAAGCTGTATAGTACCCACATTGTCGGTTAAGCCCAAGAAACAGGCTACCATTTGCTTCGAAGTGTTTCTTCCATGAACAACTTTCTTTGGATTTGGCTCGTCTTCCAAAATCCACACGGTCGTTTGCTGTTTCGTTTCGGGCTCATACGCATAGATCCAAGATGTGTCGTCTGTGTCGATCTTATAAACGTCGTTTGAAACACCGCGATGGTATTTATTCACAATTTCTTTGCAGCAATCGACAAGAACATTTTTTGAGCGAATACCAAATTGTTAAGGTGTTCATACAATATCAAATGTTAATTGGTGGAAGAAATGCCCAAAGATACCTATATCTCACGGTATATAACATGACGATCTTGCATTATCCGTTCACACACGGTCCGTTCATGCGGCTTGTTTCTGGCACAACTGCCGTTTTTGGACGATCTTCACGATCGGACCATAGGATGGTCCTTTATTTACATACAAAGATTTAATTTGATCGATGCACTCTTGAATCCATTTTTCCCTTTTTTTTTTTTTTGCAAAGTGATTTTTTGAAGTCTCTGTAAACAACACAACGCATGATCGTATGTCAAACTGTCCCTAAAAACTGTCAAACTTTCCAAAAAAAAAAAAAAATCAAATCAAATGGCGCCTGGCAACACACAGTGTTGCCTACTCCAGAAAGTTATCGGGCAGCCCTCGTATTCTTTCGTTTTCTTATAACACTCAGACAAGTTTCTGGACTATAACCGAGGAATTTATTTTTGGGGATTGTTTGTACCCTTAGCCTTACGATAATGTTTCTCATCGAAATAATGATTTTAGCCCCGACATATCGCTCATTTACTCAAAGAGTGACATAACACAAAAAATGCGTTTTCTAAGTTAGCAATTTCTACTTTTTTCTACAACTTCTACTTTATCTTATATCACATTTCCATGCTGATATCTCCAGAACTCAGCGAGTTACAGCTCTTTTATTACGGATTTGACATTTCAACTAAAAAGGTTTTTGAGCTTATGAAGCACTAAAGCATTTCAAATCGTGCTTGATATTGTAGAGAAATTTAGCACTGATATCTGGCTAGCTGTTTGCAAAAAATGGTGCAAGTAGTTTTTTTTTATTTTTTGTGTAATAATCTTTTTAAATTTGGAAAGTCAAATTTTAATCGCCAACTTAAAAGGCGTTTTGAGCGATATGTTATAATCAAACCGATTTGTAGACCTATTCTGTTACTTTTAACAACTATCGATATTGTTTAAATTTCGTTTTTTACTCTGAGCGACACGAGCAAAATTCACCATATTCTGACACCGCAAGAGAAGACACGTATCCCTGTATTTTCCCCAGCACTTTAGCAGTCATGGGCCCCAAAGACTTGATGCCTTGATGTCAAAAGGGATCATTTTATAAGTTTCATATCTTTTAATATGCATCTCATTTTAAATTCCAAAGTAATTACCAAAATCAATCGAAATCTAGCAATGTCATTAATTGAAGAATAACTTTCTTTTAGTCTTCTGATCGTTAAACTTTTCTTAGTAAATATTCTATTTTACGGGTCCCAATGTGCACCATCTCAATTAAAATAGTCTAAAACAAATAAAAGTTCCTACTTTAGTTGCCATTGTGTGTGCGAGCGTGTAGATGCAAATGTTCACATAATACAGGCACTCCGCTATCGTTCGGGTAAACAGCAAAACATGTTTGAGAACTTTGTATACTGTTAACGCTGGCTAGCAGCACGTGGTAAACAATAAATGAAAACAAACAGAGAGTATGTTTTATGGTCTTATCAGCTGATAAGCCACATTCACTACGTCAACAAAGAAAGCATATGCGTTTCTCTTTTGGGTTTTGACGTACATTTGTACACATGTAGTTTATATGTGATGGGAGTACCCCATTCTTTGCCCCACAATCAAAGAATTGAAACAATTTGTGCGAAAGCCCACCCACAACCCCTTGTAACAGTGACAAGGAAAAGTTTTTAGTTTTATCAGCTGAGAGGATTTAGGCACTTCCATTGTGGTCATCATATCAACGTCAAACCTCACCATAGACAATAAATGACGGTTATGAAAAAGGACCCCCCATTTTTTCCACATGGAATGCAAGTGTGTGGGTAATTTTAGTGAACCTTTGTTCTGCCACAGTTTATCTCTCAGTTTTTTTTTGTTTTTTCAATGGATACAATTTGTTCTCTCGGTGAATGTTTGAGTGTGTTTTCATTTTACCTTTAATTTGCGGTGGAATGGCTTACGGCTATCTTTCCCGAAACATTTCATTTTGTTTGTTCTGTGGCTCGGCTCCGATGTTGCTGTCGACGCTGCTAATGTTGTCGTTGGCGTTGTATGGGGCAGCAAACAAAGCAAAAAAAAAACAGAAAATAATAACACAGCCAGCATTGTGTGATGTTGTTGTCCGTAGTAGTCATCATCAGTCAGTCTGATTTGGAAAGTTGAATCGTACACAAGTGTGCCGTCGTCGTTTTTTGTGGCGTCACAAGTGGCGTATGAGCATTTTTCCACAAAAAATACGCGCGCGTAAATTTTCATTTGAATAGAAAAATAAATAAAAAATAAACAACCCTACTGATCGATCCACCAGGGCGGGCAATTTGGCATTGAAGAAATATCCGTAAAAAAGGAGTTGAAATATTTAATGTAAATTCCAATACAATTGTTTATACCAAATCATGAAAACTGTGTATAGTTTTGAGATTTTACCATGTGTGCTAAATGAATGAAAGAATGTACACGAAATGTTTGTTGTTTCAGCCACAGAATTCAGAAATAAATTAAAAAATAAATATAAATTAAAATTCAAAGTGATAACAATGCAAATAGTTTTTTAGTTCAGTTCAGTTGCAAAATGTAAACAAACAAAAAATAGCAAAAAAAGAATAAAAACAAAAAATAAAAACAATAAAAAATGTAAAAATAGAGTTTGAAATGATAGAATTGAGAAAAAAATAATGATTACCAACAACAGAAATACCTTGACGAAGAATTAAAACTAAACTTTTAGAATTAAAAGCAGTGGAACCTCTCAGAAATGGATATCTTGGAAAAAGGCACTTCTCATTGTTTTGTTATGCTAAAACTGCTAAAAAAATCTTTTTATTTAGAAGCGACTTTAATACGATTTTTAAAAGCAATCGCAAGTTCAATTCTTATTTATATTTTTTTATGTACAAAATATTTATTATATAAAATAATAAAACATTAGTGGAGTCTTTATTGGGATTGCTGTTGCAATTTTGTTTTTGTTTTTTTTTTTTTAAATAGTCTGTTGTTTCAATATTTGAAAACAACGAATTTATTAGTGGAGAAAATTTATAAATATATAAAAAGTATACATTTAACAAAACATTTTAAGTAGTTATTTATTAATTAAAAGATATCCGTAACTAATAGGTTCCACTGTAGTTTTTTTCGTCAAATAAAAATACATAATAATACTACAAATTACAAAAGTGTTGACACAAATTGATAAATGGTGCACTTTTGTTGCATTACCCGGTCACATGGAATTTTTAGTTTTGCTGTAGTGTTGATTTTTGTTAAAAATTTCTCTTTGTTATTTTTCTTTTTTTTTCTGTTCTGCTAGTGTTAACTTAACCATACACTTTTGTTTACATTTTTAATGAGTTTGTATATGTGCGGAAAAAAATGTTTAAGTGAAAATTACGCGAAATTTATTTGTGTCTTCAAACAATAAACCTACAAACAAACACATGTACATTTGTGATACCCTTTCAAAATAATGAAATATACACCAACATTAAATTGCATGGAGTGCCTATGATATTTGTTTGTTTTCAATACCTTGTTCCAAATATATTTCACTGGAATTGGAATATTTCAAAGTAAATTCTAAAATTACTTTTCAGCAAAATAAGGAATTGTATTATTTTTTTCTTTAAATAAATGGTGAGAATAGTTTTACGACTTTTTTCTCGTTAAATACATTGTATAAACTGACCTACAAATTAAGAAGATTTTCATAAGAAAGTAATTTTGAAAGTTTTGCAAGAGTGTTTTGTAAAAACATGGGACTCAACAAGTAAAAAAATATCAGTCAGCTTTGCTGACAGGGATGTATCCGCAGCCTGCGACTGTACCAAAAATTATAACAAGAGCTGTGAAGCTACGAGTATATAAGCTAAGCAGAGATCCCTATTTCAAAATTAAATGACAATGAATACCCGAAAATTTTCAGAATATATTTTTGGACGTTTGTTAATTAGGTAGGCCTAATTTTTCCACTGACAGACTTAATCATCACAGTCTACACTGAAAAACATAGCATTATAACAGAGACTACTAAAATTCATTGTGAGAGATGAATAAATGGGTGGTCCTATATATTGGGTCGTTTTTAGTATTGTATTGCCTTCTCCTAGCAAAAAATATATAGTAGTTGTGATTGAAATGTCCACAAGCTATTACAATTTCCACACGCCATATTCCATCTTAGAACTGGATCCAATATTGGCAGTCATTCCTTTTGATAGTTACACTGTGATACACCAAAATTATGCAGGGGTTCTGATGTAACAATTCGGTTTTGTTGGAGTCAATGAAAGGCGAAAATACCTTTGGCTTTTTTTAGGTCACTTCATAAAGTGATTTTATAACGGTAAATGTAGAGAAAATCTGGATTTCTTTAAACGGACATAAGAACGGATTTATAATTTTTTACTTTAGAAGAGTCGAATATTATCTTTCAATCAATATTTCCTTCTTTAAATCGGTTAAGAAATGGTTCAGTTAAAGTGACGAAAGTTTAAAAACGTAATGAAAAACAAAAATGTTTTTCCTCGAACTCTAAAATGCTTAGAAAATACCACACAATATAACTATTTTCTATTTCAAAACAGGAAATAAAGTAAGCTTTCGAATATGAAAAAAACAAAATCGGTTGAAAAATGTATGAGTGTGTTTTAACTTTTTGGTTGTTCTGTAATACTTAGTATTTTTTTAACATACGAACCGCAGTGCGTATGATTGTTATTTAATCTTTCTGATTAATAACAATCATACACCACTCAAAATAACATTCGACTCTTTTAAGGACAAAATAAACAAAATTACTTTATGAAGTAACTTAAACAAACAAAGGTATTTTCGTCTTCTAGGGACTCAAACAAAATTGAATTGGTACATCAGAACCATTGGTACAATAATTAACAGGTAGAAGCAAGTGCCTGCTGATTTTATTTTGCCGTAATACTAGTGTCAGATTCCATACGACATTTTGTATTCATATTTCTATTTTGGCTGTACAGTAGGGATATCTATTTTTTCAGAGAAAAATACTATTAAAAAACTATTTCCAATTAATATCTTCGATGGTAAAACAGAAAGACTTCTCTCATATTAATAATATGAAACCTCCTTCGAGTCCGAACGACCTGCCACACATAGTAACACATTTTATTTTTAATAAATATAGCTGAAATTTTACTGAGGGATTTTAACCATCGCCCAAGGCGGACATTACTATACCCAACTCCACACTGTGGTCTTGTATATTATGTACATGTTTGTGTCATTTGTTTGTTATATGGAAAACTTGCGAGCTTGTATGGACACACAACATGTTTATACAGAAAAGTGCTTCCCTCTGTCGTTTGTCTGAACATATATCTATCCCCACCAAAATTCAGCTTTGTGGGCATTTTTGCTATTTCCCCTTATACCCATGTCTATTTTGACTGGGCAATTGGTTGAACTTTTAGGTCATTGTGCCCGGAATGGTCAAAATCGCATGGACTAACTCCAACGAACATTTCAAACTAATCCTTCAACTTGAGGATTGTTTGAAAATTTCTTTCCACATTTTTGTCTCACATAAGCAAAGTTTTGAACTTTTGTGAGGGTGTTGTCCTGGCCCCCGATGTTCAGCTGCCCCCGGTAAGTTATTCCCTTTATAACACGCCTGTAAAATCGTCAAAATTCCGAAAATCGGGAGGTACGTATATATGGGAGCTATACCTAAACTTGGACCTATATTCAACATTTTTTGCAAGGAGGTATTTTATGTACTGAGAACTCAAAATCCAAAATTACAGCCAAAGCGTTTGTAAAATTTGGCAGAAATAGTTCAAAATTCCGATACGTTTATATGGGAGCTACACCTAAACGTATACCTATATACTCAGAACTCAAAATGCA
Source organism: Musca autumnalis (assembly GCF_047663935.1). Taxonomy (NCBI): domain Eukaryota; kingdom Metazoa; phylum Arthropoda; class Insecta; order Diptera; family Muscidae; genus Musca; species Musca autumnalis. The sequence continues at coordinate 146,576,150 of NW_027411977.1, forward strand.
AAATTTCAACCAAATCGGTTGGACTATTTGGCTAAAATCGTCAAAATACTAAAAATCGAGCGGTACCTTTATATGGGAGCTATACGTAAATGTGGACCTACATCCACTATCTTTTTGCCTCGTTATAAACCTATGTTTAAAATTTCGAGCCGGTAGCTCGATTAGAACTATTTTTGACACTCATTTCCAAACAAGTGCGATGACGAGTTGTGGTGGACGGCCCTTTAGCCACACTAGTAATACGAGCTAGAGTTGTGTAGTTCCGGAACGAACAACAGTCGAACTTCTCTATAACGAACTTCCCTATAACGAATTTTTCTCTATAACGAAAAAAAAATTGAAAACACAACTTTTTGTCACACATTTTGTTTTTTAATGCGCAAGTGGAAATTCTCACACGATATAATCTCTCTGTAACGAAAAAAGTTATTCATTTTAGTTCACATAATAAATGTGAAATAAAACACATTCATCAACCCTTTTATATTGAAGTTCACACTAAACAGGAGAAGCAAAACAAAATAAGTTAAATTTCCAATGAAAACTATGCATAGTTTCATTTCATTGCTTTAAAATTACTGATTTGCCATTTTGCCCCGGTTTCTCTATAACGAATTTTCTGTATAACGTAGTAATTTGTCAGTACCCAATTGCTACGGTATAGATAAGTTCGACTGTAGTTCCGAGGGACTATTCCGAACAAGGAACTTTTGGAACTACCAGCTGTTGCGTTCATATAATTCCTGTCGTGCTTATATATCATTTCATTCATATATATAGTGCCTCTCCTTCCTTTAACAAATTTTATGATTCTCCCACTCATATTAGCGGAGCACTCAAGTGCCGCATAGCTTAACATGCGCTAACCTAACGCAATATAAGAGCACGACAAAGTATTTCAATCTGTCACCACATGCAACTGGCAAGATCGTTTTCAGCTTGTTAATTATAGATCTGGCATGCACAAGTGACTTAAACAAGTTCTCGAATGTGAACTAGACATCTCCTTTCTGAAATCAAACGTTTCAAACTAGGACGGTGGGTGGTTTGCTCCATCTTCTCAGACAATGTGACGTGTTTGCACTGTGTTCAGTTTCAGTCCTCATAATGTTTAGGTAAAGACTCTGGGAATTTTGCTGCTGGCGATAAAATTGGAACGAAGTTGTAATTTTTTTTCTTAGCGTCCTGTAGTGCGATTCTGTAACTCTCTACCGATGGAATTAACGACAAATGTCGATAGTTAGCGATACTTGTCGGTAAGTGCTATTCTGTATACAAATTTTACCGTTTTTTGTCGGTAGTTTACGTCGGTAATTATCGACGAAAAAAAGGAGTCGTTAAGTCTAGCGACATAAAAGAATTTTCATATTTGAAGCAAAAAAATCAATGAAAATCAAATTTTTATGAAATGGCGTTGGAATATATTTCATTGCAAATAAAAAGGTAAGAAGAGATAAATTTCTTTACACTTAGAAAAAAATTCTGCGACATATGAAGGATCCTTTTCGATCTAAGTGATAGGAAGCTTATGACACTTTACAAATTGGAGATGGATACATTTTATGAAATAATGGATGGGAGTCATTTGGAAACCTCCAGAATTGCGGAAAAAGTCTCTGAGAATATAATAACTATTTTCAGTACGAACGAAAGATTTTAAAGGATGTATTTCGTAACAGTTGCTACCCATATAAAAATGTATTAGCGGTGTCGTTTATCATCAACAATAAAAGAAGGAAGAATATCACCATTGTCGTCATATTCTCTGATAATACGTAATTCTGAAATAACTCAACAATATACACAATTTAAATATTCAATAAATACATATGTTATGGGCCAAATACATACGGTCCGTTGTGTGACGCGTTGCGCGTTGAAAACAACAACCACATGAAAAATGTGTAAGTGATGCCAAGTTTGTTCTTGAAGTTTTCATGTGGTTATTGTAACGCAACGCTCAACGCGCCGTATGTACAGCGGCCTTTAGGATTCTACATCTTCCGTTTCACCCTACATTTGATCGCATTAAAAATACCCCTCCACATCCATCAAAAAAATTCTGAAAAAAAAACAATTGGTCTGTTCCAGAACTGCAATAATCTAATAAAATAGTAGCTTCTTGCAGGTTCTGGAACTGAGCAAATTCAACCAATTTGTAGAATATTACACCATGTGTACATTAGACCTTTTTGAGCTTGTCGGGTTAACACATTTATGAGAATTTATACGTATACGCAATGTTATATGTAAACGTACATTTATAGTTTTAACTACGATTTTTTAATTTTTAGGTTGAATTTTTTACATGTAATTTGAAACATAAACATTTTATATACAATAGTAATTTAAATAATTTCATTAAAAATCGTTTAAAAATAACAAGAAATGTTTAAAAAATTAGAATAATTTATGTACTTGTTATGGGCTTTTAATTTTGAAATGATGTGCATCTTCTTTAAAATTCCGTCATTCCACCGATATTCGTCGCTAACATTTTTGTATCGATAACTTTGAGTTACAGAATAGCACTTTCGGTATTTCAACCGAACATTTTCGTTAACTAACGATATCGGTTCGTTAGAAAAAAAGTTACAGAATCCACTACTGGTCTGTCTTCGGTATCTGGAACACATTCTTCTTATCGTTCTTAGACTTTTACTTTGCTTTTATGCCAATATTCTATGTTGCCCAACGCAAGTTATTAACTTTACTATGAATGACAGAGTTGGTTCAAACTTGTCAGTTCACTGCTTTCAACGGATTTTATTGCGCATGAAAGGGCGACCTAGACCCTATGAAATGGTATCAAATTTATTTTTCTTCTCACGACAATTAGTCTTACCGTCAATATGGTCGATTCCAAATAATTTAAATATCATCTAAAAAGAAATCTATTTAAGGCAAATTTTGCAAACACCGCTACATTTAATTTAATTGAAAACAATCACCTTCCATATTGAAAGTCGTACATTCAAACATACAAATATTCAAACATACATTATCTTATTATTCACATTAATTCCATAGAATAATGTTTTTATTGCTCTTCTGCTCTACGTAATTCTAAAATAAACATATGTTTGTGTTTTGCTTCATCGTCCCTGCCACGATCGTTTAGTATCTCAGTCTCTAACACAATTCATTCGTTTTCTTTATCAAATAAATAAAATGCAAATTTTGAAGAATAAAATAAACCACAAAAACAATATTTGTAGTCTAAAACGTTGTTTTTGCAGTTCAATTTACATAGAACTGGATGTGGAATGACATATCTAGAGTGATGTTCGAAATGATTCAAAGTATATGATGGTGGAATGTGCAATAAGGGCTCTTTATTTATTTTTTCCAGGAATGCAAGGGGGTTTTCTATATAATTTTAAGGCAAACGTAGTAATCAATAAATGATAAAGGGCCCTTAGTTTCCCACCCATTAAGTTGATAATATTTTTTGTACTTCTCATCATAGTCAGCACTAAGGGGTGAAGGCTACTTGTGTTTTAGGTGGGCGTTAATTTTATCTCTTTTCGCTATTACAAATCTATATTTAGTGCTTTAATGATGTATGTATGTTTGTCCCTTTGTCTCGTTTTTATATGAAACTTATTTTAGAATTACGACGGTGGCACTTATCTTGGCATTTAGAGAAAGAATGTTCGATAAAAAAATATGCGCATGTTTTTGTGCATAATGGAAGAAAGGTGTTTGTCATAACTGACGCAAGCTATAATTACCACGATTATGTTCTGTTTTTAAATAACAAATAAGTAAATTAACCTATTTATAATGGCGATAATGCAAAAAATAATCGACACTTCATTTTACCAAGTACTATCACTCTCTTTGTAATGGTACCACATATGGAATGAAAACATAGAAACAAATGATAAGATTCCCTTTTTAATGTGAAATATTGATCGATGCCTAATTCGAATATACAGCATGAAATATTTATTTATTCCAATAATCTCATTGTTATGTACCAAACGCAAATTTTTTTCCATTACTCGAAATTAGGTTAAATTTCCAAACGGGTTTTTATACTACTTTGCCATCTGGGTTATAGTTTTACATAATGGTAAACGGTCAAATGTATGATTTGTTCACGAAATTCGAGAAATATACATTTGTATACCCTACACCATATATAATAATTAATATATCCTTCCTATTTTAAGTTTGTAATTCCGTTTGTAACTCCTCGAAATAATCATTTTAGATGCCACAAAGTATGTATAGGCATATAATCTGGATAATCGTGCAATTTCATATCGATGTATGCATGTCCGTCCGTCTGCTCATCTCCGTCTGTAATTATTCTAGTGTCCGAAAGGATTGGTTATTTTATTTTGGTAAAATCTTTTGTAGGTCCGTAGAACTTTATGTATTGAAAATGGCCTATATACATAGGTCCACGATTTCATCTGGGGTTCATACAAATTTTGAAGATATCAGTCGCATTTGGCCTCCGAATTAGTTGTAATTTGGGATTGTGTTTCCAGAGGTTAAACAACATTTTTAACAAAAATGGTTTATATAGGTCCTCATTTTGGTATAGCCCCCGTATATCGTACCATATGACGTGACGCGTCTCTGTAAGGAATTTTAACAGTTTTTTTTTAAGTTTCTATCGCCGTTATAGACACATTTTGGACGTAATTTGAGATGTATAGTTCCTAGTGGTAACAAAAAACTTCTCCAACAAAAATTATTGGCATAGGTCTACGTTTTGGAATAACCCTCATATAACGGAACCACTCCCTTTTTCAGATATTTTGATATTTTTATCGAATTTGTCGGTTCAAATTAGATGTAATTTGGCATTTAGGGCTCGAAGTAGTCAAGAAACATCTGCATCAACAATTGTGGGCATAGATCCACATTTGGAATACAAATGATGCCCACAATAAATCGCGAAGGCAGTAACCGAGTTGCTCCATACTTTAAAGTGACGCCGTCTTCTGTGCTAAAGGAGTGTTTACACTATATATCAATGTCATATGAGCTATCACTTCTTTTATCCATTCGACATCCTTTATGTTTGTCAAAGTCCATACCACTTTTAGTTTTTGCGTGCACACTAGCATACAATTTCATATGACTACAAAATATAAATCACACAAATAACACAATTTATATTAATTTTTTGGTAAAATTGTTTTCTTCTAACAATTAATTTCCCAACTGCATACGAAAATACATGGCCGAATAGAGCGCTCCCTAAATGAAAAATTTACATATGAGTTGCCACATAATTTTGATAGATGAAAATTTTCATAGTAGTTACACTATGTGTACAACATTCACAGGTAGCAAATTTGACATCTCATATGACATTCATAGATAGTGTAAACGCCCCTTAAGTGATGCCTTCGTAATGTAATGAGTTTTGTTTATGTTTTGGATCAATGTGAAGTGTCAACCCCCATTGTAATAAAAGTAATTTCCACATAAGGAATATTTTTGACATAACATACATATACCAATATATCGAATTCATTACCTATTCAATGTGCCTTGTTTTGGATAGAAAAAAGGAAAAAATAAAAAGAAACATACACACAGTTTTTTCGCAGTTATAATTATAATTATAATTACAATTTTTTCCGAAGGACTTTTTATTCTAAACTTAATGCAAGCATAATCTTTCTTTATGAATGGAATAAAATATCTAAATTTAATATTTTTGTAGTTGAATTATACTATTCTAATGTTTCTTCCTATTTGGTGTATGTGTGTGTTTTCATCAAGTGAAGGATTATGAGCCGGTGAACGACTCTGATCCGAATGATTGAACTGGATAGTGAACTATGAACTAGATTACTGAACTAGTTCAGTGAAAAGAGCTGAACTATTGAACTAGATCTTTCAAATGAACTAGATTGTACAACTCTAGTTTGAATATGGACTACATAAATCCATTCCACCTAAAATTTCGGAAAAGTTCAGTTTAAGACCTGCTCTCGAATCGCTTTGATTTTTATTGTAGAAAATTGTATTCGCTGCCACCATTACGACGGTACAAGTTTTTTTCAGGGGCGAGTACATACTTCCTGGAAAATGGCCTGAAAGATATAAAAATGCGTATGGTACAATGTGTAGTGGCTGGAGCTCACGATAACTCACGAATGGATTAGCCCAATTGACTATAAAATGAGTCATATCCGTCCACTCCAAACTTTTCGCTAAAATGGTACGCGCTGTATCTGTGGAACGAAGCAACCAATTTGGTCCAAACTTTATATTTCCTAATATTTTGTTTAAATGTAATTTAACTTCGAAAATTGTCCATATTGGTCTCCTCCTAAGGGTACTTCCCCCACAAAAGTTCAAAATTTTTTCTTTAAGTGCAGTCTGTTAGAAGGTCCTTTGGAAAATTATGTCGATGCTACTCCTTATGCTCCTGTTTACAATGATATTGTGTTTTTCGTGGGTAAGTCTATTCTTCCTGACATATTGGTCCAAAACCTCTAAGTTATACAGCGACCAACTGAAATGACTCCCAAAATAAGATGCACTTCCAAAACGGACATTTCTTCAGGTACCACCTCTGCATCACTTGCGAGCTTTAATTCAAATATATATTTTTGTCAGAAAGTTCATACTCCCAAAAAGCGCCAAGATATCTGAAAACCTCCTAATACATACGTAATTATTGGGGGAAAATATTTTGATTGCGATTCTATATCGTCCATAGATGAAAGATTAAACTCAAACAGGCAAAGCCGACTGATACATTTTCACTCGTGCTTTTTTGCAGGAGAATAATATTGCATTTTATAGGAAAAATAAAACGAATTTTTCTTCGATATCGAAGAATTGGACACCTTCATCATGTGTAACCAACAAATGTTTTTCTTATGAAAATGTCTTCCTTTTTCCGGGTTAATTTGATTCCCATAAAAGGACACCATTCGGGAATTGAAATTACCTTCTGGTCATTATACCACATTTCGGCATTTACATATATATTCGAAAAATTGTTTCAAATTGACCTTTTTTTTATTAAAAATTACCTCCAGTAGCGGGATTGAATGAATTCAAATTTTAACAAATATATTCAAATATTATTTGTAAAGTGAGTCACAAACATCCCATATGGGACAAGCGAAACTTCTCTCATATCAATGAGTGCACCCCGATTCATATTAGCTCAATGATATGGGACCTACCGTTTATCGCCTAGCCTGAACGGCGTGTCCTAAGACACCACATGTAAAGAAGTTTTACTTATGATGCATTACCTTATATTTAAGATTTTATCTAATCTTACGAGGTTGTAAAAACGTCATAGCCCTAGTATACACCTACATATTTGATAGTTTCTCTAATTTATCACCTCTAACGATAACATAAGCAATTATTAAAACTGTCTACCAATCATCAATCCCACCAAAAATGCTTTCACTTTTTATTCGTTTTGTTTGGCACATCAGAATGAGAATGTTTCATAAATTTGGCATTGAAAGTCATTCAAATGAATCTAATGAATGGGTGGCGGTAGTTCGTTCTTTCGTTGGTGATGTGTCAAATTGTTTATTTGGCTGTGTAACGTCAACAGATAAATGACGATTATGTTGACTGACGACGATGATTCTGTAGCTCTTTTCAAATTGATGACAAATTATAAAATGAAAACAAAAATACATACATACATATATAAACAAAAAATTTTAATTGAAATCACATTTTAATGTTCGCATAATATTCCCATTCCCAGCAAAATGTTCGATGCCAAAGATGCTATTCAAGAATGGGTGCAAGTGAAATGGAATGTCATTTTTTCAGCATCTTCACTCATTCTTTTTACAAGAGCGTGACCCCCAAAAGATGCAATTCATTTTCAGATCCTAAGCATGTCATCTTTACTAACTCGATGGAATGGCATCTTCAACAATTCTTTGGCATGGCATCTATACCAATCCTTTGGCATGCCATCTTAACCAATTCCCAAGAATAGCATTTTCACTAATCTTTGGCATGTCATTTTCACCAACCCTTTGACATCTAATTTTCACGTCTTGTTCGGAAAATGGAAAATGCTGTATTAAAAAATGATTTTAATTTTTTTATTTTATTAATTCAAAGGAATTAATGAAATAACTATAATTTATTTATTATCATAAAGTTTACATCTGTAATTGCAGTTTGTTCTCCTTGTTGTAACAGTAGTTAATATTTTTGTATTCTCATTTTTCTGCTTAATCTGACTCTGGGTCTATCAGTCGTAAGAATGTGGCAATTTCGCTATTTATATGGTTTGTAACCACAAAGCTGCAAACTTAAGTTTCTTAGCAGGATTGGTAGGGCAATTGAAAAGGAGCAGTGTGTCGTGGGGGCCTGTGCTGTATGCTGGGCAGATGTTTTCCACGGTGTCATCAGTACTTGCCCTATAGGAATTTTGACGGCTGCACCATCCCGAGCGTATTGACCCAAAACTACTCTGGTTTGTCCTGACAACTGGCGCTTCTCAGCTGCGATAGATGGTGGATGTTCTCCAAGGACCTCATTCACACGATAACTGTTTACTGCATCTGCGACTGCATTCGTGTGAATGCTACTTAAACCTGGTTGAAAGGCTTGTTGATCTAGAGGTTCTCTCTTGTAACGTTAGACTTATCTTTCTAGATTATGAGCACGGCTTGCTCTGAGTGAGTCCTCTGCTAATATGGAGATGGCCTTCAGCGCAGTTGTTGTGCTGCTTACGGATCCTATGCTATTGATCGGCAACTGGAAATATTTCTGATGCTGAAGAACTATAGCCACAAGGGTCCTTGCTACGGGCGACAAAAGCGAAATCGGTTTGTAAGATTCACCTTTGCTGGCATCCTTTTCAGGCTTCAGTAGCTGGCCTATTTTCCAGACTTTGGGAACGATGTGTTTGGCAAGCGACAGGTTGTAAATTTAATTGAGAAACTTCACTTCCGGCCGTCCCAGATGTTGCAGTCTAAACACCGCCGCTGCACGCATCAGAGTTTACTTCCTCCGCAACAGGTTTTGATTCATCTTACAAAAGGATTTTACTTCCCATCAGTGCAGTGCAGATTTCGACATTGACTCCAACTGCAGATTACTATTTCCTGAATTTTATTTTACAACGTATGTAGGGATCTACAAATCGACTTGTTGAGCAGGGTTCTCTAGAGCAGGCAAGGAAACTTTTATAATTGGGGTGTTCCTTTACTTTTAAAAATGGTAATTGTTGCAAAAATGGTAAAAGTGGTGAACTGTTCTCATATAAATTGTATGCTTTTAAAAGTAAGGAAACATTATGCGGGTAAAAACTGGAACACGACTAATACCAAAGAGTGCAGTCCGACTCTACTTTTAGCTCAATGCTTGGGACTTCCTAGCATAATAAATCTTACATGGCTTTAAACGTACCTATTTAGATAAATAAAAGAATATATGAGGAAAAGTCAAATTTTTTTACTTTCCATGAAGCCAAGGTTTGCACTATTATAATACGCGAACTATTGTAGTTTACCAGTAACTATGACTATTGCTGGATTAATTTAGATGTTTTTGTACAAAGCTCAAAAATTTAGCAAAAAAAATTTAATTTACGTGGTAGTTACGACCGCGTAAAGGAAAAAACATAGGTAAAAACACGTTGAAGCTAAACAGGTTTTTTACATTGCTATTCGATTTCTGATTAAACCATTCAAATGACGGACATCTGTCCAAAGTAAAAGTAGGAGAATACAAAATGAAGATTACACTTCTAATGTATCACTTTCCAAAATTTCCACTGTATCCACCTTTTATGGATGCTGACATTTTGAAGCCGGATTTCAGGTGTTTTTTGTATTTTTTATGTAACTGGGACGCGCATTCGGTTATTTCGAAAAACCAATTATAGGATTAAAGAACTCGCGATTCCGCATAATCTGATATGTTTATTGAGTATGTAGCCCACACAGCAGCAGAGTAATCTACTGCCAAAGGCCAAAATTTAGTGCGATGTTTTTTCTAAAAAACCTATTTTTTGGGTACAGTATTTACAATATCGTTTTGAGTGTGCTGGTACTCCGCGATATTTTAGTTTTTCGACGATCCGGATCATATGAATCACAGATCGTAAAAATCCATCTACTAGAACGGCGGAAATGGCTACTGCAAAAATTGAAAAATTTGCGAAAAATGTTTTTCAAAATATCGCTGACTAATTCGCGTTTTAAGTGGATCGTTTCCATTTCAATGAAGAAAGTGAATCATCACTCGCGTTTGTGCGAAAACAGCGGTTTGAAAAATTTAGTGGCATGGGAGCTGTATCCGATTTATCCAAAAAATACTGTGTGATGCTACATCCACTGTTCTTAATGGATTTTATTGAAATATGTTTAGATCGATGTATTTTTTCACGGTTGATAGTGAAATCGGATGCGCATAAAAAGTGCACTTTGTGCAAATTATAAGCGTTATACAGTTTGTTGCACACTAAACTGCAGACGATGCTACATCTTAGCGGCCAAAGTAAATCCTGGCAAATGTGTACAAATTAAAAGAGAAGAATTCGCTATACTGGTAAACCGCATGCGCATAAAGTGATTTTGAGGATTTCGCGATTTACACGCATTTCAAAATGAACATTACCCGATACAATTTTATTTCAAGATTATACCCCATTTAAAGGAACCCAACATTTATTTAAAAGATATCCATATCTTCTGCTAGATGTTATCGTGTTTTCAAGAAGTGATTAGAATAAAAATGTGATTTATTGCGTGAAATTTACCTAAAATAGAAGAAAAACTCCGAACTATTTTTCTTACTTTTTGTTCAACTAACTCACAAAATAAATTTTAATAAATATTTTCTCTTACAAAAATTTTATAAATTTCCTCAATATATTTTTTGTTTTTTGCTATAATATGCAAACCGCTAAACGGATTTGTATAGTTTTGGTTTCATTTGAATCTTCGCGATGTTTAGATTACGTACATATTTTTTATATATTTTTCAGATGCATAAACAGCTTGAATTTTATTAGAACAAGTTGTAAACTACCAATTGTTTTGAATGCTTTCCTAATTTCCGCGAGAATTTACAACTTTTTCACTAAAGTTATGGGACCTCAGTAAACATATAGTATGTGGGGAGCCCCTAATTAAGAGAGTTTCTCAATATAATGATTTTTTTGTTTTTATCAGAATTGAAACCGCCATAACTTTTGCGCGCAACAACCAAAATTAGTATCTCGAACAGATTTAAGAATGGGATTTTTTTCCCAATGTATGTACCAAAAATCTTTCATGTAGCTTAAAAAAAAAAATTTAATTTTTTTTTATGGAAAACTAAAAAATTTTGTCTTTTCTTCATATACATGTGTAAAAATAAAAACACAAAATTCATCTCTATTGGATCGATGGAATGGGTTCAAATGCTAAGGAAATGATCGGATCTATCACGACTTCCTTTGAATTGGTTCAAATGCTGATGAAACGATCGGATCTTTCACGACTTCCTTCGAATGGGTTTAAATGCTAATGAAAAGATCGGATCTTTCACGACTTCATTATAACCAATGCAAAAGATCCAGTGAAATCATGGCATCTCATGGAACCACTTCCATAAAATTTTGCTGGGTTTATGTATGTGTGTGCCAGATTAGATTTATGAGGACACAGACGCGATTTTGGGATACATTTTAAAATAATGGCAAACTTAACTTTGTAGTAGAACATTCATACAGAGTATTCAAATATAACAAATACTTTCGGAAGTTATAACTTAACGTAATGAAGTGAAACAGTTGCTAATTATGACACTAGTATCCTCTTCAGTACTTCAGATATAATAATAAATCTTAAATTATAATTTAATAGCCAAATATTTTGTTTAAGCAGTTACGTTCCCCAAAAATATGTGTGTATGTTTATATCGGTTATACCACCAACTCACTTATAACCAACAGCAGAAAACAATTAAGAGCCCGAAATGAACGTATTATATACATATTGCAAGAAATGCCGCACATTTGTCATACGTAACAGTAGGCAGATCATAAACATTTTTTCCTTTCGTTTCATGCCATTTCATATTTGTCAAGCACTTGTCTTACAGATTAATTAACGCAAGACGATTATTTGCGGTTGGAAAAACAAAAAATCCGAAACCACTTGAAACAAAATTAGATGAGGTTCGTAGTGAGAGCGAGAGAAGGAACGGAAGAAATGCTATATCATTGCAGCTATTGATGATAAATCGCTAGATTGCCATAGGGGAAACCAAATAATGTGACTGGCTGCCTAACCATGAATACAATGACAGAAACACTTCTTTCGGAACGACATGTAATTCAATCATCTTGCCTAATCGATTATTTTATATTTGGAAGGAATATGGAGCGTTAAAAGGGTGAAGTGTATCGAATGCTGTTTTCAATAACAAGCGTTTCAAATGTTCATAGCGTGTTATTGTTTGCTTTGAACTTTAAGATTAGTTCTTCTAAATACACCAATATGTATTAAATGTTACGCTGAAATGAAATGATAAAATGTTTTTACGAGAATTCGTTTCTGTAGTTCAAATCCATCTTGGTTGAAGCAAATTTAAATTTAATGATAATATTAACAAGTAAGAACGGCACACAGTGGTCAAATTCCAAATTTTTGTTGTCACCACTAGTTAATTTCTATATGGGATTCGATAGTAAATATATTTAAACTAAGGAAACCAAAAAAATTAGGTCACAATATTATAAAGTGTGGGCCCGGCGCACTGTGGTCCCAAACTGCGACAAAAATCGAAAAATCGATATCAATAAACTTCAATTACGATTCAGCAAATTATCTCTAAACATATCATATTTTAGTATTCCAACAATGTTTTTGTAATTAATAACGGTACTTAAGAAAGCAAAACAGAAGAAGTTGACATTTACGTATGATCTCTTTAAGACTTTGAATACGTCAGTAAGGTTGTGACTTTTTACAAGGCAAAAAACTAAGAATTTAAAAGATAAACAATTTTTTCGAAATGGCAGATATAGGTATTTTTATTATTTTTACATAAAAATCTGTATAAATTATTCGCATAAAATGTACTGCAAATTAATTTCTTTTAAACTACCTTTTTTATGGATTTTTTTCCAAGTCCTCAAAATCGAAGTTTTACTAAATATGCCATTCTATCCCACTCTCAATATTTTTTTTTTTTGGGAATATTCGAAATGTTGTCAAGTTTAAAAAAATTTGGTTGCAGCTGCATATATTTGCATTTCCGTGTGTTACATCAAAAATACTAATGACGCCTCTGGTCGTTTTAGTGAATATCCTGTTGCGTTGTTTTGTTTTGTGTTTTAATTGTTTGTTTTTGGGTTTTTCGTTCAAGATTTAGATATTTTTGTTTAGGTGAATACTTACGATTGTATTTTTATCTTTGATATACATATGAGTCTCTATGCAAAGTGAAAATCAAGTAAAAATGTTAAGTTCGGCCGAACCGAACTTTATTATACCCCGCAACTTGAAATGTTCTGACCTTAAATGGAATAATTAGTTTTTTATGCTGTCAACAATATAAGGCGAAGACGTTTTCTGGATGTAGATAAAAACTTCAATGAACTTGAAATCTGACGGTACCGTTATATGGGGACCGAAAACCTGGATCTATGTCTACACTTTTGGTGGGAAAGTTTGAATGTCAATGAGAACTCTAAATACCAAATCGGGCCGAAAACGTAGATAAAAACTTCAAAACGCCTAAAATCGCGAGGTACCGCTATATGGATGCTATACCAAAACCTAGACCTATGTCCACAATTTTTGGTGCAATAGGTTTCTGACTACTGGGAACCCTAAACACCAAATTACAGTTAATTCGGGTTAAAAATATAGATAAAAGCTTTAAAATACCTGAAATCGGAAGGTACCGTTATATGGAGGCTATACTAAAACCTAGTCCTATCTCCACAATTTTTGCTGGTAGATAAAAGCTTAAAAATACCAGAAATCGGGTGGTACCTTTATATGGGGGCTACAAGAAAAACTGGACCCATATTGATGATTTTTTGGCTAAAGTATTTTTTACTTATTTCACTGTGAACACAAATTTTAGGGCAGGGATAATTCCTTTTGGGGATGAAAGCCCTTGATGAGTGCATTAAGATTCTCGAAGAACAGATCCGCCGTGAGTGGAACTTCCGAGTTATGGCGTGATGACGTTTCTGCTGAAGACCCTGCATCTGAAATTAGCGTTGTATCTTTGTTTAACTGTTGTTTTAGCTTATTTATGAGATGACATGCCTTCAGTTAAATCGAATGAGGATTATTTTCATAGAAAACTTCGACCTTCTAACTCGCTTCATTCAATGTCCTTTTCGTCCTTTATTTTAAGAGCCGCTATAAAATTACCACAAGATTACCTTTTTCAGCTTCGAAATGTTCTGCAAAAATGTCGCTCAGAAAATTTTAGGTACGGCTCTCATTGACAATTAATAGATTTTGCCGCGTTTTCGTGGTCGTTTTGTGCATTTACCCTGGTTTTGTTCAGAAAAAGGCTATATTTTGTTTTTTGTATATTCGTTACAGAACATACAAAAACACAAAACACAGTTTTTTTCTGAGCAAACAGGGGTAAATGTCAAAAATGACTATGAAAACGCGACAAAATTGATTAGTTGTCAATGAGAGCCGTACCTAAAATTTTCTGAGCGACATTTTTGCAGAACAAACATATAACGCTATAACGAACAAACATATAACAAAGATATAACGCTAATTCCTCATGGCTTACAGGGTCTCTAGCAAAAACTTCATCACGCCATAACGCGGAAGTTCGACTCACGTCGGATCTGTCCTTCGGGATTCATAATATACTCACCAAGGCCTTTCTTCCCCAAGAGGAATTTTCCGTGCCCCAGACTTTCACCTCCATTTTGTTGCACAGTGTTTTAAGCATTTACTGAAAAAATCAGATCTATCCGATGACTCTTGTCGCACCTTCCCATACAAGCGGGACCACCGTGCAGCGTGTTCCAAAATACGACAATATTTCCCCATTTTGGACCATATCTATTTTTTCAAATTTCTCAGAAACTATAGCGGATCTTGTGCTCATTATTTTTTTGTTAAGTAGATAGGACTTTTTCCTTTAAGAAACGTTATAATAAATTACCATAACGTTTACACAGAGTGAGCTGTTTTGTTTTTTCTCAGGTACTACATTTTAGTGAAATTCATAATTTAGTCGACTAGAACTAGAACAACATGGATAATCGTTTCGTTTTCGCAAAAAACGCCTGAAATCGTCCTCTTTCAGCCCATACCCGTCATACTCTTTTCAGATTAGGATGACAATGCATGAATATGAAACCAAAATCAATATGGGTCCATTTTTTTCCTATAACCCCCATATAGCGGTAACAACCGATTTCAGGTGTTTTGAGGATTTTGTCTTCAGTTTTTGCCGAATTGGCTGTAACTTGGCATTTGGTGTTACCAATTGTACAGAAACTCCCCCACCAAAAATTGTGGACATGGATCAGATTTTGGTGTAGCCCCCCGGTACCACTCGATTTCAGACAATTTAAAGTTTTTTATCTACATTTTCGGCCTAAATTGACTGTAATTTGGTTATGGACTTCTCAGTGGTCAAAAAATGTATTTACTAAAAAGTTCAAAATAAAAAATAATTAAAAAACTAAGTTTCAGTGTTTTATTTATAAATGCACTTAAAACTAGAAAATAATTTGTCGCTTAGCCTCAAAAAGTATATTTTTCCTCATGATGGAATCTCTCAAATAAAACGCTTGCATTTAAATTAAAAATGGTGACAAAATGAAACAACAAGCGATTTACCTACCCATCATGAAACTTATGAAACTTATTTTTTTTAATTATTTTTTATTACATAAGTTTTATGAGTTTTACAAAAAAAACTGGGGAGTAGTGTTTCTAATTTTTAAACAAATTGTAATTTTTTGAAAAAGATTTTCTAAGAGTTTTAATAGATTAGAACATATAAAAACACTGGCATTTTCATGCACAATATGAAAAGAATTCAAAATGTTAACATTGATCCTGAATTCCTCTAAATTTGATCGTTTTTGATTCATCGGAAAGCTGATTTTTGACTAAGTAATTTCTTATTTTTGACTGTCTCGTCGAACATGTGATATCCTCCGCCAGGAATTGACCATTATCAGTCGAAATGTTTGTACCCCCAAGAAAGACTAAATTCCAAATTTCAGCTATTTCAGTTGAATAATGTGACCGTTCTATGAGAGCTAAATAAAAAATTGGACCTCTAACAAGAGTTCTCTGCAGGAATGTTGTACATCACCAACGAAGGCTATGTACCGAATTTTACCACTTTCTGTAATATAATACAGCGAAAACTTTGAAAATACTGAAAATCGGGCGGTATTGTTCTAAGTGAGCTATATTCACACGTGGACCTGTTCCCACCATATTTTGTACCCCCAACTTAATGCGGCCACAGCCTTTAAAATACCGAAAATCGGGCGGCATTGTTTTATGGGAACTATACCAAAACTTAAACCTGTACTGAAAATTTTCTGGGGAAAGTTTTGTAGCAAATTTCAGCTATTTCGGTTGGATACTTAATTAGATCTAGTCTTCCACTTGTTTACTCCATTGAAGAATTGGACTTCTAGTTCTACGTATATCGCCATGCTGCCCTTATGTATACGCCTTTTACATTCTTATGCCTAGTTAACGCAATCGTTTTTTCTCGATACCTTTAACTACACTGATGGTGTTTTATAGTCGATACAGCTCGTGGTTCTTACCAGATCTTGAGAAGAATTTTTCTCTTTTTTCACACTCCCACTTTTCCATTTCTACGTTTTTCCTGCGGAAAAGATGTTTCTCCGTATTTGCCCGATAACTCCTCTCTCGTGCGCTTCGCGTTGCTTGTAGGATAGCCCCATATGCCGTATTCTTTCCTTCGGTAGCAGCACAACACTCCTGGTCATACCATTAGTCCCTTGGTGGAGGTCTCTGGTATTCAAGTATGGATTTTGTGGAGCGGGCAACACATTGTAACTGTCTTGTTATATTATCGGAACGGGAAGTACTTTCATTAAGCAATTAGACCAGTTGTGTGGAATACGCTGTGGCTATCTATTGTGAATGTAGCTTACCGATGTCCAACTTATGTGTTGTGTCTGTCCGTTCTTTATTTGTTACGTTTAATCCGATATGTACCTTTGTTGCAACAAGGTGGTGGTCGAGTCTACGAGTATGTTTGCTCCTCGGAACAATCGTGCATCCAACACGCTCGAAGAATGTTTCGAATCTATCACAACGTGATCAATTTGATTTCTTGTTCTTTAATCTGGAGACAGCTAGGTGCCCTTATGAATGTCGAGATGCTTAAATCTGGTACTTCTAGCAACCATGTTTTTTGCCGCTGCGAAGCCTATCAGCCTCATTCCATTGTCAGACGTTTTACTGTGGAGACTGAATTTCCGGCTTTTGGGCCAAATATATTCTCCTTTCTCTTTGGCATTAAAATCGCCTAGAATAATTTTAATGTTATGGACAGTACAAATGTCATTTGTTTCTTCTAAACGCTCGTAAAATATATCTTTGATCTGTTCGTTCTTGTCTTCAGTGGGAGCATGTGCGCAAAAAAAACAAATGGTGAAAAAAGCTTTTATTCTAATCGTAGCAAGTCTTACATAGCCTTTATCAACTTTTGATACGTTGCTACTTTTTTCTTCAATAGACAAACGTTAAAATTTTGCCTGTTTTAGACCATCCTCCGATCACCACAAAAATACTAAATAAATGTGTATAAAACATATGACAATTTGGAGAACGGGCACCAGGTCCAACCCCCTGTATACATCCCTGCTCCACATTATGTACATTAAATACATACACACCATACAAATTTGAAAGTGAACGGATTTTGTGCAATTGAAGCCTCTAATTTGCAACAAAGTAGATTTTTATCTTTTTATTCGCTCTGTGTCTTATGTTATTTGCATTCCAAACAAAATTGGTGTCATCAATAAAACTCAAGGCAAAAATGCATGTAATGTTCAGACGCACACACAGTATTAATGGAGCAGCAGCGGATAACAGTTGTTCTAATAATTTAAAATAAAACACTGTAAAAAATTAAATTTAGTCTCCAACATTTCTGTAAATGTATCAAAAATAGCTACATCTTATTGTAGTGCAGGCTATACATTTGGTTTGAGTGGTTTTACAATAGACCTTCTGATGTCCTCTATTAAAATGCATTTTAAAAAAGACTATACATAAATATATGGTGATTTCTGATTGAAATCTGATACTTGTTCAAAAAATCTGTTTTTGAATTCCTTTATTTATTTCCATTCAGTAAAACATTTCAATTTTTTCAGATTTTTTTAACAAAGCGTTCCAGAATTCTGTAAAAGCTATAGGTAAAGAAATACTTATAACTTAATTAATATTGCATCTGAATCAACAAAAACTGCACGACTTCTTATTTCATAAAAACGGTGTTCCATTCATCCCCTTAAAGCCTAAACTGCTATCTCAAAATTGTTATATCATAGTATATGCGTATTACAAATCCCCAGTTTACTACAACAAACATATTTGATTTTATTAATTTTGTCAGACCGTTAATAAATTCCAAATTGACACGTAAACTCCACCTTACAAATATCCCAGCGATTCTTCTTTAACACGTATTAATACGGCAGCACCATGAAAACATTTCATTGATCCACAGCTCAATGTCGATTGGTGGTGTTCGCTTCTTTTTTGTGCTCTTCGCATTGCTATTAAGCGTTGACAAGAACATATTTATTTTTATTAACTGTTTCTTGTATTGTTTGTCGGTTGTCATTTACACCGTCAAGTCCAATCCTTCGTAACGCTTCTGACTTAATTCCATTCTCTGTGTGTGTGATTTTGTTCATTTTTGTCGCACCCATTTTCATTCATTTTGATGCGACCAAAAACTGTGTCCATAACTGTGGCTACGTGATTCAATTGTTGAAAATATATAAGGAAGATCTGAGGTATAAACAAAGCAAGTTAAATAAAACACAGTAAAAAGGCCTTTTTTGCAGGGAGTTGCTTAAATATATCGCAGAAATTTGAAAACTTTTTTGCGTTTTCGAACATTTATTTCGGCAGATCATCTTTGATAGTACCAAAATTGACCAAATTTAACCAGTTAATACAAAATGCTATTTCAGACATTAGCCTCCAGCATGACATAATTATTATAAGGAAATTCCATGGAAACATATCGTCTGCCTCACAAGAAAAGGTCGCAAGTTCATTTTTAGATATCTTTAAGGAGAGAGATTAATTATTCCAGCGCTTCCTTGGCGGTGGTTAAAGTTATAATATCATTTCCGCCGATGCCTATTTGAATGTATTTGGACTTACAATTTTTTTCCATTTATCTCTTTGTTTCTATGACAAACTAAAAAATTATAATTTTTATTTAAAAGACAAATGAGTGAGACAGACGATATGGTTTTATCTCGTAATATTTTGCACAAGCTCAGATCAAGATGGAATGTGGATCATTTAGATTCATTACTTTGGGTGCCTACGCCACAAAATGTCACAATTTTTCGTTGAAGGCTGCGCACGATAACTTTCGATGTGATTAACCGATTTGGTCCAAACTTTACACATCGTAATATTTCTTCGATGTATAGATTCGGGTAGAATATGGAGTACTCGTATATCTGTCCACTCAATTGGGTAAATCTCACACCAAATTTCAAAAATGTCCGCAAAAAGCGAAGTTTAAGGCTACCTGTCGCTTTGTTTTGATATTTTTACCGCTGGGATCCTATTACAGTGGTATAATGTTTTCGGAGATAAGTCCACACTTCCAGAGCCTATATCCCAAAAGCCCTAAGAATCTATGCCGGCATCAAACTTTCAAGAATATCATTGTCGGGCTAAACCTTCGAATACCTCCCTCGCAAAGATTCAAAATGTTCCCTTAAGTGCTGTTTAAGTGCTGCTCAAGGATCATTTTTTTATTGAAAATGGACAAGTCCATGCTTTCTGACTAAAGCCCTAAAAACTCCTACATTGACTAACCCGCAAAATTAGATCCACTTCCAAGATGGACTATGCCGGTCCATTCCTTCAGGTACCACATCTGCACACTTTCAACACATCTGTGTTTTAATCCAGATTAAGACATTTTATCTGCACTGATCTATTGACGGAATGCTCAGCAGGAGGATAATCAAATCAAATATCGGTGAGAATTCCATTCGGAAGTCTGTCAGCAGGGATACACAACAAGGTGGCGTTCTATCGCATTCTGTGGCTTCTGGTGATAAACGAAATACATAATGATTTATATAAACTACGAAGAAAAAACATAGTTTATGACCACGTCGGTCCTAATGATCAACGGAAAGTTCCCACAAACACAATCGGAACTCATGCAAAGGGCTTGTCTTGGTCTTGGAGTGAACTCATCTAAGATAGAGCTGGATAAAAGTCAAACCGTTCACCCTACAAACGCTTGATGGAGCTCTCTTTAGAAACCAAGTACCTCTGCATCGTCCTGGACCACCAATAAACGTGGAAAAGGAATGTCGAAGAACGTGCCAAGAAAGGTCTAATAGCCATTAATTAATACAAGAATTCCATTGGTAAGAATTGAGGACTGATACCATAGGTCATCCATTGGATCGTCACGACCATAGTACGCCCAATTGTTTCTTCATCAACTAAACACTACTAATCACCGTTGCCACGAAAAGAACTCCACATGTGGCCCTCAACGTTCTACTTGAGCTTCAACCGTTGAATCTTAAAGTGCAGGAACTGACAGCCAGACTCAAGAAGATAAATTCATGGCGCAGCACCGAGTATGGTCACGCTGCAATTTTACGACGACCTGGATGGACTAACGCTGGGATCGGAGGTAATCAGTGATTTTATATCACCAGAACTACACTTCGAAGAGATTAATGTACAAATACCTCACAGGGAGGCCTGGACCCACAACTCACCATCTCTACCCGGTATAGAGGTATATACCGATGGCTCCAAGATGGAAACAGGGACAGGAACAGGCGTCTACAACAATACCCTCAATTTAGGTCTCTCATGCAGGTTGAACGAAAATTGTAGCGTCGTCCATGCCGAGATCTTTGCGGTAAAGAAAGCAGCAGAACTGATAAGAAACATAAAAACAGATATAGTTGGACTGGTGAATATCTATGTGGATAGCCAAGCGGCCTCTTAATAACTTAGATCCCACTCCTAAAATCAATCGTTTCTTTTTTTGGGTCCCGGGTCATTGGCACATCGAAAGAAATGAAGTAGCGAATGAAATGGTGCTTTGCGGAACGAAGTCAACCGATATTGAAGTCGACAACTCTATATCGGGACAAGGCTAGCCAGACTTGGCACTACGAACCTAGCTGTAAGGTATACAAGGCAATCTGGTCCAACCTCACCAAGCTCCAAGAAGTACTACATCTCTGTGCTTTCCATGAAGAAGTACGACTTGAAATTAACGCTGGGAATAATCACGGGTGACTGCAGAAAACTTAATGTCCTTCAAATGGGAAAGATATGATAATGAGTACTCGAAAAGTGCGTTTGGCGTATTCGTTGTCATAAAATATCTCCGCCTAAAATTGTGGACAGGAAATAAAACTGATTATTCCATTTCAGTTCGAAATATTTTATGGTGAAGGGTGTAAGAAGTTCGGCCCAGACGAACTTAGCTATTTCTTACTTGTTCTCTATAACTTTATTTTTCAGCACTTTATCAGGATGAACACAATGGACCACAAGGTCTCTGAGTGAAGTAGCTGTCTATGTGACAGCTACGGGTCCTTTAATCTAATCTAAGTCCACTTTTCGGATCGTTTAGAAAATATTATAAATTATTATAACTTTTTTCTAGGAGAAATCAATACTTCCTGAGATATGTGCCCCGAAACATCCCAATATTTAAGGTCACTCCTTTATACGCCTCTCACACTAAGGGTTTTAGTAGTCTTTGTGGCCCGATAATGACCCTATTAGTCCAAAAACGTCGTAAACAGAACTCATTACATTTACAAAGTTGAACGTCTTCCTGAAGTAAATCGTAATGAACTATGCCGACTTAGTTCATATGCTCATTTCAATGAATCATTTAATTTAACTAGTTCGTTCTTGGATTAAACGGGTCTAGTCGAACTCTATTGAGTGCTCTTGTGAACGAACTAAGCTATACACCGATTAGTAGTTTTTAATTTTTTGCCAAAACCTTAAATTTCACTTCTGTCAAAGAGAAGCAAAAATAAAACGATTTTAGCATGAGCCAGGTGACACGGTTGCCGGCGAATCAGCAATCAGAGCCACCATCAACTTGTCAAAGATTCCGATGACAAATATTGATGATTAATTCTTCTGGTACAGAAGGACAACTACAAATAAAGGTTTATTTCCACCTGCTGCCATAGCATTTGTAATAAAGCATAACTGACATTAATTCGTATATTCAATTTTCGAATGATTTACGTATAAATGCAAGTTTCCAAGCTTAGTCTTATTCACCCACTAAAATAACATTCTATATACCTGAAGATCGGACTTAACCACCCGTCAAAGGTAGCATAATGGTTGAATCTGTGGGACTTCGGTGAACTCCTAATTTTTCAATGCACCTCTTAGGTCATAACAGCTCAACTCGAAAGATAATTAATTCAAAGAGACTATTTTATATAGTTGTACTTGAGCTTCAATATTCTCCTAAAATTGAGATTTACCATAATTTTTACTTTTCCATAACTTGACGCGTCAGTCCCAGAAAGGCCTCACACATTAAGGCCTTAAAGACACCTCACAGGAATATTCCCATAAAACGCTCCCCCACTCTGTGCAAAAAAATGAAACGACGTTGATTCAATTTGTCGAATTGATATCTGTTCGCAGTTTTATCCGCATTTTTTCCTTTTTTTGCGTTTTGGTTTCATTTTTATATCATTCGTTGTCAACATTAAGCGGAGATTCACTGGCAGGAGACGACAGACCTTGATTGTTGACAACTGAAATGAAGTAAGGATGGGGTAGTATGACACGTCGTATGAGGCTATCAGCGTAATGCGTCCATAATTCAATGTGAGCTCCTCTGTGTGATACGTTAATTAAATACTTTAATTGTTCTTTGTGTGTCTTTTGCCACATTTCCACAAATATTTGTAACTGTTTGTACGATTTTCATCTGTCTTCTGCTCATCATCGAATATCTCAATTGAGTTTTGTAACGTTGCTTTAATTAGTCGCAAGTATTTAATTAAAGGACTGACATACCACCGCATAATACAATAAATGACACCCACTTTCCGAACAAATTGCGGAACTTTCCTCCCATGCCTATTGTGGTTTGTGGATGAGATTTTTTAATTAACCTCCTGAGATGTGAGAAAAAGTTTTATGAGTGAGTTTTTTTCTCATCCATAGGAATCTCTTGTTCAATTTTGAAATTCAACATGTAATATACACCCCGAAACAGTTACCAGATAACAAGTAAAGCCAAACTAATTCTGTTCTGATTTTTATCTGAAATTTGTTAAATAGTGTTTACTGTTTTCATATTGATAGCTAAATTTTAATTACAAAAAATTTTAATAGCAACCAATTTCTTTCCCTTTTATAAACTCGGCTGTCTAGTATTAAACACCACCTTACATCGTCAACTCATTTCCATATTTCAATAAATCTAATTAGCTGCAAACACAAAAAGCCACCACAGGAACAAACGAACAACAACAACAACAAATGCAAATTTGCTACTAAATCACATAAATTGCAATTAAATTTATTTATTTAGATACAACAACAAGTTAAGAAATTCAATTTGCAAAGCATAGAAAAAAATCACAGGGTGGCGCAGGGGTGGAGGAGTGATGCTGAAATCAACTAACGTAATTTACATGAATGATTACCGACCGACCAGTCAAACCGGAAATAAACGTAAAACGCTTTAATGCTTTTATGACGCTTTTGATGCCGGCAATGATGATTCATAAAAACCCCAGATCGGCCAATAGACAAACAACAACATCATTTATGGTCCGATACCCAGACCCAGACATAGATTACAAAATGCATTGAACTTGAAAGCAATTAATTACAAGTGTTTCTGAATGATGTGCATGCGGCGGTCGTTGTTGTTGTTGTTTTTGCTTTTGACATTGTTTCAATTTTGCATACATAAGCTGTTTCTTTTTCCATAGCCGTGTCAATATTATCATTGCCGCATTAATAACAAAAGCGATTATAAATCCTTTGTATTTGACCATATTTGGTTAACGACTTGAACAAATAGAGCATAAGTAAAGCGCTAACGATATGTAAATTTCCTTCAATCGCATCTAACGAAGAGAAAGTACAAAAGAGTTTTTGCAAATGTGTAAATTTATTAAATTCTATCAGTGTCAATCAGAGATGTCCTGTCATAAATCGTACCGTTTTGTTTAAACAGGAAGTCTGCTTTAAAAAAAAAAAAACATTTCAACCACTCCTTTCGAGAGTTATGCTGCCCACCAACCATTTTAGTTGGTCACCCTTGGACCTTTTTAGAGATCTTGGACCGTTATGTAAGGAATCAAACAATATATCGCTGTAAACAGGACCACGAGGAGTACCATTAAACTGTCCAAAAGCGTATATTGGGAACTTTGTTTGGTAACCTAACAAGAGTTGGAAAATCCCACTACCGATCTACGTGTACAATGTGCAAAAAACCAAATCGCTTCCTTCTTTCGAAAGTTACCTGCGCAACATTTTTAAATGTTGATGGAATGGAGCAATATGGATCTTATCGTAATAACAGCTCCCTTAGGAGGCCTCCCCAAGAATCCGTTAGAAGGCCTTCTATAGAATAGAATATCTCCGTCAGAAGGCCTTCTATAGAATAGAAGATCTCCGTTAGGAGGCCTTCTATAGAATAGAATACCTCTGTTAGTAGTACTTCTATAGAATAGAAGACCACCGTTAGTACTACTCCTAGAAGAACCACGTTAGGAGACCTGCTATAGAATCCGTTAGGAAGTCTTCTATAGAATAGAAGAACTCCGTTAGGAGGTCTTCTATAGAGTAGAAGAACTCCGATAGGAGGACTTCTATAGAATAGAAGAACTCCGATAGGAGGCCTTCTATAGAATAGAATAACTCCGTTAGTAGTACTTCTAGAAGAACTCTGTTAAGAGGCCTTCTAAAGAATAGGAGAACTCTGTTAGGAGGTCTTCTACAGAATAGAAGAACTCCGTTAGGTGGCTTTCTATAGAATAGAAGAACTCCGTTAGTAGGCCTTCTATAGAGTAGAAGAACTTCGTTAGGAGGCCTTTTATAGGTAGAAGAACTTTGTTGGGAGGCATTCTATACAATAGAAGAACTCCGTTAGGAGGCCTCTCTACAATAGAAGAACTCCGTTAGGAAGCCTTTTATAGAATAGAACAACTCCGTTAGGAGGCCTACCATAGAATAGAAGAACTGCGTTAGGAGGCCTTCTATAGAATTGAAAAACTCCGTCCGGAAGCCTTCTATAGAATAGAAAAACTCCGTTAGAAGGCTTTCTACAGAATACGTTAAGAGGCCTTCTGTAGAATAGAAGAACTCCGTTAGGAGGCCTGCTATAGAATCCGTTAGGAGGTCTTCTATAGAATAGATCAACTCCGTTAAGATGCCTTCTATAGAATAGAAGAACTCCGTTAAGAGACCTTCTATAGAATAGAAGAACTCCGTTAAGAGGCCTTCTATAGAATAGAAGAACTCCGTTAGGAGGCCTTCTATAGAATAGAATCTGAGATTCTCTCTTACCAGGCCTATCAGTTAGGAGGTTCTATAGAATAGGAGATCTTCTATAGATTAGAAGAATGTGTCCTATCCACCATATGGTGATTAGGATGCCTCTCACGGTATCATCCGAGCAAGTACTACAACGAGCGCATATCATTGTGTTATTGTGCTGGAAGAATCTATATCTTCTCATGTAAATGGTCCACTGAAGACATGAGAAGACACCCTATTGCAGTTCTCAGGGGGGCATTCTGACAGGTTGAATATTTTTCAGCGCGTTGAATTTATATTCTTGCATCACACTGGCGCAGCATAGCTTACCCTAGACCATCCTAGCACGTTATATGTGGTCAACAAAGTTTCTTTGTCAGCACCGCAAGGCCAGCTAGGAACTTGAGGATCTTATTCCTACACCTCAATATGTTGCAAACAGCTGTGGCATGCTGTCGGTAGTTAGTGGTTTGAATTCTGCTACCACGAACATGACAATGGCAGCGGGTAGTTAGTGGTCGGAATTCTGCTACTACGAACATGGCATTAGCAGCGAAACCACTTTCCAGGCTTCGGGCACGATGTGTTTAGTTAGGCACAAGTTTAGAACATTAGTGAGATACCAAACTCCCGGTTCATCCCGCTGTTACAGCATTGTGATGGAGATTCCATTGGGGCCTAATGCTTTGGCTGATATAGCTTTCCTGATGGCATTGGCAACATTGTCCATTGTAAATTGTGGAGGTGAAACTCGGATGGAAGAGATCTAAAGCGACTTAGTACTCTTCTATTCGCCCTGCAACTCCCGGGGTGCTCGACAAAGGACGGATTAAAATAACTTTCGCACCTCTTCGGATCAGTGAGCGTATAGTCGTCAAATGTGACTTAGGACATATCTTCCTTCTATCCAGGGTTCGAGTGAGACTTAACCGTTGCCCACAATTCGCTTATTTCGGCTCCAATGTTGCAACTCTTCAAATGATTTAGACATTTGTTTTGCTTATGCCCACCGACCAACCTGTGTCAGCTACCTGACTGTGGGATGACTGGTGTTGGCATGACGAAGCACATTACGTTCAATTGCTAATCCCGCCGCCGCTGCTTTGAAATTTGGTCTCACTTCGGGTATTCGACCAGCAGGTATATGGCGGTTACAGCAGTGATGATGTCTCGGAACTTCCTCTCTGCTACCCGCACATCAGAAATTTTGGGCAAATCTCTGAAACTAGGCCAATTAGTTTTCCCATGATGGATGAAAATGTGGCGTTCCGCGGTGATAAAATCGGGCGGGCTGCTAATGGAGACAATTACATGGAGATGATCTGACCAAAAGGAACGACGGGTTGCCAAGTGACTTCAATTGTCAGACGAGGTGGCACGATGGTTATATCTGGGGAAATGTGACACTGTCAGCTAATTCTGTTAGGGGCGTCCTCAGCTACACTTATGCCCACCGACCAACCTGTGTCAGCTACCTGACTGTGGGATGACTGGTGTTGGCATGACGAAGCACATTACGTTCAATTGCTAATCCCGCCGCCGCTGCTTTGAAATTTGGTCTCACTTCGGGTATTCGACCAGCAGGTATATGGCGGTTACAGCAGTGATGATGTCTCGGAACTTCCTCTCTGCTACCCGCACATCAGAAATTTTGGGCAAATCTCTGAAACTAGGCCAATTAGTTTTCCCATGATGGATGAAAATGTGGCGTTCCGAGGTGATAAAATCGGGCGGGCTGCTAATGGAGACAATTACATGGAGATGATCTGACCAAAAGGAACGACGGGTTGTCAAGTGACTTCAATTGTCAGACGAGGTGGCACGATGGTTATATCTGGGGAAATGTGACACTGTCAGCTAATTCTGTTAGGGGCGTCCTCAGCTACACTCCTCAGCTCATTGCCAGGCGTTGGTGTTAAGTGCTGCGAGTGCGGCTGTTGTTGGTTGGATTGCGGGCTAGTCTCGAGTTCTTATGACGACTCACTTGGGGCTGTGTTCAGGCAGCATGTAGCAATATAATCGTATTTCTTCACATGGATATTCCAGAATGCTCCCAACACAGAAAAACGATACAACTACAAATATATGTACACGGAGGTGGCAGCGGCTGGCCGAAACAAGGCCGCCGACGTGGGATTGCCTTGAGTGAGGTAGATCTTCTTGGAACTTGGTGTATGTATGGAATAAATGTTACGTTGTGTAAAGTCTTATAATTAATTCGTCATTCATTATAGTTAGTGCCAACAGAGCTTTTGTAGGACTTTTGTTTGATTATCACAGGAAGTATGAACTTGCCCCGAAAAAAGTATGGGGTCATGAGGACAGCATACTGCGAAAATTTTCAAAAATCCGAGACATGTCTTCTAGTTGACTTTTGCGAAAAATATTAAAGTTTTGTTGGTACCTGATAGTATCCTCTAAATTTGGATAATTCCGAGGCCGACATTTTGGACTGAATTTTTGGATCCATTCGAAAGTTACTCCTAGCTCCAGCCATATCGAATCCAAACTTGTGTAAAAAGGCATTTCATAAAATTTGTAATGGAAAAGACTGCGTTCCAGTTATGAACGCCTTACCTTATCACATGTCATATCATCACCTCATAAACACTCTCTCACTTTCTCTGATACAATTTTCAAAGTTCATTCTGAATCCTGTATATTTCGAAATTCGGACTCTTTCCCATTTTTGCTATATTCCCTCTATTTTTCATATACCAAAAAACACCAGTTTGTCAGTTTATTATGATAATTCTCAGGATTTTTGTAAAAACTAATTGATTACTCTTTAAGATATTTTCATAAAAATATATTTTATACAAATATAATTCAATGTAACATTTCTTTCATTTATTTTCATTGGAGAATCTGGATGTTTTCAATGATCTATTAATAATTTTTCAAACTATAAAAATATACACCTATTATTATTAGATAACAAAATAGGTGCTGACCTCGTAGCAAAATATTAGCACTCATATTTATTTTTATAATTGTTACACATCCATCCATCCACCCATTCATTCATGTTTACTCGTTTCTATATGTGTTCTAATTTTACACCTTTACAATTCCGTCTGTTATCATCATGTGTGTATGTATGTTGATACACAGCAATTGAAAAAAAGCGAGCGAGGGATTTAATTGAAACAAATCAAAGTCAAGTACAAATGAATAAATCAACAAATAGAAAAAAATAGTCAATATTGTTTTCTGTTATAACGGACGGACGGCATATGGCATGCGGCAACATAACATAGAATTCGTTTCATTCAATACCCTTTGTCATTCGAGAAGTATCATGGACAAAACACAATAGTTGGAAATAGAATCTATAACAACTGCAGCAACAGCAAAAAGAGGCAACAACATTTCCAGCAAATCAAAACTTTGAATAAACCAAACACCACGCAGAGCAACAACATAGCGTCAATGGACAGAGCCGAAATATGTTCTCCTACATGCACTTATACTCATCCCACACAATCAAACATATTGAATTTTTCCGATACAAAGGCACTCTCTACCTCTCCCGCAAATACAAATAAATTGGAAATGTAATTCATGCCATCAATGTTTGTTCTAATATACAAACGATACAAATGCCCTTTGGTTAATAGATTGACCACAGGCAATTGAGTGGGATATTTGAAAATAATATATTTTCTATATTTGTGTGTTGTGCTTGTTGTTGTGTATGCTATACAGTAGACTGACGATAAATCATATCCCGATATTGCGAAAACAATTTGTATACCATCCACAATAATATGGATGGTATATCAACTTTGTCATTCCGTTTGTAATACATCGAAATATTCGTCGAAGACGAAATCGTTATACAGATCGCAATGTTTAAAAGAGCTTTTTAATTTGGTACAGAAGTTTCTGTTATGTTGGATGTTGGGTAGTGAAAATGTACAAACGATTTTAGCCACATAATCCAACCGAAATAGTTCGACTTTATGTAATATATGGTGAAGGGTATACAAATTTCGGCCCGACCGTTTTTAACTCACATTATTTTTTTTTTTTTTTTTGCTTAATAATAATCTATATATATATAAAATTCTTCGAGACTGCCATGATGTTCGAAATTAAACTCCTCCGAAACGGCTGGACCGAATTCGATGAAATTTTGTATGTGGAGTTTTTAGGTCTGAGAATAGGTTTTTAGCTATTTTTTATACTGGTCAGTGAAGTGACCAGGGTACCTCCCCCACAATTTTTTTTTAAGAAAACGTGAAATCAAATATAATTTTGAACGTATTGTTTAAAAATTGATTGCAATACTATGGTAATAACTGTCTTGATCCTGAATGGTCATCTCGGAAGCAGAATATCGCGGTCAGCCCAATTTTTTAAAAATGTATAATTATAGGTCATATCCTTAATTTTAGTAAGCGTGACTACAAAAACGCTATAAACACTGGCTTCAATAATTGGGAAAGCGCGAACAACCCCACAGTTTGGAATACAGTACAACCCAAATGATGTTAAATGTCCCTTGACCGAAATTCCAAAAAATCGATTGAGAAATCAGGCAAGACATAATTTCAAAGATGGTTAAATAAGTAGAACGTCTAAAAAATGTGCATTGGTCACTAAAGCAATTCGGTGTATATATAACATATCTAAATTTATATAGGGTTCTTTAAGACTGACATGATTTCCTAAATTAAACTACCGAATCGGCTGGACCGAATTGGATGAAATTGTGTGTAGGTTCATAAGGTGGGAGAATACCGATAATGGAGGGTGTGGGGGACCTCCCCAACAATGGGTTTTAACAAATCGCTAAATATCAGAGATTATTAGACGTATTGGTACAATTGTGGCCTCTGCCATTAATGGGTGTTTTGGAAGCAGAATAACGCGATTGCGTCCAATTTTTGAAAACTTTATTCTTACTGATTAGATTTACAAATTTAGTAAGTGGGACAGCAAACATGACATGATCATTGACTTCAGTGCTTGGAATAACTCGATCAAGACCACGTTTTTTAATACAGCAAAGTCTAGATAAACCCAATAGCATTTTGAAGTCATTTTTTATGAATCACAGATGTTTTCATGTTTAGGAGTGCAAAATAAGAACGTGTTCAATGAAACATCTCTCTGTTGCCCCAACTTTTGTACGCACCACCATAAATTATATTGAAATCAGGTTTAAGCTATTCCGGTTAAATAATGTGGCTAAAACATTCAAAATCCCCAAAAAATCGGTAGGTATCGTTTTATGAATGAAAACATGGATTTATACCTACAATTCTCTGCTAAAATATTTGATACCTCCAAATATAGCCATTTCTGTTGAATAATGCCGCTAAAACCATGAAATATTGAAAATCGGAAGGTATCGTTCAATGAAGGCTACATAAAAACTTCTACCGAATATTCTATGCGGGAATGTTTTATACCCACAATGAAGACAACGCACCAAATTGCCATAGCCATTTCGGTGGGATAATGAGACTAAAACCTCCAAATTATAGAGTTGCGTCGTTCATGAACGAACCGGCTCAAAGGAACGATTCCGTGAAAAGAACGAACGGATCCGTATCCAGCTCATTATTTTATATCGTTCATTTAGATCCCCGATGGACGAGTCATTGCTGCTTACAAAATTAGCAGCATTGGTTTTGCAGTCAAACTCTAAACAAACGCTGCGTTAGCTCAAGCATCACAAATTTCCACACAAAACAAACAATGATTCAGAGAGCTACTCTCGCTCTGTAACTCACCTCATTCAGTAGCACATCTCGGTCATATCTTTCTTTTGCATCATTCGTTCATCTGGTTCTTTCATATCAAAACCACCACCACTACGTTCAGAAACAAAACCACCCCCATTAGCACACAAACAAGCAAGTAACACAACAGTTGTGTCATTCGTGACCGAACATTATCAAAAGAACGATTCGGTGAAAAGAACGACGGAGTCATATGCAGCAGAGAACGAACGACTTCAAAAGAAAATAGTACATTCAAATGTATATGTTGAACGAAAAAGAGCCAACGAACGAAGTAAACGACCCGGATCTTTTTGGTGAACGGAATCAAAAAGATCGATCCGCTCAATGAACGAGATTGCCCAACACTACCAAATTATCGAAACTCGGGAGGTACCGTGCTATATGCCGATAATTCGTTGCAGAAATGGTTTATACTCCCAAGGAATACTAAGTACCAATTATAGCCACTTCGTATGAATAATGTGGCTATAAACTTGAAAATACCGAAGATAGAGAGGGACCATTCAATGAAGACTATTTAGAAACCTGGACCTGTACCGAATATTCTATGTTTTATACCCACACTGATGAGTGATAATGATATTAAAACTTTCAAAATATCGACACTCGGGCGGTACCGTTCTAGGGTAGTTCTATCAAAACGTGGACCTATGCTGATAATCCTTTGCAAAAATGCGTTATGCCTCTAAGGGAGAATAAATACACCAAGACCTCGCTTTACGTCGTTTCACTTTGCGTTTTTTTTTTCGAAGTTGCGTCGTTGCTTAGTTAATACCTATTTTCAATATGCGTCGTTCGAATTTCGATGTAGCGTTGTTTTGAATTTGAGTGTCTAATTTTTTATAACCTCTACCATAGTATAGACGGTATATAAAGTTTGTTTTTCCGTTTGAAACACATTGAAATATTCATTTGCGATCATATAAGCTGATTTAGTTGTAATCACGCCATCTTCCGAATGATTTGAGATATATGGCTGAAATTTTGTACGCATGTGTATTTGGTCAGAGCTTAGATCAAGTTCGAAGATGGGCTACATCGGTACCGCCCGATTTCAGTTATGTTGACCATTTTAACGACATTTTCAGCCCGAATGAGCTATAATTTGGTATTTAGTGATCCCAGTGATGTGGAAACTTCTCCTACAAAAATGAAGAACATAGGTAAACGTTTTCTTATATCCCTCATATAACGATTCCGCCAGATTTCCATTATTTTGTTTTAGCTAAATTTTCTGGCCGAATTAGACCAAAATAGCTGTAATTTAGCATTTAGGGTTCCTTTTTGTTCAGGTAATTTCTCTACCTAAAACTGTGGACATAAGAAAAAAAGTGTTTTTCACCTTAGAACCTATCTCCGAAATTTACATAGCTTTCCATAGAAAATCTTAGTTCTCATTGCGTCGTTTCACTTTGAGTCGTGTATTTTTTTGGAACGTATCTACGACGCAAAGCGAGGTCATGGTGTACTAAAGTAGTGTCATTTCGGTAGGATAATGCGGCTAAAACCTTGAAAATTCCGAAAATCGGGCGGTCAGTCACTGCTTTATCAAAATGTGGACTGATATAACCAATTTTCAATACCAAACATGCTCCGAGAAAAAATACAAACTTCTGTACCAAATTGAAAAGCTCTATGTTAAATATCGCGAGCTGTATCTTGATCAACAGATAGACGGACATCGTTATATTCACTTATTTTTTATGCTGATCACGAATATATACTTTATAGGTTCTACGAAGAATATTCCGATGTGTTACAAACAGAATCATAAAGTTAATTATACCCTTCATATTATGATGGAGGCTACAATTAAAGTAATTTTCTATTTTACATCTGGAGATACCATTGCATGAGGGTTATACCAAAATATCTAGAGGTATCAATATTAAATAGACAAATTGTAGATAGATTACTAAGCCGGAAATCCAAAACGACGGGCCAGCAACGCGGAACCGGGTCAGCTAGTAATATAATAATAATTGTTCCACAAACATCCCATACGGGACAAGGGAGACTTCTCTCATATCAATGAGTGCACCCCGATTCATATTAGTGATATGGGACCTACTGTTTATTGCCGAGTCCGAACGGCGTGTCCTAAGACACCACTTGTAGAGAAGTTTTACAAGGCTGAAATACTCAGGAAATGTCGCCAACATTGCTGAGGGGTCACCGTTGAAATGTTTGATGTTGCCTGGCCGGAGAATCGAACGCACGATCTTTTTGCTTACGAAAATAAATATTACGCGTAAAAGTAATATTACGAATAATCTAAATTCCACTGTACGTCTATATATTGTTCATACATATGTATGTATATTTGTATGCAGATATGTAACTAACAGTTATTGATAACGCAAGACAATTCGTTATTTGTTCAATCAGTCGTACTATGTGCATGACACATTTTAATTTGATTTGAAACTATATTGCATTTCAGGGAATTAAATAGTCTTTGGTCACTCGTTGACGAATCATCATTGGAGAATCATGAAGTGAGTTTGTTTGTCAGAGACAGTTTGACATTTTTATTTTCGTGTGTATTCTTTTATTAAGGGAATTAATTCTACATATCCTACATAATTAAACATGGACGTTTACAGACTATGGGCCATTATTATATGTGTTCTTTTACTATCTGATGGATTTGAAAACGCAAAATAAACCAATTTGGAGGCATTAAAAATATAATTTTTATATTGAAAGTTAATGCCAAGGAGCTCCTCCTTGAAATTCAATCACCACTTTTAACTTTAAGTTAAGCGGAACGCTGTAAATCTGTTCGGTAAATCCAAAATATAACAAAAGAGGACTTGTAATAATGGGGGTATGACTGTAAACAAAAATTGTGTAGTACAGGTAGTGGATCTAAATATCCAATCAACAAATCCGACACCAGCCCTAATGTATTAAACAAATCGCTAAGAAATAAGACTGACAGATGCTAATCCCTCTGATGCTCGGGTAGCGGAAAGGACGTTCCGAGACATCAGCACTGCTGCAGCCGCTCGCCATATACCTGCTGCTCGAACACCCGAAGTGAGACCAAACTTCCCAGCACGATGAGCTTCGTGGTGACAACCCCAGTGACCACTGACACTGGAAGTTAACAGGTTGGTCGGTGAACAT
This sequence comes from Musca autumnalis, assembly GCF_047663935.1. Classification (NCBI taxonomy): domain Eukaryota; kingdom Metazoa; phylum Arthropoda; class Insecta; order Diptera; family Muscidae; genus Musca; species Musca autumnalis. The sequence continues at coordinate 146,610,786 of NW_027411977.1, forward strand.
AAACGGAACAAGTGGTTAAATCATTGGAAGAGTTGCAACATTGGAGCCGGAATAAGTGAATTGTGGGCAACGGTTAAGACACTCTCGAACCCTGAAAAAAAGGAAGATAGGACCGCAGTTACGTTTGGCGACGTTACGCTAACTAATCCGAAGAGGTGCGCAAGTTATTTCAATCGACAGTTTGTCGAGCGCCCCGAAGAGAAGAGTAGTACGTCGCATTAGATATTTTCCTGTCGAGGATGAACCACCACAATTTACAATGGATGATGTTGGGAATGTCATCAGTAACTCTAAATCATCCAAAGCGTTGGACCCTGATGGAATCTCCATGGTAATGCTGAAACAGCTGGATGTGCCAGGAGTGGATAATCTCACTAAAGTTCTCAACCTGTGGCAGCGTAGTCCCGCTACTGTATCCACCAGCAAAGGTGAATCGTACAGGCCGATTTCGCTTTTGTCGCCCGTAGCAAAGAATCTTTTGTCATCCCCAGCGTCAGAAACAGCTATACATTTGCCAATCATCAGCATGAATTCCGTAAGCGGCGCAGCACTACAACTGCGCTGCACGCCATCTCCACACATATTAGTCGAGGACTCAACCAGAGCAAACCATGTGACAAAACAGTGATGGTGCCTTATCAAAAGCCTTTGATACTGTCAAGCACTCCATGCTGTTTGAGGACATAGAGCAGACAACCCTGGACCAATAAGCACCATTTTCAAACTTTGTCTAAGATTTCGATATGCAACGTATTTTTCTCAGGAAGTATGGACTTGCACCGTAAAATGTTTGTACCGTCGCAATAGGGCCCGAGAACAACATGTTGCAACAAATTCATAACGATTAGAGAGCAGGCCTTAAACTGCACTTTTCCGAAATTTTGTGTGGGAGGCACCCGATATAGTCCATATTGGTACCTGATTTATGTATATGGAGAAATATTATGCTGGGCAAAGTATAGACTAAATCGAGAGTTCGCTTCGAACTTGATCTAAGCTTGGACAACATATAAGGAGATTGGCTCTCCTTTATGGATTGAATCGGTTGATTCGTTTTAGAATTATCGTGCGCTTAAGCCGGGCAGACAGAAAGACAGACAGACGGACGACTCCAAATTGTCTGAAACGGATTTCGTCCAAACATACTTGGATTCTAAAACCCTTATTACGATGAGGCACATTTTGGTCGTATGAAAGTGTATATGATTAAAGGACAAAAAAATTGGTTTCCATGAAGCCAAGCTTTGTACTATTATAATAAGCGAACTATTGTAGTTTACCTGTAACTATGACTATTACTGGATCAAATTAAATGTTTTTAAAGAAAGTTCAAAAATTTAGCAAAGAATTTAATTTGCGTGGAAGTTATGAATATGAATGAATATACATATGCAAAAACACGTTGAAGCTATCGAGGTTTTTTACATTGCTATTCGATTGCCATCTGTCCAAAGTAAAAGTAGAAGAATACAAAATGAAGATTACACTTTTAATGTATCACTTTTCAAAATTTCCACTGCATCTACCTTTTATGGATGCTGACATTTTGAGAGTATAAAAAGTTCATTATCATTATTCTACAGCAGCTACGCGAATAAAAACGTATTTCCCAATTCAAAAACACATCAAACCATCTTGGTTGGATCAAAATAATACAGGTCCTGGTTTTAAAATAGACCCCATATAACTACTGTACCACCCGATTTTACGGTCATCAACTAATTCGGTTGAAAACATGATAAAAACTTTTAAAACCATGGTAAAGACCGAAATAAACTTTAAGGTTTTACCACAAACGCCTTTTAACTTGTACTTAAGCCAAAATGTTTCAATTTTGGGGGCTACGTCTCCCACAAAAGTTCAAAATATTTGTGTAAATTGGTACGCACGATAACAGCCGAAGGCAGTGACCGATTTGGTCCAAACATTGCACATCGTAATATTTCTACCAAACATAGATCAGTTTGGAATATGGACTATACTCACCCACTCCTTAGGTTACTTCTCATACAAAATTTAAGTTCAGTGCAATTTAAGGCCTTCTCTTGAAACGTTTTGAACTTTTTTGCAACAGGTTGTGCTCGAGGCCTCTATTACAAAGGTACGAAGTTTTTCAGAGACAAGTCCATATTTCTGGAGAAAATGACCTGAATGTTGTAAAAAAACCCTACAACCACCATGGAGTTGGTCGAAACTTAGCATATCCTAATATTTCTGTCAATCTTAGATAAAGTTCGAAGATGGTGCTTAGCGGTCCACTACTTTCGGTACTACCCCACAAAAGTTAAAAAAAAAAATGGAAAAATGGTACACGCGATATATCTTGAACGGAACAACGGATTTGGTCCACACTTTTGATGTCGTAATATTTCATCCAAACATAGTTTAAATTCGAAAATTACCATATCGGTACACTCCTTAGGGTACCTCCCTCACAAAAGTTCAGTATTTTCGTTTATGTGTAGTTTAAGGTCTCTTCGACGATCGTTTGGAATTTTTTACCGAAGATACTCTTTGTTGTCATATTTACAGCGATATTATGATTTTCGGGGGCAAGTCCATGCTTCCTGATATAATGATCCAAAAGCTGTAAATAATACGGTGACCAAATAAAATGACTGGTGGGCGCGATATCTATCGAAAAGAAATGACTTCCAAAATAAGATCAACTTGCAAATGGACTATGTCGATCCATTCCTACGCAACTCGCTTAAGCTTCAATCCAAATTCACTTTTTGCCGGCAGGTGCAAATGTACATGAAGGGCCACAAATTTCTCAAAAAAAACCCAAAATTCATAATTTTTGGGAAAAGGATTTATTTTATTGTTTAGTCGGTTTTCGATCTATCCATCCATTGGTAACAGTTTCAATTCACATAGGCTGACGGTATATCTCTGTCGGTTAAGCCAACTACTACTTTTTTACTTGTTTTCTTTGAGCATTCGTTTCGGAGGTAATGTCATAACACCCAATAGTCAGTAGTTCCATAACATTTTTGAGGCTGAATTTTATGCTGGATGTTATGACCTTCATGAAAAGGGACAGAAAGTCGTTTGGACTTTCTAATCGTTTCTAAAAAGTTTATTATTAAGTAGGGAAGTGAACCCTAAACTGAAGTTTGAGCAAGGTGAAAGAGTTTTGGCAACAATGGATTTCATGGATAATATACCAATTTTGATCTGTCAATGGTTATTCCCGAGCATAAGTCTGTCTCTCTTTTCCCCTTTTCCGTCGCATTATAACTTTCATTATAGCAATGTCAGTACTGTAGCAAAAAATATCTAAATATCATTATTCTTAATTTGTTATTTATATTAGAGGTAAAATGTAATTTCCAAAAAACGAATTTTCCATCGACATTCCGCCAACTTTCCGGACAGCTTTTGTGGTATTAGTGGGTAATATCTAATTATGATTAATTGTTTCATATATATTTTTTATATACGTGATGGTTGATGGTTTTTATCATTTTGTTTTCATTGTTTTCGAACAAACATAGGACATTCTCACCAACATCAAATGTTCACAATACAAACGTATTATATTTTAGAAAATATTGCAGGACGTTAATGGCTTGATTTTCCCGACTTATTTTTTCTGACGCTTTATTTAATAAACCAAAAATAAAATAAATCTAAACAGATGTTTCGTATTGTCATAGAATAAAAGTCCCCGAAAGACAAATATACACATACAAAAGAATCCGAATACAAAGATAACAAATATGCAAATAAAATCATAATTACCACAATTTATATTCATTTTCCGACAATTTTAATAATCCCGCATTTCATTTATTCGCTGGCCATTCATTCGGTAGCAGCTTCTTCCTATGCTATGGGCAACAAAAATTTGAATAGAATTTCAAATTTAAAAACAATTTTTTACTTATCATTATCGTCATCATCATGAACAGCCAAAAGATAGACAGATGTAAATGGAAGAAGGCACAAAGGTACGGCCACGTAGTTTCTGAATGGGAAATATTCAATTTATCTTTATTACACCTGAATCTCAAAGAATTTTTATAAAACGCATTCTCACGCACCTTTGGGGAAATTGAAAAAGGGCATTAGGAAAGGGAAATCACTAATGAAATTGTCTGTTATTGCTTTTTAGACGAAATGAGTGTTGCGCCTAGAAATCAATGCCAATTCATTTCGTTCTTTAACTCGCCTGTCGCTTCAAGATTTGTTTGGCCCTAAAATCTTTGGCTATACCTACAGCAGTGGTCGATGACATAACTACATTCCGCTACAAACAACTTACATACAAACATACAAAGCCGGTCAAGTCATTTTGATAACATTCCAAAAAGTCTACTCACCTTTCAATTCTGCTTTTGTATATTCATGTATATGTGTTTGTATGTATCTACCTGCCTGTCTATCGCTCCTCCCGTGATAATCTTATCAAAAATAAGTATAAAATACAAATGGAATTGCACAAATAAACGAAACATTTACTTGAATTGTTTCCAATCTCGAATTCTTTCGATGTTCGAGGGCTGTTTCCAAAAGTTCAGATATTTTCTGTTTGAAAATTTTTGTTTGAGGGGGAGGTACCCAAAGAAGTAAACCGATATCGCCCATCCTCGTACTTAATATAAGTTTGAACAAAAAATTACGAGTTGCAAGGTTTGGACCATATTGCAACAACTTTTACTTCAATGAGGCATACTTTCGATTCCCCGGCCAAGCAACACCAAACATTTTCAACGGTAGCAAAGTACCCCTCTGTAATATTGGTGACATTTTCTGAGTATTTCAGCCATGTAAAACTTCTCTACAAGTGGTGTCTTAAGGCACGCCGTTCGGACTCGGTGATAAACTGTAGGTCCCATATCATTGAGCTAATACGAATCGGGGTGCACTCATTGATATGAGAGAAGTCTCCCTTGTCCCATCTGGAATGTTTGTGGAACAATTATTATTATTATTACCCTCGTTGACCTGCAGTCTGAGGGTATAAAAAGTATCTTACTATATCTGATATTCCTTTCGACCCGTCGATAAGAGTATAAAAAGTACCACATCATAATGCTGAAAATAGAGTCAGTTCCATGTGAAACAGATCTTCCTTTGTTCCTTCATGGATGTTGGACCCCTCACTCAGCTTTCCCATTACAACTGAGACTGAGGGTATGAAATCTAGAACACTCACAATTCCGTTCCCAAATATTAAATACACCAGTGCTTAACTTTTATCGGGCCAAGGCCACAGATTTTCTGTGCATATGACGAACACACAAATGCTTTCAGTGACCCTCTACAGAACATTTGTCCTATAAGCCGAACTAAGAACAGATTTCCACTCCTCCCTATTTGATGCCTTTCGTCGAAATAATAGCTTTAGACCCCAAATATGTTTGGACGAAATCCATTTCAGGCAATGGGCCCTAGTAATAGATGGGCCATATCGGTCGACTTCTTAGGTTACCTCTCCGACAAAAGTTCAACACTTTTCGTAAATATGATGCGCACTATAACTCTCAAAGGGAGATCCATAGTTTGCACATCGTAATACATATATCAGGCATAGATCAGTTTAAAACATGTAATATACCGGTCAAGCCCTGCGCTCGAATCGCTTTAAATTTAGAATTCGTAGATCTGAGGCTTTGCAATGGTGCAGATTAAACTGCGCAATGCCTAACATTCCTCCTCCCTTTTCTTAATGAATTGCGTGAGGGGGATTCAGAAGGAACCGAATCCATCCCAAAACAAAATTCACTATTCCCTAAATAACACTCCCCTACGGAGTCAACAGCCGCCCTAATATTCATCACTACATTCCCCTTACAAGCAGTTACACTAATAATAGCCCAGCCAGTTGTAAGGAGATCTGGATTTTGAGCTCCAGCATTATTAATCAGAGCTTTTCGTCCACGCTAGGTGGAGGAACCCATGTTGGTAACACCTCACTGAATGGTATTTTCCATATTCAGACTGCAACAAGATTAGCCCCTTCAGAAAGTTCACCAAGGCCATTAACAACCTGAACAAAGAAATCTCGCGGTTTTTTGTTATGACAGTTAATGGAACACAGAAACAATGACACTCCGAAGACCGGTTCGGACAATCAACCACAATGACTTCTTGATTCTCCCGTCGAGGTCAGCTCTGTCGATGACTGCCACCCGAAGGTCGGACATAATTTGGACCGGTACGTCATAAGGTTTATTGAACCATTGTCCATGTACCTTGAAGGTCGCTTTTCCCGAGGGGCTGCTACCTTCTCAGTACTGGGACTATTCTGCTTGGCTTTCTGGACAATTGCTGCTGCGTAGGAAGTCGATGGGTAAACTTCCATAGAAACCATCGTCTTCCTGGGCGAATGCTAGGAGCGTTCAAATGATCGAAATCGTTTCACAGTTTTTTGCTGTGAAGCTTTCTTCGTGTTCTTAGAACACGATGGTTCAGTCGACATAACCACCTGGACTTCCTTGCTTCCTGTGCAGGTTCCAAAACTAGATTGCACCTCTGCTATATGCCTTTCAGGTTTTGAGTCGAGCTTAGAAGCAGACCCCCTCGCTGATTGATCTCCTTTAGGATGTTTTTGTTTTTGGAGTAGGTTCTTGGGCCTCCTTCAATCGCTTCTTGTTTGGTTTCGACTTCGGAACAAAGATTGGCCCACCTTGTTGCTTTGGGCAGTAGGTTTTGTCGTTTTTATACCCTACACCACCTTGTGGTAAGGGGTATTATGTCTTTGTGTATTAGTTTGTAACATGCAAAAGGAAGCGAGATAGACCCATAGTTCCTTTTAGGGACATACATAGAATCACTTTCTGAGACGATTTACGCACGTCCGTCTGTCTGTCCGTCTGTCCATGTATTTTTGTAAACAAAGTACAGGTCGCATTTATTGTTCGATTCGCATGAAAATTGGGGAAGATAGTTTTTTTGGCCAAAGGACGAACGCTATTTATTTTGGTAAAAATCGTTTCAGATTTTGATATAGGCCCCATATCGACAAAAATTTCTAAAATCGTCTTTTCCATTTCAAAAAAATCAAAAAAAAATTTTGATACTACATCTATGATTTTTGGTACATAGATTAAGAAAAAAATCGTCATTCCAAATCTGTTTTCGTTACCAACTTTGATTGTTGCGCGCAAAAGATATGACCGTTTTAATTATGCTAATTAGAGAAAATTCTAAAAAAAATCGCGGCTTAATATAGTAAGCTGTTATATCCAATTGTCGTTAACTGAATTCGCACCCTTTGAGAATATGCAAAAAAAAATTCAAAAAGTTTCAATGGATTCGCGAAAAATTAAATTTGTTAAATAATTTCACGTATTTACAATCATATTATTGAAACAATAGCGCTTATACTTACAAAAAAATATATAAAAAAATTATAATTAAATGTTGAAGAAAAACTGATTGCGTTCTTTGTCATTTTCGTCCAAATTTCACGCAATAATGAAGATATTCCGTTGCAACAACTTTTTCACTTATAGTTTTCCTATTGGCGAATATTTTTAGAACATTATATTAAATCACAAGGAATTCCAATTGCGGCATAACCTTAAAATAATGTTATATTGAATATTACAACATTTGAAACGCATAGAAACCGCGTAATAGTGGAAATCACAAGATGCGCATCCGATTTTCCAAAACAGCGAATCAATCCCTCTTATTTGATATACACTTTGTGAAATTCCATTTGACGACCACGATGTAGCATCAGTTGCATGTTAGGGTGCAAAAAACAGTAAAATGCCCATAATTTCCACGAAGTACATTTGCATTTTATGCGCATCCGATTTCAATGAACACCATTAAAAAATACATCATCCTATGTCATTTCAATGCGATCCATCAAGAACCGTGGATGTAGCATCGCACTCAGTTTTTAGAAAAAATCTATTATATCTCCGGATTCGCGAACGTTTTTCAATATCTGTTTTCGCACATTTTAAATATGCGTTTCGCTCTATTTATCTAAGTAGGAATAACACATCTAAAACGCGTCTAAATACGCGATATTTTCAAAAATATTTTTTGCATATTTTCGAAATTTGAGGGGTATCATATCCGCCGATCTAGTGGATGGGTTTAGACGCGCAAAGGCTTGTTACATTCAGAACGTAAAAAAAACTAAATTCACGCGGGTTTCCACTGAAATCGAAAGGCATTTGTAAGTTTCGAATCCAAAAAACTGGTTTTTAAAAAAAATTATGCTCACAAATTTCGACTTTAAGCTGAGATTGTTGTGAACCTTTGAAGGCTACACGCCCGAGTTATACATCAAAAAATGCGTAATCGCGAGTACTACAATCTCATAATCAGTTTTTAGAAGAGTACAGTTGCGCGTTCCGATTAGAGCAAAAATTTAAAAAAACCCAATTTTTCAGTCTTCAAAATGTCAGCATCCGTTTGAGATTGATGCGGTGGTTATATTAAAAAATCATACATTAGAAACTTCATCTCTGAAGTGTATTCCTTTACTTCTTCTTTGAACATTATACTCTACATTGTATTGTAAAGCCACTAATTGAAAATTGACTTAAAAAAACTCGTTTCCTTCAATGATTTTTTCCTCTTTTTTTACATTAATATGACCACAGCTTCCACTCAAATTATAATTTTAAGAAATCCATCGGTGAATCGTGCTAAAACAGTTTATTTTACCTAAATGCGTTCAAAAGTTATGGTATATTACAACAATTCGCGAGTTACAATACCCCATACCTCAGTTTCAACATAAGTAAATTTTCTACAAAAAGGCCGATATATATTTTCGCCCAATTTAAGGAATTTGGTGCACGAAACACGCTATATATGTCCGATTTCAATTAAATTTTGAATGTGCGACGGTATTTAGTCTAGAAATAAGTGTACCAAATTATATAGAAATCGTTCAAATTTGGCTATAGCTCCTATATATATTCTCGGCCGATTTTAGGTATTTGATGCACGAAACGCGCTATATATGTACGATTTCAAGAAAATTTGGAATGTCTGCCGGGATTTGGCCTAGAAATAAGTGTGACAAATTATATCGAAATCGGTTCAGATTTGGATATAACTCACATATATATTTTCGACCGATTTGAGGTATTTGATGCACGAAACACGCTATATACATATGTCCAATTTTGATGAAATTTACACTATGTGACGGAATTTGGTCTGCAAATAAATGTGAAAAATTTTATCAAAATCTGTTCTGATTTGGATTTAGCTCCCATATATATTTTAAATATTCACAGTGGTTTAGGGTATTATATAGTCGGCCCCGGCCAACTTTGATCCTTTCCTTACTGGTTACTTTTTCGGAAGATTAGGAGGAAATCCGGCCCACTTGAAGTTCGCGTCGGGTACATGATGGGAGCAGAGGTTGACCCTACCTTTTTGCTTTGGGCCGTAGGTTTTGTCACTTCTACTTGTTTCCTTGCCACCGAAGCATGTTTAGCGGTTTTGACTTGAGCAGCTGCAGGGTCTGTTAGTTCGGAATTTCGCGTCGGGGTACATGAGGGTAAGTTCTCTCTAATTTTCTCACGTACCTTAGTTTGCTTCTTCTTAGAGTTGTCCTTAGAGTCATTGACTGATTTTGGAGTTTTCTTCGATTTCCCATCGTCAGTCAATGATTCTGTGGCATCATGCCATTGAAGTTAACTACCGTCATGTGCCGATATAGGATCAGCTGGAAGTGGGCTTTCTGTCAGTTGAACATCTGAGTCCATACTCCGTTGCTCCATGTTAGTCTCATCTTCCCTAGTGTACTTTACTGGGATCACCATGGTGTCCAGCTCGTCGTCGGTCAGGGTCATATTGAGTAACAGATTGGACCATGTAGTGGTTTTTTTCATCTGGAAGAAGCCTCTAATCTAGTTCACTAGTTTCAATGGTCATAAGATTCCTGTTTAGGCTTTCCCTGCCCACAACATCAGTCCAGTCAGTCGTTGAGCGGCTTGCATCAATCTTGACTTTCCTATCATTAATGTTTAGTGTACTCGTAGCAAGTACAGCCATAGGTGTCAAGGCATTCACACCTAAAACAGCAGGATCACAACCGCTTGATCTCAACGACAGATGGTTTGTACCAACGCTCGCCTCCGGTACTGGGTTATTTAGGCCTTGTATCGTAACTTTATTCCTTTTATCTTTTATCCCCATCATACTTGATTATTTTTGGAGAAATAACCCGATCCCTTTTTGGTACAAGGGGAATTAAAATGATCCGTAGTATACGAGTATATAAAAAATTCTTTAGAGATTATTCTCTTTTAGTGCCATTTCTCTAACCCCAACATACTGAGGCTCCAAGAGATGCCCAAGGTTGAAGAGATATGTTGAGTCAGGTCTGACATTCCCATCCGCCACCCGAGAAGACGCATCTTGTCGGAGAATGGCCACTCCCATAGTTGGACACGCATGCCTGTGCCACCGTAATCATTACTTTGCAATGAGTAAATTAAGTAGTTTTGCTTTGTTAAGAATGTTTAAAAAAATAGCCCATTATTTTTCAACATATTGGTAATGCAGAAGGTAGCTTGTTAACATTACTTTGTAATGGGTTATTCGGCTCATGTAGGCTGCAGAATTTTCGCTGGTCTACTTATCATGAAAAATACAGCAGTAGAATATCAACCATGCAACCAAAAATAGGTGCTCGTTTCAAAAACAGTACATTTAAAAACTATTTACGTATGTATGTATGTACGTACATATTTATGTATTTACAGAGGTATTCTCTGTGAATGAAGAGCATAATAATATATTTCAATCACTTTGAAAACGGTGATATTCATCATTGTAACTGTACTATTTATTACTAGACCACTTCAGACACACGCACACTCACATACTCAACGCCCTTTAAAGCTAGGCGCCATAACAATAAAGTGAACAAGTAAAAAAGCATTAAGTTCGGCCGGGCCGAACTTTTCATACCCTCCACCATAAAATATTCATTCCTGTCCCCAACTTTAGTGAGTACGTTAAAATGTCAGATAATGTACATAAAATGCTATGTTGACAGTTTTTGATGGGAGCCTTTAATGTCAAATAGCTCCTAATTCGGTTAAAAAATTTTGCTAGAATCCTCAAAATATCGAAAATCGGTACATAAAGTGGGAACTTCAAATGTCATTAACTGCTAGTTCGGAGGTATCTGGGCTATATGAAAATATGAACTTAAATGAACAAATTACAGAAAGTTCGTCCAAATAATAAAACTAAGGTACGGAAAATCGGTAGGTTTGTTTTGTGGCTATACAAAAACATGGACCTACGTTCGGTTAAACATTTTAAGTAAAATCCTCAAAGTACCGAAAATCGGGAAGTATCGTTATATTGGGGCTATGTTGAAAATTGTTGATGCAGATGTGTGGTGACCACTACAACCTTCAAATGTCAAATTACAGTTAGTTCTGTTAAAAATTGTAGCTAAAATTGCCAAATTACTGAAAATTGGGAGGTACCGTTACATGGAAGCTATATCCGAACATGGACCTATGTTGGCAATTTTTGATGGAGATGTGTTGTGACCACTAACCCAACCTTTACACATGCCAGTGACAGTTCGAAAAATTCAATACATACACAATATTTTACTACCACAAATACATTTTTTGAATTGTCGACTCCACTGGCACTAGATTTTTCATGCCAGCAAAATTTTGAGCTGGCTGCCAGTGATATGTCGAAAATGAAAAAAGAGTTGCCGAGACTATTTTTTAATCCATGTACATTTTTGTTTCTTTTAAGAATGGAAAGATTTAATGCATATTTTCATAAAGATTAGGAAACACAAATAATACGTCTTGGAAGCTGCAATATATTAGTGGTTTGTAAAGACATAATTTTGATGTTTTTCATGCAAATATAGGTTGATATATAATTTCCCCTCTGGGATTATACAATATTGAAAAGGCGGCAATACCAGATTCCTTATGTTTATGACTGAAAACAATCTTTTTAAAACGAAATAAAATAAAAAGTAATAAAATATGTTGTGAATTGTGTTTTAAATCTGAAATATAATGCAATTTTGTGTGTTAATGCGGCTTAAAATAATTTTGAAATTGAACTTGCACTGGCATGTGTAAACACACAAGAAAACTGCATGCTAGTCGAACACTTTTTCGGCATTTTCGAGTATAATACATGTACTCAATTGGCAACAATTCACTGGCATGTGTAACGGAAGTGTAAGAACTTCAAATGTCAAATTACTGCTAGTTCGGTTTTATATTGTAGGTAAAATCATCAAATTACTGAAAATCGGGAGGTACCGTTATATGGGGGCTTTCTTGACAATTTTTGGTGGAGAGGTGTGGTGACCACTAACAATTTAAAATGTCAAATGTTCAAATTACAGATAAGTCGGTTAAAACTTGTAGGTAAAATTCTCAAAATACCTGAAATCGGGCGGTAACGTTATATGGGGGCTATACCAAAACGTGGACCTAGGTCCACAACTTTTGGTATATAAGTTTAGTTACACTTAAGAACCCTAAATGCCAAATTATAGCTATATCGGTCTGAAAATGTAGCTAAAAACGTCAAAATACTGTAAATCGGGGGGTACTGTTATATGGGGGCTATACCAAAACGTGGACCTATGTCCACAACTTTTGTTATATAAGTTTATTGGTACTTAAGAACCCTAAATGTCAAATTATAGCTAAATCGGTCTGAAAATGTAGCTAAAACCGTCGAAATACCGTAAATCGGGGGGTACCGTTATATGGGGGCTATACCAAAACGTGGACCTATGTCTACAACTTTTGTTATATAAGTTTATTGACATTTAAGAACCCTAAACGTCAAATTATAGCTACATCGGTCTGAAAATGTAGCTAAAAACGTCAAAATACCGCAAATCGGGGGGTACCGTTATATGGGGCTATACCAAAACGTGGACCTATGTCCACAACTTCTAATATATAAGTTTATTAACACTTAAGAACCCTAAATGTCAAATTATAGCTACATCGGTCTGATAATGTAGCTAAAAACGTCAAAATACCGCAAATCGGGGGGTACCGTTATATGGGGGCTATACCAAAACGTGGACCTATGTCCACAACTTTTGTTATATAAGTTTATTGATACTTAAGAACCCTAAATGTCAAATTATAGCTAAATTGGTCTGATAATGTAGCTAAAAACGTCAAAATACCGCAAATCGGGGGGTACCGTTATATGGGGGCTATACCAAAACGTGGACCTATGTCCACAACTTTTGTTATATATGTTTATTGACACTTAAGAACCCTAAATGTCAAATTATAGCCAAATCGGTGTGAAAATGTAGCTAAAAACGTCAAAATACCGTAAATCGGGGGGTACCGTTATATGGGGGCTATACCAAAACGTGGACCGATATAGCCCATCATCGAACTTGACCTGCCTGCAAACAAAAGACGCATTTTCCCAAAATTTCAGCGTCCTATCTCCATTTTTGTGGATGCTAGAGTGATTACCACAGACGGACGGACGGACGGACGGACGTGCTCAGATCGACTTAGAATTTTACCCTGATCAAGAATATATATACTTTATAGGGTCGCAAATGAGTATTTCAATGCGTTACAAACGGAAAAACAAACTTAATATACCCTCCATACTATGGTGGAGGGTATAAAAACGTTTGGGGTGAGAGAGAGAGAGGTGTTTGACTTTGATGCTGGACAACATTCATATCTATATTTCACCAAGAGGCCGGCTGTTGATAGAGGTGGGCAATAATTTAAAGTGTTCTTCTGTGTTTATTTAAAAATAATTTTTATTAAAGTGTGCTTCTTCATTTTTCATTTGAAAGCATTTTATTACTTTCGACTTTACGGTAGACAGACGTATGCCAGAAGAAACAGTGTTTGCATATTTGGATTATGTTTAACGTTTAAACAAAATCACCCTCCACGAAAAACAATTAAATCAAATTTCGTTTTAAGATTTTTTTAATTATGCACATTTTTGGGAATTACAGTGGGCAATGATTGAAATTAATTGAAATTAAATGGGGAACAACTCTAGCTATTTTTTTGTTTTATTTCTATTTAAACAGACACACAAAAGAAAATTTGGCAATTGAAATACTTACCGCCACAGAAGAGTTTCCTGGAGTTGCCGCCACATTTTTCTACATACCATTTAATAAAATTCTTTTAGTATATGGAATTATCAGTTACAGCAAAATTCATTTGTTATTAAATAAAAATCATGTTCCACAGTGCACACACTTTTACAAGTATTGGACAATAACGCTTAACAAGATGGTGGGCGTCAAATTATGTTATTTTTGTTGCTACTTAGTGAAAACAGATTGAAAACTCATGACTGTTGTTTAAATGTAAAAGTCTTGTCTTCACCCACTGTGAAAACAGTGAGATCTAAAGTGCCCGATTAGGGCAATACTTAAATGCTTCAAATTAACAGAAATGTTATCTGGAAAGTATTATTCTGGTATTTATTCATAGTCATCTGGGAAAATAATTTTCTAATATATTCTAAATCGTATTGTTAACCCAATTCTCACGAAAACAGATAAACAAACAAATAACATAGGTTTATGCAAAAACATTTAAGTGGATTTACAAAACATTATTTTTAATTTAGTTTAATAGCTTTGTGAAACTTAAAATTAAACACAAACATTCATGTAAAACAAATTAAAGCCGAAGTGTCCCAAAAGCAAAAGGTGTCAAAATTTGTTAATTTTGTCATCTCAAACTGTCTGTAAACGGAAGAAATGGTGAAAATGTTGGATCTGGATCGTCATGCCGATTGCCCCCTTTGGGAGGCATTAGCATCACAAGATGTACCATGGACCGGCCTACACTATGCCTGCCTAAATGTTTTGCACACCTACTGCAAAGTATTCGATAAACAAGAAATTTATGATCTCATTGTAAGGTAAGATGAAAAATCAACAACAAAAACAACAGTATGAAAAAGGAAAAATACTTTTTAAACACAAATCATTTCACTGCTATACTCGTACTAACTCTGCTCTGCGTCTGACGTACGTCTACGTCATGGTATTGAAAATAAGGTATCATTCAAAAATATTTGAAATATTGATGGACAGATAGATATTTAGTAGAATGTATTTGGCAATGATATCATTCATTCATTGTTTTGGCTACTCGGATGTATTTTGACTTAAAGAAGAAGTTCATCTCGACATTTATTTGGCGAAGAAAGTTCGGGTCTTTTTAATGTTAGGATATCAATTGGCAAAGTATTGATATTTGTGAAGACAAGTTGAATGCCTCTCATGCTAAAAACCAAGTTGAAATAAAATCAAAACAAGTAAAAAAGTATCAGTCGGCTTTGCCGACAGAGATATACCCTCAGCCTGTGTATATTGAAAAAAAAATTTCCCAAAATACGTATGTATTTAGGGGGTTTTAAAAATTTTGGGCGCTTGAACCGACAAAACTGTTGATTAGAATTAAAGATCATAAGTTTTGCGGAGGAGATACTAAAAGAAATGGATCGACATTGACCGTTATGGAAGTGGATCTCCAGCCACAACATATGGTGCCATTGGGGGATTTCACACTCTTCGGGCTGTTTGCTCAAGAAATATGGACTTGCCCCTAAAAAACTTTTGCCATCGTAATTGAGGCAGCGAATGAAAGTTGCTTTGAACCTGATCTATATCTGGTAAATATATTAGGATGTGTGAAGTATAGACCGATTCGGTCACTCTCTTCAAGAGTTACGGTACGAACAATTTTTCCGAACATTTTTGAACTTTTGTGGGGGAGGTACTTGAAGGAGTTGACCGATATAGCTTATCTTCAAACTAAAAATATTTTTGGACAAAATATTACTAAGGCCATATTTTGGACCGAATCGGCAGATCCGTTCGAGTGTTATCATGCGCTCCAACCACCTCACACGGTGTCATAGGGTTTTTTTGCAACTTTCATTCTATTTTCTCAAGAAGTATGGACTTGCCCCTGATGAAACTTGTACCGTCGTGTGGAGGGCAGTGAATACAAGTTGCTAAAACAAAAATCAAAGCGATTCGAGAGCAGGCCCTAAACTGAACTTTTCCGAAATTTTGTGTGGGAGGTACCCGAAGGAGTGGACCTATTGAGACCATATTGGAACCTCATATTACTCTGGTAGAAAGTTTACGCTATACAAAGTATGGCCCAAATCATTCACTCCCTTCAAGAGTTATCGTGTGCACAAACTTTCCGAACATTTTCGAACTTTTGTGGGGGAGGTACCTGAAGGAGTGGACCGATATAGCCCATCTTCGAACTTAAACTAAGTTTGGGCAAAATATTACGAAAGCCAAAATTTGAACCGAATCGGTTCATCCGTTCGAGAGTTATCGTGCGCTCCAGCAAGCAGGACAGACAGACGGACGGACATGGCTAGATCGACTCCAAATTGTCTGAAACACATTTCGTCCAAACATACTTGGGGTCTAAAACCATTATTTCGATGAGGCACATTTTCATCGTATCAAAGACTATATACCCTCCTTAGCCTAAAGACTGAGGGTATAAACACCTTCAGTGCGTTTGTTGTCGATAAAATAGTGTTTAGTTGTAGTGTTCGCATAAACAGGTTCTAATTACCTACGAGGGTCACAAAAAAACCTTCTGGCCTAGACAACGCGCAGTGTCGCCAGGCGTCATTTGACATTTCTTTGGAAAGTTTGACAGTTGTTAGCCTAAGCGTACTCAGGACAGTTTACAGTGGCTTGAAAAAATTACTTTGCAAAAAAATGTGATTTACTTGTGAACATTTTCGTCCGATAATTTTTCACAATTTCCGACGTGAAAAATCACGGCAAGAGTGGATCGATCAAATGAAATTTTCTATGTCGATAAAGGCCCATCTTATAGCACTATGAAAAACTGGCCGACACTCGCCAAAAAAACGAAGTTCGTGAGGGTCGTCCAAAACGGCCATTGTGCCAGAAAAAATTAAGCCGTGTGTAAACGGATAATGCAAGAACGCAGTGCTATATACCGTGAGATAGAAGCATCCTTAGGCATTTATTCCACCAACTAACATTTGATATTGCATGAACACTTGGCGGCAAAAATGGGGTTTTTCTCTTTGGATACCCTGTCGATCGGTGCATGAAATTTCAAAAAAATAGGATCGTGGCGCTTCAAAAGACGTTTATAAGATGCATCCAGGTGACGAATCATGGAACTCTGCGTATGAACCCGAAATAAAGCAACAATCACCAGAAGATGCTGTAAAACGTTCAAAAACCACTGTCAAACTTTCCAAAAAAAGTCAAATGACGCCTGGCGACAGACACTGCGTGTTGCCTAGGCCAAACGATTTTTTAATGACCCTGGTGTAATATAAAAAAAGCATATAATAATTCAAGAGTGTTGACAGATTAGGTGCCACACTGCTGTAGTCATGACCCTGATGCAAAATACCCCTCAGCGTATTGTTGGTGACATTTCCTGAGATTTTCAGCCGTATAAAACTTCTCTACAAGTGATGTATTAAGAGACGCCGTTCGGATCAGTAAGAGAAGTACAATACAAACATAGGTTATGTGGCCCTCTACAGTATATCTGTCCTATAGATCGAACAAATAACATGTGGCTATTGTGCCATTTTACGAAACCGAATGAGTTTTGTGGGACTACCTGCGGGAAAACAAGTTATACCTTCGAACGTATAGTGTTTTCGGAGGGTAGTATATAATCGACATCTGTATATCTTTTCCAGGATTTGGTTGGCCCAATTATTTCTTTGACCTTAGGCCTAAGTCGTTCACACAATAACCCTGACACTGTCTTATAAGCAATAGGGAGTTATGTGCCTATAGTTAGAGCGCACAGCCTTTCCTACTTTCTTGTGGACGGGACAGAGGATGCTGAGGTTCCATTTAATGGGTACGCGTTTTCCTGCCAGCTGGAGGTAACTAGCTGATGCATAACTCTTATTGGAGTGTAGCCTCCTGTTTTGAACAGGTTGCTTGGTAAGCCATAGACTCCTGTGCTCTTATTATTTGTCTTTGGGTCGGAATTAGAGCAGACCCATTCGTCAATTGATCTCCTTTACGAATGTCTTTGGTTTTGGGGTAGGTTCTTAAGCCTACTTCATTCCCTTCTGGATTGGGATCGGCTTCGGAACACAGATTGATTCCACTTGCACTACTGCAGCTTCTTTAGAGGATTTGACTTAAGGAGCTACAGGGTCTGGAATGTCGATCTTGCCCACCTGAAGTTCGCATCGGGGTACATGAGGGTAAGTTCACTCGAATTTTCTCATGTACCTTAGTTTATTTGTGATATAGAAGACCTCCTTCTCAAAATGCATTCGGATCTCGTCCAACGAATTTGCGAAGATACATTACATCACATTTGTAGTGTTTTATATCATAAATTTCCCAGGCAGATCTGGGGCCTAATTACGTGATTCGATTCGATCGAGTATTTGCTCGTGAAAAAGATTTCGACACGATAAAAAAGCGGCATGACGAGATTCGATCGAAATCGTTGATCGAATGTTTCGAGACTAACCGGTAATCGAACTATGAAAACCTATGTGTACTATAGGGAATATTATGAAGGTAGATGTAAAAAAGGTGTTTTTTGAAAGCAAGAACCAAAAAAAAAACTAAATTATGAATGAAAAATGTAAATATTTGTGGAATTTGTTGAACAATACATTCAATAATAATTTCGGAATGAAGTTGTGCTATGGAAATAAGAAAATTATTAATTTTTGCAAAATCTTTTTGACATTGTTGTAACGGATTGCTGATACATCTACCTTAATAATCCTCTCTCAAAATAAATGAGAGAGAGAGTTTGGTGGATGTTTTGCATTAGCCTCTCTGAGAGAATATTTCCTTTGGTAAACAACGGGGGATGAAATGTTTAAAATGTACTTCCCTTATACAATAAAGGCTATTAATATTAAATATTTTTTTTCTTTTTCCAGAAATGCTTATTTTTCAACTTATTTTTTAACGACTACAAAAGTAATTTTTGGTTAATGATTGCATGCATTTTAATTCTAAATTTATTACAATTTCTCAAAACGACTGCAAAGGACTTTTCCCAATTTCTCTTGTTTTTACATACATTTTAAACAAAAAGACAATAAGGAAATCTTTCATTTTATTTGTTTACGATAGGTAATTTGGCCTCGAGAAATTACTCGCAAATTTATGCTCAATTTCTCGATAATTTTACTCGATAACGAATGTTGTCATCCCAACTTTGAGTACTCAGGTCGAAACAACTCGATATCGAATCACATAATTAGGCCCCTGTCCTTAGAGTCATTGACTAATGTAGGAGTTTTTAGTCAAAATGATTCTGTTACACCCTGCCTTTGAAGTTTATTACCGTCATGTGCCGATATTGGACCTTCTGGAACTGGGCTTGCATCCAGTTGAGCATCTGAGTCCATACTCCCTTCCTCCATGTTATTCTCCACCACTTTTCCACTTCTCTCTTTTTCCGTTTCTCCTCGCTAGCTAACCATGGATGGTTACTGTTTGCATGGAGTTGGTAATACTTTGCCACTGTGGTAATATGTTATCGGAACAAGGGTTGCTTTCATTAAGCAATTGTGGAAGTTGCTAAAGACCCGATATTTTAACCTCCAACTAACTAAAAATCCGCAACCAAACTCGTGCTTTATATCAAGTCAGCTAGAATACCTTGCGTATTTCCTCCATGACAGTATGGTTATACGATGAGCTGCTATCGTTGATTGTAGACAGTCACAGTCACTTCACTCGGTGACCAGCGGTTCTCCTCGGACGTAGGAGAGGAATGGAAAAAATAAAGACAGGAAAGAAGTAGAAGGAGAGTACATATAACAGGAAGAGAAGTTAGTTAGTTGAACTTGCTTAACTTCCAGGCAGTGGCTTCAGAGGGAGGGAGAGAATAAATCTCGTGCATGTGACTCACACATACAGACCGGTTGCTATCCCTAGTCTAGGATGACCCACCTCCTAGCCACTTATGAGTCCTACAGTAGTTAATAGAGCTGCAGGGTTAATGGAGGAAAAATAAGAGAGATAAAATATCATGCACTCCACACAGCCAGCGTCTTTTGACTGACAATCTAGGGCACTGGCAGAGAAGTTGATCGATTGTTTCTGTCTCTTTCACATCCTCACATAGCCTACAATACACAAGGTTGTTGTCCTCCCACTTACTTGTCATAGATCTGACGCCGCATTTATATAGTCAGCGAAGGGACGCAGTTCTACGCCCTGAGATTACCGGCCAGATTGTCTGCGATACCTTACAACGAGGTATGTCATGCGAAATCCTTACGGGTTTCTCTGCTACTACAATTTTGAAAAGTCTTAGATTTAATAGTGTATGGTCCTAAAGCCCTTAAAGCAGACTGACTATTCACGTAAGCCGTGACTATCCTATTTGCCTATCTGCAAGGTCTGCCATTCCTACGGTAGTTCTAGGGCTTTTAGCACTGAATTCTGCCTGAAAAAACTGCGGTTGTCGTTGAGTTTATACGATCGTCTTATGTTCAGTTCTTCAGGATATATACTCGTACACTTCGATACGACCAAAAATGTGCCTCATCGAAATAAGGGTTTTCGACCCCAAATGTGTTTGGACGAAATTCGTTTCAGACTGGCTGGTTGGTGCGCACGATAACACTCGAACGGATCTATCGATTCGAACCAACTTAGATTAAGTTCAAAGATGGGCCATATAGGTCCACTCCTTCGGGTACCTCCCCAACCAAAGTTCAAAATGTTCTGCAAAATGGTGTGAACGATAACTCTCGAAGGGAGCAATCGATTTGGCCCAAACCTGCCACATAATACTCCGGAAAAAGTAAAGTTTAAGAGCCCCTCCCGAATCGTTTTGAAATTTTTCCAGCAGGTCGTCCTTGCAGCTCCCTTTACAACGGTTCACTTGTGTTGGGGCGCAAGTCCATACTTCCTGAGATAACGCCTAAAAGCCCAAAGAAACCCGGACGGCACCAACTAAAATGGAAAATTCGCAAGATAACTATCGCAGAGAGTTTCTGATTGGTCCAATCTTTGCACATCATATTACTTCATCCATTCATATATCAGGATGGAATATGGACTATATCCGTCCCTAGGGTACCTCCCACACAAAATTTGGGAAAAGTGCTGTTTGAGGACTCGCCTCGGATCTGTTTGAAATTTTTCCAGAAGGTTGTTTTCACGGTACCTAATACAACGGTACAATTTTTTCCGGACTAAATCCATACATCCTGAGACAATGGCCCAAAAGCTCCAAAAAAACCCTGCCTGCACATATTAAAACGGATAATGTGCAAGATAACTCTTAAAATTTTCAAAAAATTCTTCCAAACTTAGATTAACGTAATTTAATATTTCGAGTTTTCTCTGAATCAGAAGTTTGTTTACTAAACATTGTTTTGAAGCAAACTCGTGACACAAAATTGATATATTTTTTATACGGCATAATTATTGTGTTTGCTTCTTGTTTGGTCATAGGCTGAGGGTATATCTCCGGCAGCACAGCTGACTGATACATTCTTAAATTTTCCCTACTAATATTTTGTTTCTTATTTATTGTTAATCCTTACGTACGTATTGGAAGTATATAACAAATTTTCTACAACATCACGTCTTTGCCACAGGCAAAAGAGCGATGTAACGAATATTTTGACTAATATTTCAAAACTTTTTATGCCTTTTATTTGAATTCTTTTAGAACAATACGCATTCCAATACAGGAACTAAAATGTTTAAATTAACGCTTTGTTGATTTTCAATTAAAAAAGCTTTTACATTCAACAGTGCAGAGTAAACAAACTTTTAAAGCTTTATTTAACATTATGTTAACCAACCAAGAAACTGTTAAATACAAATTTGATGTGTATGTTAAAGTTTAGAAATGTATCGCATGCAATAAATATTGCCCACATTTTACGATTACGATACAAATAAAATTCTTCGATAATTTTGTGCTAACTTTTGTGTTGTTTTTGTTTTTTTCTCTTTCAGAAAAACCTGTCAATCCTGCAAATGTCCCCGCGAAGCACACGCCATTTATCAGCAACAATCGACATCGGTACATGAACGTTTGGGTTTTAAGGTGGGTGGTATCGCTTTGTTTATTATTTTATTATATTATTTTATTATTACATTTTTATTATTTTATTATAATAATATTATTGCACTATAGGTAATTTGGCCGGTTTTTGAGGCAAAAATTAATAGCGGTGGATATGTGGGCTTTTTATACATTTTTATTGCTTTATATGTAAAAGTAAGATAAAACAAAGAATTACAATGTAAAATTCGGATATAGCGAACATCGGTTATAAGAAACTACGTTTATAGCGAACAAAGTTTTATGTTTCCAAAGAATTTTTCTTAATATTTGTACATACATTGAACTTCTTAAAACGATCACGATTATAACAAACAAAAATTGTTACCCCGCGAAAAGAATTTTTTACAATTTGTTAGGATTTTCAGGCCCGTTTTAAAACACAAGCGATAGTGACGAATTTAAGCACTGTTTCAAATATTTTAACATATGATATTTAAAAGTAGGCTTTAATAAGAATTTTACAGACGAACACGTCTACAACGAACGCCGGATATAACGAAAAACTTTTCTTTTTCCTACCCCCTATTCTCATTTTACCTATTTTATTCGTTCCAACCCAATGAACGCGGTTAAAACAACAGAAAAATGGTAGCAATGAAGTAAAGTACTGATCCGCCAAAAGATTTTTATAAACGTTGATATGTTTAAAATATTGATTCGCGAAAAGATCTTTATAAATATTATTTTTCAAAGGACCAAATAAATCACGCAATCATGATCCCTAGTTAGAACATATTACGGCTATAATTAACAAAAATGTTGACCACAACACCCCTGTACATTTTTAGAACATATGGTGAATTTTTCTTTAAAGAAAATGTCTTTTTAGTTCAAATCGGATGATTTTCTGTTTTTAATATTTCCTTCACCAAACAAAAAAATTAAAAAATATATATTTTTCTGCAAGGAGGTCACCTTCAAAAAAGTGATATAACTCAAAAAACGCAAAAAATTGCACCTTGGTAATTATGTAGTTGATTCAGAACCCTTTGCTGAAGATATTCCCGGTAGCAGAATTACGGACAAAGTTGGACAATTTTGTAAAAGTCTATAATATAAAACTATAATTTTGTAAAAAAAAATAATTCTTAGGTTGTATCCTATATGACGATTTCTTCTGCTGTAACAAACATTTTTAAGAAAATTATTTCTTAAAACAGAAAGTACACACCGCCACCATTCCACTGAATATCATATCTTTGTATTTAATTATTACCAAACTCTAACAAATTGCGTTTAAATTCTGCTCTGACTTTTAATCTTTTTTAACATTTTTTATTTTGTCTTCGAAATTTTGATTTTAACTTCGAGTTATACCGCGAGTTTTGAATATTTTTGAAAACAAATTGCGCATCCATAAAATTTTACATGTTCTTTCTTCGAATCAAATTAGAAAACTCGCGTTGTTAAAAGTGCAAAAATTGACTTTTTGCCTAAAAACCTGTCCAAATTACCTATAGTGCAATGGGAAGAGCTGACAACGTAAACCCACTGCCTGCCGACGAAACTCTAATGGAAAGAGCCGATGACATCGTAAACCCACTGCCTGACGACGAAACTCCAACTCCTGGTGGCCACCGACGTACGAAGCGAAAAAAACATATGGATCAATATTATATCAAAGAAGTCTAAATTTCCATATTCCACCAAAGAGAGCAACGTCATACTTTGAGGCAAAAGGATATTTACTGCGAACCTGTCCCAGGCCAAAAGTTGCCACGCGACATCGATGTGATGCATTCAATATGCAACTGAGTCAAGCCGTTCATAGAAGGACGACTATATTACCATGAATTGGCGACCAAATTCGCGTTAATTAAAAAATTTACCAAGCATTTGAGTAAAATGAGATTCAGTTATTCTTATGAAAGATTTAATATAGATTATCAATGTTTTGAGCTAGCAAAATTGAAGCAAAAGCCATGTTTGAACTCAACTAAGTTTGTGGTGTCGAATATCAAATACATTTTAAAATTTTCTACGAAGGGTTGATTTTCATATCAAGGAGCTGTTTGGCTCATCCATTAAAGCGTGGAAAGTTTTATTGGACAATTTTAAAAATATATCAAAAATATATACAAAATGTGCAACTCACTGTACTGTAGAACGCTTTTTTCAAACTAAGGCAACACTATCAAAGTACACCTACGGTCGAAAACATTAACTATGCTAAATCACTATATGACACAGTTATAGAAAGCACCAGTAATATCGACGATGTTTTATTTTGTTCTGATCCCAAATTTTCCCATTAAATATGACATATTATATTTATATTATAATTATAAGTAGTATAGGTATATAGTACATATATAAGTAGTATAAGTAGTATATAATTAATTTAATAATAAATATAAACCACTTTTAATATATATTTGGCATTGTAATAAAAATCTTGTTTCTTTTATTTTCTATTAACATATGTAAATGTAGGTGGTATCCCCTGCCGATTCGGGTGTGGATCCTCGTGATTTGGGCTACACTTGGGTGCCTCAGGGCATACGTGTGTCGTCACGCATCAATCGTTACTTTGAACAATTGCCATTGGAGAAAGTTCCAAAAATCGGTAGCGAGGGCGCGCGTTATCGTGAACAGCAGATCTCATATCAATTACCCAAGCAAGATCTTTCACTGGAGCACTGCAAACACTTGGAAGATGTGCACGAGGCATCCTATGAAGATTTTGTAACAGCACGTAATGAAATTGCACTAGACATAGGTAAGCGGAGCTAAGCAATTCATTGAAACACTTAGTTTTAATTTCCTTTTCCTTGCCTTTGTTTTTGTTCCCCCACCAGGTTATATAAAAGATGCACCATACGATGAACACTGCGCCCATTGTGAAGGTGAAATAAATGTAGGCGATATGGTGGTGGCTGCACCGAAATTTGTGGAAAGTGTTATGTGGCATCCACGTTGTTTTACCTGCAACACTTGCAATGAATTGCTGGTCGATCTGACATATTGCGTGCACGACGATAAAATCTATTGTGAACGTCACTATGCGGAACTTTTGAAACCGCGTTGTGCTGGCTGTGATGAGGTAAGTGTTTTTCTTTATTTGAAACTCTTCACTTAGCAAAAGAAAGGGAAAGGCCAAGAAAATTTCAAGGTTTTGGCCAAACGTTATATGGTTGGTTATCTTTTGACAAGCCGGATATGACCACAAACCACGCTATTGATGTACAAAAGAAAATTGTGAGACAGACAGCAACCATTAAAAATGGTTACTAAGTCAATTTTTGTGGAGGGGTTTAAACAATTATGACGTTTACCGAACGATTGTGGTGATTGGATGAAATTTGATAATAGATATCAACGAAAGCATGACATAACACCCACGGTAATAACGCCGACAACAACAACATCAACACAACCACAAACATATTCATTTCTAAAAGTATCAATTAAAAGTTTTTCATGTTTTGTTTTGTTTTCATTGGAAACGCATCCCACTTTGTGCCGCAACGTCAGGACAATGGGCAACGACTTTTTGTTATCTCAATCGTTTGCAAGGAGTGGTTTTCTAACATTTATGGTAACGCGCTCGTCATCGGCACCGCTATTTTCATGAGCAATTATTTTCTTTAACGTTTTCTTCTTAGCTAACATTGAACTTTGATTACAATGAACTGAACGCTGAGAAATGAGTACAGGTGGAATATTTGTCCGACATCCTTTATTATGTCCCAGCCGTGAAGACAATGAGCGTTTTTAAAAACACTTTTGTTCATCATTTTGCCAAGTGTCATTGTTGTGCATAGTCGTGAATTGCCGTCCAAGTTTGAAAGAAACAAAGAAAGAAAACTTCAATTCAATGCTTTTTGAACATGAACGAACACGGAAAATGCTCTTGAGCTAAGAAGAACAACCGTTAAGTTATGTAAGTACGATTATTTCAAAAGTAGCGGTGATACTGAAGTGAATACAATAGTAAAATTGTTTACTTTAATAGAAAATAGAAACAAAAAGTTAACTAACACTAGGGGTGATTGTATTTGCAATCACTGCCGCCTTTTATAAAGCTGTGCCGTATGTTCCATTTTTTGGTACTACAAACATGAGTTGTTTAAATTTATTTGTTACATTAAGTTCTGCCCATTATCTCTATCGTTAAGAGTGTGATAATTATAACAAACATTGTTGACAGTAAAACAGAAAATACAACTTAAAAAGCGGAAACTATACTTGAAAAATACTGTAACCGAGAGGAAAGCCGCAGTAATATGTTTTTGTGGAATATTACAGATGTCTAAAGCCTCGAGATTTTCGTAACAGCACATTTGCTGAAAACCGCCTAAAAGTATGCATTATGCACATCAATAGATTAAGCTTCGTACAAACTAACGTCTGATATTACGTATACGCAGTTTTTTTTTCATAAAAACGATGAGGGCCATTGGAACTGCGTAGATCGTTCAATTAAACTAGATTGGCACAACTCTACTTTTTGTTGTTGGATAGTAGAATATTGAAAGTTATGAATTTATTTAAGCTAAAGTTTATATTTTATTGTTCGAATATTTGATGAACATGTGATTTTTTAGAGCTCTTGAACCATTATGTCAGAAAGCTTGGACTTCCCCGCGAATATAATTATAACGCTGTAATCAGGACCGCAAGAAATACTTTCGCAAAAAAAATTCCAAACGATCCTTAAACGGACCTTAAACTGCACTTAAGCTAAAATTGTGAACTTTTGTGAAGTAGGGGTCAGAAGATTTTATCAGATATAGACCTTCATGAACCATAATGTAAGTTTGTTTCGAAGTTTCGAATACTCAATTCGTAAGTTCTCATGTTCATCAGTTATTTTTGAAAGTATTGACTTGTCCTAGACAAAAAGTACACCACCGTACAAAACATTTTAAAACGATCCTACACTTGGTAGAAATATTACGGTGTGGAAAATGTGGAACAAATAGGTTTAGTTCGCATCAGCAATCCAGACGGATAGACGAACGAATAGAACTAAACGGGTCCCAAATATCGTATTAAAGTGTATGTACCCTAGTTCGCCTAACATCTGAGGGAATAAAAAACAAGACTATATTCACTCTTAAAAATTTTATTGTTATTCAATCATTTGAAGCAACAAAATAACAAGCGCAAATGAACGCATACCGATTTAAATAGCATATACGAACATTTCCTACACGTTTGTTACAAACATAAATAGCTTTGTTCCTTTACTTTTTTAATAGTAAAAGTAGCAAAAGAGAGAACTGTCAAAAGTAAGATCTACTCCCAAAATGGTACCTCCTCCTCAGCACTTTTGAGTTTTAATTCAAGTCCATATTTTTCTCGGCATGTTCAAACATACAAAAAAGGCCACAAAATCCAGAAACACCTGTTAATACATAATTTTTAGGGAAAAGGTTCTTGGTCGTGTAGCCGCTTTTCGATCTGTCCCTAGAGGAAACTTTTAACTCAGACAGGTTGAGGATATGTCTCTGTCGGCAAAGCCGACTGATACATTGTGTACCCTCAGCATTTATGCTAACGCGGGTATATACACTTTCATACGGGCAAAATGTGCCTCTTCGAAATAATGGTTTTATACCCCAAGTATGTTTGGACGAAATCTGTTTCAGACAATTTGGAGTCGATTTAGCAATGTCCGTCCGTGTGTCTGTCTGTCTAGCTGGAGCGCACGATAACTCTCGAACGGATCAACCGATTATGTCCAAAATTTGAATTTCGTAATATTTTGTCCAAACTTAGTTTAAGTTCGAAGATGGGTTATATCGGTCCACTCCTTCCGGTACCTCCCCGACAAAAGTTCGAAAATGTTCGGAAAATTTGTGCGCACGATATCTCTTGAAGGGAGCAACCGATTTGGTCCATACTTTGCACATCGCGAAATTTCTACCAGACTTAGATGAGATTCCAATATGGACTCAATCGGTGCATTCTTTCGGGTACCTCCCACCAAAATTTCGGAAAAGTGCAGTTCAGGATCTGCTCTCTAATCGCTTTGATGTTTGCTGTAGAACCTTGTATTCACTGCCCCCCAAACGAGGGTACAAGTTTCATCAGGGGAAAATCCATACTTCCTGAGAAAATAGCCTGAAAGGTGCAGAAAAACCTCATGACACCGCGTGTAGTGGTTGGAGCGCAATAACTCTCTAACGAATCTGCCGATTCGGTCCAAAATTTGGCCTTCGTAATATTTTGTCCAAACTTAATTTAAGTTCGATGATAAGCTATATCGGCGCACTCCTTCAGGTACCTCCCCCCCCCCCCCCCCCCCAAAAAAAAATTAAAAAAATGTTGGAAAAAATTGTGCGCACGATAACTCTTGAATGGAGTGACCGATTTTGTTCATACTTTACACATCCTAATATGTCTACCAGATATAGATCAAGTTTGAATATGAACTATATTTGTACACTCCTTCGGGTACCTCCCACACAAAAATTCAACATTTGTGTCTAAGTGCAATTTAGGGTCTGTTCGAAGATCCTTGGGAAATATATACCGTTGCTGTTCGTTTTGGTCCCGTTTACAGCGAGATTATGTTTTCCGTGGACCAGTCCATGTTTCCTGGCTAACTGATCCAAATGTTATACTATGACCCACTAAAGTGACTAGTGGGCGCTATATCAATCGAAAAGATATGACCCCCAAAATAAGATTAACTTCCATAACGGACTATTTCGGTCCATTCCTTCAAGTACCTCCTCCGCAACGTTTTGAACTTTAATCCTAATCCACATTTTTGTCGGCAAGTTCAAATGTCCAAAAAGAGCCACAAAATTCTGTACGTAGATAAAAGTTTCTATTCATATAGGCTGAGGGTATATCTCTGTCGGCAAAGCCGACTGATACTTTTTTACTTATTTTACTTGTTTCTCGTCCATATGGAATTCGATAGTAAAAAAATATTGAAACGTAGGAAACCAAAAAATTAGGTAAAAATATCTGAAGGTGTGGGCATGGTGTGCTCCGAAAATCGACAATGTTTCCCAATTTTGGAAAATACGTAATTTCTGCAAATTACCGGAGAAAGAAATGTCTATTTTTCGGAAACTATAACAAATATTGTGTTCATTGTTTTTTGTTAGGTAGGTAGGATTGTTGCATTTAAATAAATTACTGTAGCGCTTACACGAAGTAACACTTTTTTCCTCAGTAGTGCGATTCTGTAACTTTTTTTAATAACGAACCGACATCGATAGTTAACAAAAATATTCGGTTGAGTTAACGAATGTGCTATTCTGTAACTTTATGTTAACGATTGTAGAAATCGTTAGCACATACCGACGAATATCGATAGAAAGACAAATTGTCAAATATTATATTTTAATATTTGTTAATGTATTTTTAATTTGAAAATATAGTTTTTCGTAACTACAGAAGATAAAACGCGTAAAGGACGAAAAATATCTGTTTTTGGAAGGAATCTGCCTACAATAAGTGACTGCGAGTGTCCCACCAATGCGTAACCCTAGGGTAACATCAAGTTCTAAAAGTCAAGTTTATATGTATGTAAGTACTTCAAGGAGGTAAAAGACCAATGCAAACATTTCATAGATTTTGGTGGTTTTATTCCAGAAAATTAATAAACATGTCTCCACGTAATGTATCCACAAGGCAAACCATAGAATATCTCCAGTTTATGTGTTTGAAGTGGACAGGGCCCTGTCTTATAGACCAAAAATGAGCCTGCAATCTAAGGAACAGAAGCTGCAGTATATATGTTTTCCATACAATTATATGTTAAATGCATTACTGGCAAAAATATTTAATAAATGTATGTAATCAAGGTCATTCAAGACAGTGGATTGCATTTCTATGCAGAAATATGTGTGTGTGCGATTTAACAATTATAAATATCATAAAATCGGCTGTTGTATTTTCGTTGATACAGGTTTCCGTCATTTGAGTTTATATATTCACATATTCAATTATTTCATTAAATAGAATCTATCATAGCCGTGGGTATGAAAAATTCGGAAATGCGATTTTATATGCCAATTTTAACAATTTGATTGTTAGTGATGCTGAGTTTAAATCAATAAGATTACCACAGAAAGAAGTAGATTATAGGAATACTGTACAATTCTGGCCTCAATACGGCATTAAAGCCAACGAAAGCCTCCTAGAATGATAGCGTTAAGGGCATTGGCATAGGTCTTACATAGCAGTACCACACTTGAGTTCTTTTGAATTAGCTAAATTGTAAAACACTTTAGTAAATAAACAAAAAAAAGCGCAGCCTTCATATGTAAGGTAGCATGGGTCAGCTTCGCCACAGTTGCGCCTTCACCAGCGCCGATTTAATTGATGCTACACAAAGATCGTCAAAGGGAATGAACAGATCTAGAACTTTCTCCTTGGTGATCTTTATGCAGCTTCAATAAAATCGGCGCTGGCAAAATCACAACAGTGGCGAAGCGGAACCATGTTATGACGATTTTTCTCAATAAGGCTGAATTTACCTTGTGTACCTTCCTTATTAACTTAACATATGTTCATAAAAAACGCCGTTGTTAACAGAAATCAGCAAAATATTGCAAAAATGTACTGTCGTTAAGACTTTACGACTACTTTTTTTTGGTTGTTAACTTAACAATAATTTTCGGTAATTAACGACAAAATTTACCGACAAAAATCGTTAAAATTGGTTACAGAATACCACCTACCAAAAATTATCGTTAACTACCGACATTTGTCGTTAATTCTGTCGTTAAGGAGTTACAGAATCGCACTACAGGTACTACATTTTAGTGAATTTCCATTTTTAGTGGACTAGAACTTTTAGGGAAGGTCTGAAGGTTTTTCAAAACTTAAGGTGTATTTTGTAATTTTTGAAAAAAATTTAAATTTGTTGAAAAAAAAATTGAAAAAAAAATTTTACAATTTTGTTTTTAATATTTTATTTTTATGGTTTATTTATTGGTGTTTTGCATTTTTTAATAGATGGGAACATAAAAAAATCAAAAACACTCATATTTTGATGCAAAATGTAAGAAAAACTTAAAACAATATTAACTTTGACCTCGAATTCCTCTCCAACTACTATACCGAATTTTTTAATGTATCGGAAAGCTGATTGAGTTATCTTTCGAACAAAGAAAAATATGAAAATATCTTTATCCGTTCAAAAGTTACATAGTTTTGACCAGAAATGACGATATTGAACCACTGTGTGACGTCGTTATACACTGTCAACGCATATTGTCGACCCGTATATCTTTCGAAGAATTTTTGAGCCAAAGTAGCATCCCATATCATTTAGTTAATATGAATCCGGGTGCACTAATTGATATGAGAGAAGTCTTCTTCTAGGATGTTTGTGGACAATTATTATGAAATTTCTATATTAAACCTTCTATTTTGAATATTTTGCTCTGTTCCAGAGCCTGCTAGAATCTACTATTTTTGAAAATATCAGTAGTGCAATTCTGTAACTCCTTAACGACAGAATTAACGACGACTGTCGGTGGTTAACGATAATTTTCGGTAAGTGCTATTCTGTAACCAGTTTTATCGATTTTTGTCGGTAAATTTTGTCGTTAATTACCGAATATTATTGTTAAGTTAACAACGAAAAAAAAGTAGTTGTTAAGTCGTAACGACAGTACATTATTGCTGTATTTTGATGATTTCTTTTAACAACGGCGTTTTTATATGAACATATATGAAGATAATAAAGAGGGCACACAAGGTAAATTCCGCCCTATTAAGAAAAATCTTCCTAAGGCATTTACATAAGTGTTAACTGTGTAGAATAACATGGGGCAGCTTCGCCACTGTTGTGCTTTCGACAGCGCCGATTTTATTGAAGCTGCGTAAAGATCATCAAAGAGAACTTGTAGATCTTCGACTAACCCATAACTTCCCCTTGGACCACCTTCATGTAGCATCAATTAAATCGGCGCTGGCGAAGGCGCAATCGTGGCGAAGCTGCCCCATGCTAACCTTTGTTTTGCTTATTAAAGAGGAAAAACGTTAGCTAATGCTTCAAAAGAACTCAAGTGTGGTACTGCTATGTAAGACCTATACCAATGTCCTTAACACTATCTTTCTAAGAGGCTTTCGTTGGCTTTAATTCAGCATTGAGGCCAACACGTGAATAATATTACTATAAACTACTTTGTTCTGTGATAATCTTATAGATTTGAACTCAGCATCACTAACAATCAGAATGCTAAACACATAAGCTTGGATTTTCGAACTTTTCATACTCTCCGCTATTAGAAATTTCATTTAATGTGGGCGTGAATTAAATATGTGAATTTATAAACTCAAATGACGTTAACGTGGATCCACGATTACTGAAGGGGCTTTAGTCATGGCAAATATCAAAGCTCAATCATCTTACACTGTTCTGAATTTCCATACTGAGCACCACAATCCCAAATATGATCCCAACTTTTAATTAAGCAAGTAAGAACG
Organism: Musca autumnalis; assembly: GCF_047663935.1. Lineage (NCBI taxonomy): Eukaryota > Metazoa > Arthropoda > Insecta > Diptera > Muscidae > Musca > Musca autumnalis. The sequence goes on from NW_027411977.1 coordinate 146,643,260, forward strand.
GCGTTAAGTTCGGCCGGGCCGAACTTGTTATACCCTCCACCACAAGTTGTATTGAAGTGAAATGGAATAATTAGTTTCCTTTCGTGTATGAAGAAGAGTTAATACTAAATTTCAGCAATTTCGGTAAAACAATGTGAGGCACCATTCTATGGGGGCTATTTCAAAACGTCGATCTATACCGACAAATTTCTGACGGAAAGTTTTTAGGCTCAAAGAAGACTAAATACAAAATTTCCTATATTTCGGTAAGAGAATGTGGCTAAAACTTAAAAAATACCGAAAATCAAGAAGTACGCTTCTATGGGGATTTAGAAAGACGTGGACCTATACAGATAATACTCTTCCGGAATATTTTATAACTCTTGGAAGACGAAATAACGAATTTCAGCCATTTCGGTTGGATATTGACGTCACAATTTTCAGTATTACGAAAATCGGGAAGTACCTTTCTATGGGGGCTATATCGAAACGTGGACCTATACCGACGAATTTTAGTCAGAAATGGGGCAATATGAAAGCGTGGACCTGTACAGACATATTTCTGGCGAACAGTTTTATATCACATTGAAGACTAAATACCAAATTTCAGCCATTTTGGTGGAATATTAAAGACACAACCTTCAAAAAAATCAGGTACCTCCCGATGGGGGCTATATGAAGGCCTGGACCTATACCGACAAATTTAAAGGGGAAGCTTGAGTACCCTCAACGAAGTCTAAATACCAAATTTCAGCCATTTCGGTGGAATATTGAGGCCACAACGTTCAAAATACCGAAAATCGGGAGGTACCGTTCTATGGGGGCTATATGAAGGCATGGACCGATACCGACAAAGTTCTGGGGGAAAGTTTTATACCACCAACGTAGACTAAGTACCAAATTTCAGCCATTTTGGTAGGATAATGAAGCTAAAACCTTAAAAATACCTAAAATCGGGAGGTACCGTTCTATGGGGTCTATATGAAGGTGTGGACCGATACCGACAAAATTCTGGGGCAAAGTTTAATACCCCTAAAGAAGACTACTTACCAAATTTCAGCCATTTTGGTAGGATAATGAAGCTAAAACCTTCAAAATACCGAAAATCGGGAGGTACCGTTCTATGGGGGCTATATGAAGGTGTGGACCGATACAGACAAAATTCTGGGGGAAAGTTTTATACCCCAAAAGAAAACTACGTACCAAATTTCAGCCATTTTGGTAGGATAATGAAGGTAAAACCCTAAAAATACCGAAAATCGGGAGGTACCGTTCTATGGGGGCTATATCAAAACGTGGACCGATATATCCCATTTTCAATACCAACCATCCTGCAAGTAATAAAAGCTTTTGTACCAAATTTGGACTCTCTATCTTTAAAATTGCGAGCTGTATCTTGATTTCAACAGACAGACGGACGGACGGACAGACGGACATGGTCAAATCGACATAGAATTTTATGCTGAACAATAATATATATACTTTACTAGCTGACCCGGTTCCGCGTTGCTAGCCCGTCGTTTTGGATTTCCGTGTAAGCCTTAGTTATCTATCTACAATTTATCTCTTAATACTGATACCTCTAGATTTTCGAACCGAATTAATGATAAATCGAAGTTTTTGTATAACCCTCATGCAATGGTACCTCCAGATGTAAAATAGAAAATTACTTTAAGGATCCAGGATATAATCAAATTTATGATTCTGTTTGTAACACATCGGAATATTCTTCGGAGAACCTATAAAGCATATATTCGTGATCAACATAAATAAGTCGATATAACTATGTCCGTCTATCTGTTGAAATCAAGACACAGCTCGCGATATGTTACATACAGAAGTTTCTAAAAAGTAGAATGTTTGGTATTGAAATTTGGTTGTATCAGTCTAAATTTTGATATAGCCCCCATAGAACTGACCGCCTGATTTTCGGTATTTTTAAGGTTATTATCCTACCGAAATGATAGAGCTACCCTAGAACGGTACCTCCCGAGTTTGGATTTTTTGGATGTTTTACTCTCATTATTCCCCCGAAATGCCTACAATTTGTTATTTAGTCTTCAGTGAGGGTATACAACATAGAACATTCGCTATAGGTCCAGGTTTTGTAAATAGTCGTCATAACTCTTGGTCTTCGGTATTTTCAAGTTTATAGCCACATTATTCAAATGAAATGGCTATAAACATTTCGGCAGAGAATTATTGGCATAGGTCAACGTTCTTATACAGCTACAATAGGACGGTGGGTATAGAAGTTCGGGCCGGTCGAACTTAACATCGTTTTTACTTGTAGTTAACAAAGTCCTGTTTCATTGAACACGTTATTATTTTACACTCCTAAACATGAAAACATCAGTAATTCATAAAAAATGTCTTCAAAATGCTAGTTGGATTTATCTAGACTTTGCTTTATTAAAAAACATTGATATCAATGTTCATGGCGTTTTTGCTGTCCCACTAACTAAGCGACTCGGAAGTTTAATTTAGAACATCATGTCATTCATAAAGAACTTTATATACATTTAGATAGATTATAGATACACCGTATTGTTGGCCCGTCGTTTTAGTGGCCTTTGCACATTTTTTAGATGTTCTAGTTATTAATCCATCCTTTTAATTAGGTTTTGCCTGATTTCTCAATACGGAAGATCAAGTTCAAATAAATTTTGGGTTCCTTTAAATGGGGTATAATCTTTAAATAAAACTCTATCGGGTGTTGTTCATTTTGAATTGCGTGTGAATCGCGAAATCCTCAAAATAGCTTGATGCGCATGTGGTTTACCAATACACCGAATTCTTCTCTTTTAATTTGTAAACATTTGCCAGAATTTACTTTGGCCGCAAAGATGTAGCATCGCCCGCAGCGTAGTGTGCAAAAAAACGGTATAACGCTTATAATTTGCACAAAGTGAGTAGACTTTTTATGCGCATCCGATGTCACTATCATCCAAGAAAAAATACATCGATCTAAACCTATTTTGATAAAATCCATCAAGAGCCGTGGATATAGCATCGCACACTATTTTTGGGATAAATCGGATACAGCTCCCATGCCACTACATTTTTTAAACCGCTGTTTTGGCAAAAACGCGAGTGATGTGTCAGTTTCTTCATTGAAAAGGAAACGATCCACAGAAAACGCGACTAAATCCGCGATATTTCCAAAAACATTTAACGCACATTTTTCGGTTTTTGCAGTTGCTGTTTTCGCCGTTCTAGTGGATGGATTTTAAAGATTTATTATTTATATGATCCGGACCGTCTAAAAACTAAAATATCTTGGGTTCCCAGCACATTCAAACGGATATTGTAAATACTGTACCCCAAAAATAGGGTTTTTCGAGAAAATATCGCACTAAATTTTGGCCTTTGGCAGTAGATTACTCTGATGCTGTCTGGGCTACATGGTCAATATACATATCAAATTGTGCGTAAGGGGGATTCAGTCGTAATTTTGAAATGTGATACATTAGAAGTGTAATCTTCATTCTTATTCTTCTACTTTTACTTTAGAAGGATATCCGTTATTTAAACGGTTTAACCGTCAATCGAATAACAACGTAAAACAACTCGTTTGCTTCAACGCGTTTTTACAATTTACGTGTTTTTATTAATTTACGCTGATATATGTAGTTTCCGCGAAAATTAACTTTTTAGCCACATTTTTGAGCGTCGATTAAAAACACTTCGCTTGATGCAACTATGGTACACTGCAATATTTCGCGAATTATAACAGTGCAAATCTTGGCTTCATAAATGTTAAATTTTTTTGACTTTTCGTCATACACACTTTCGCTAAAAATTTGAAAAAAGGTGGAAATAAGCAAGTCGACAGCAAAAACCTCCAACAAAATGTGAGGAAACAATTAACTTTCTTCAAAATATATTTTTGCAAATTTTAGCGAATTTTTCGCGCTAAAAAATTGAAAAAGGTGGAAATGAGCAAGTCGGCAACAAAAGCCTGCAACGAAATGTGAGGAAACAATTAAATTTCTTCAAAATATATTTTTGCAAATTTTTGCGGATTTTTCGCCCTAAAAAATTTAAAAAAGGTGGAAATAAGCAAGTCGACCACAAAAGCCTTTAACGAAATGTGAGGAAACAATTAACTTTCTTCAAAATATATTTTTGCAAATTTTCGCGGATTCTTCGCGATATCTCAAAAATACAATACGTCAGATCCTTCCTTGGATAAATACGAACATTTTAAGGCAAACGCGAAACAAATCGGTTGTAAATTGGTTGAGTTTTTGATTCACGTACGAACGTCATTTGAGTTTTATATAATAGATAGGGTCTCCGACGAATATTTCGATGTGTTACAAACGGAATGACAAATTTAATTATACCCTCCATATGGTGGAGGGTATAAAAATACAACTGCGCTTTTAAAAAAGATTAATTATAGTTTTATCACTTTTATTACTTTTAAATTACACACATAATAAAAACATCTTAAGAAATGCTGCTTTACTGGCATCCGTAGTCACCCAAAAGACACACATTTGAACCACATTCCTTCAAAAACCTGAATTGTTTCCTTCTTAAACGCTTTTTGTTTTTTTATTCGCGACGAAATAATGTTTTCAGCTTCAAAATATATTTTAATTCATATTAAAATATAATATTTTACATTTTTCTTCACATTGATATTCGTCGGTATGTGTTAACGATTTCTACTATCGGTAACATAAAGTTACAGAATAACACATTCGTTAACTCAACCGAATATTTTCGTTAACTACCGATGTCGGATCGTTATTAAAAAAAGTTACGGAATCGCACTACAGATTTATAAAGGCAAATATGTAAAAATTTCAACATTGTCCCTTACTAGGCGTTTACACCAGACAGTTTGTCTTCAAACACAACTCTTATTTACAAACACATGCATACATTTGTCGGCTGTCTCCCAGCTGTCCATCAGTTTTTCAAAAATTTTTGAAATTTTTGTAAAAATAAATAAGATAATAATTGAAATGTGTTGAAAACAAAAGAACATGAACAAAACAAAATATGTGAACGGAAACAAAAAAAAATCGATGATTTTCATTCATAATTTTACAGCTGTTTTTGCTGTTGTCCGGACGCCTTCATCACACAGGCAAGTTTTGAGATTTCGACAATCAATACAAGTATTTCTATTGCGGATCTAGTTATGGAATCGCTACTAAGTACCTGTATGCAGACGTTGGAACCCAAACCAAAAATATTGACTAAATACGTAGACGATTTGTTTTTAATAATAAGAGAAGATGCAATACAAGAAACTCTGACAAAACTAAATGGCTTTCATAAAAATATAAAATTTACCGTAGAAGAAGAAAAAGACGGAAGAATCTCATATTTAGACACGTTAATTATAAGGAGTCCTGACAATAAAATATATATAAACTGGTATCAGAAGCCCACGGCCTCAGGAAGATTAATAAATTACTTCTCGAAACATACAAAACGCACAATAATTAACACTGCAAAGAATTTTATAAACAGAGTATTAAATGTCAGCGATGAAAGATTTCACCTTGAAAACAAAATCAAAATCAAGGACATCCTAGCAAAAAACAATTTTCCATTACACATAATAAAATCACTTATAAATGAATATAAACCTTCAAACATAGAATCGACGAATAAGGAAACAAACAAGATTTATAAATCTCTGATATATCTACCAGATATATCAGAAAGATTAGAAAAATCCGATATATACGACAGAACAAAATACACGATTGCCCACAGTTCTTACAACACAACAAAATCTATATTTAGTAAATTAAAAACCAAAATTCCAAAAATGGATCAACATAACGTCATATACGAGATTGAATGTGGTGGTAATAAAGAACAAAGTTGCGGAAAACTATATGTTGGCACAACAAAGAACAAACTAAAAACGCGTATGTCAGCACACAGATCGGACATCAAATTAAGAAATAATAACATCATACAGAGAACAGCTTTAGCCGAACACTGTAAACACAACAACCACGCACCCAACATAGATGAAGTGAGAGTGTTGCAGACAGAGCATAACTACAACAAGAGACTAACGATAGAGATCCCGCTTGGGCGATGGGCTAGTTCGGCATCGGAAACTCGTCGATTCTCAGCGTTACAGTAACTAGTTCCACTTCTGACCCCTCACAGTGCAATCAACTGTAAACTTTAACATGGGGATGTCATAGGAGGTAACCAATTGACACTCTATGCATTACCTGTAGGTGGTATTGTACTAGTTCCAGGTTTACAGTCATATACCAGTTTATTTATAAAAAAAGTGGTGGGAAATAGTCACACAACTGACGCTTCGTCGTTTACTTGGGGATATATAGGTGTCAATTAGTTCCCTTCGCATTACTTATGGGTCAGTTGTGAACTAGTACCACTTACCTCTAGTTTAGGACTATTTAAATTGCGACAATTGGAATTGCTAGCGGGTAGAGAGAAGAAGAGGGCGATTTGCATATTTCCGTCGTATTCCTTTTTTATACCATTCCATCAACACTAGCTTCTGTTATTGGATGCTTAATTTATATTAAAGTTATGAAGAAAATGTAAATGTGAATTATTTATACAACTCGTCGTTTAAGTTAAGTTAATTAAGTCGCAACTGACGCCTCCTCGTTTACTTGGGGATAAAAAGGTGACAATTGGTTCCCTTCGCATTACTTAGGGGCCAATATTTGTACTAGTACTGATTAGAACTAGTTCTGGACTACTTAAATTGCGACAATTGGAATTTTCGTCCCCACAGGGATGCTCCACATTAATAACCTGCCAACAACAAAAAGAATAAACAGCAAAACGGACACGGACAACACAGCATACTGCTATAGGCATCTAATACGGAAAAGAGATCGTTCAATAAGTAGATAATTATCAGTGCAATAATAACAATTGACGGTGGTAGTCACACTACGCTAGTTTTTAAGTTTATTATTCTAATTATTTACAAGTAAGCGATCGTCATTTTTTACGTGTTTTATGTCTTATTAGTAATTAGAAAACTGCTGTGATATAATTAATAAGTTGTAACTTTATTATTTTATGTTGTAGATCTCCCTGAAGATGAGATTCAAGGAATCTCGAAATATTGGAAATAAATAAAAATATAAACATTGACCTCAAGCTCAATTATCTTGGTTTTTATGACAATCAATACATTTAGTCAACTATGCTGCCATGTGTAAACACAGGGTTAAGAGCTACATATATCAATCTAACTTAGCCTAAAGGCAGACCAAACGGATACAACTGCGCTCAAAAACACTTAATTTTGAACGTATGCTTCTTATGACTGTTGGGAAATGACTTTTTTTTATAATATTTGTTTTTAATAGTTGAATTTTTTTTCAGCACCCAAGCCGCTTAAAAATATGTGAATAAATTTATTTATACACAAATGTAGCTCAAGACTGTTTGATAGATATAGTATTTTCCTGACAGATTTTCGAAAACTTTTCTAACAACCCCGTGTGAAGTGTGTCCTCCAATTCGCTTGATGAACGTTGCGGACAATTTCCTTCCCCTTAAGAGCAAATCTATAAAAGATTGAAATTGTTTTCCTAACTTGTTCAATAACTATGATGTGTGTTTGTATTGTTTCTTATTAAAATACTGATTAAGTAGCAGATAGCTGTGAAAATATTTCACATATTCAAACACCGTTGAACTGCTTTAAAAATTATCCGCATCAATGATAGTTGCGATCTTAATTAAAACGATAAAATCATCAACCATGTGACAGCTTTCAAATACAATTGTCATAGCAATTTTTCAGCATTCACACCTTGCCATGTCACCTAATCAACGAACAACTGATTGACTCTTTTAAAAACCAATTAGGTTAAGTTATTACGACAGTTTACAATGGATGAAATTAAAGTACTTATAATTCGCATCACTCAACGTACATATTTTGAAACAGTTGATGTTGCAATTTTGTTATTCCGATTTAAGATGAATGACAATATTGTAGATGTATACATTTGTACGTACATATGTACGTTGTATTTATATACATTTGTTTATGAACATCTAAAAATACGGATTAGTCAAAAATGTTGTCCACATTTTAATGTTAATGTCAAGACAATGCATAAAATAAATGATATAACTTGCAAAGTATTTTACGTACATATGTATTTCAGAATTCATGCATATCATATTGTGGATGGAAATTCTTTTAGAATAAAAGGTTATGAAATTTGCATATCACAGAGATTTTGAATTTGTGGACTCTTCCTCTGTGATTTTGGGTATTACGTGTGAAACAAGAATAACCCCGAATAACCCATTAGAAAGTAATGTTAATAAGCTACACACTTTGCGCCTGAACTAACTTTAAAGAAAGGGTTCTTACACTTGGGAAGTTTTTGCGGATTCTGAAAGTACAAAGTTCATAGACGGTGCGTATTTACTAATTTTAAATGAAAAAATAGAAACGAATAATTTAACTAAAAATTGTTTCCCTATTCCTGAAGGCGGTATTTCGACAAATTGTTTATATGAAAAATTAGACATGTGCAGATATACATATTTGTATACACCCTTTATTTTGCAGACGTCATTGAATGCATTTCAAATCCGCTGACAGCCATCATATGCAACCATAAATTATATTAATTACACGAAATCTGTAAGAATGGTGAATGCAGTTTTGCCAATTGCTATTGCCAAATTCACCACACTTCAGTGAATTCAAAAAAAAATATGACTTTTAGCGGTTCAAAGAAAGAAAACCAAACCCCTTTTCCTTTGTCATTCAAATCAAATACCTAAACATTGCGTGTTTAAGGTCAGTTTTGTTTGGGTTTAGTTCTTTTCTTTTTTATTAATTTTCAGCTCTTATTTCTGGCTAAAATAATGTTATTTGTTTAGTTGTGTGACCACATACATATGGACATGCATGTAGATTTGTTCGAACGGAATTAGCAAATTAACAAAAAAATAGTCAACAAGAGAAATTCTCAAAACACAAATTTTCTAATAAAAAAAGAAAAACAAATCATCAGCGGCATTTAAAATCGAAAACCAAACAAATACCGCCAGCAATGATGACGTTATTATCGCCGGCACAGTGGCATTTCGTCTGGCATGAGCAATTCGATGAAGAGACAAGCTATTTTTAATGTCATTAAGGGGAGACATTGACAGGTGGTGATTCAATTTTTTTAATTGCTAACCAAGCTAAACAAAAATTATGGCGGTGATGTCATAAATCTGTGCGAGTGATGATGATTTTGGTTATTATTTTATTTGTAATTAAATCATGGGCTTTTGGACCATGGTATATAAATCCTCTCAGCAGATCCCCGATGCTTTAGTAGCATTAACCTATTACAAAGCAATGTAAACAAGCTACTTTCTGCATTACCAGTAAGCTGAAAAATAATAGGTTATTTCTTAAACCTTTTTTCAATGCAAAACTACTTACTTTACCCCTTTACTAAGTAATGAGTACGTTGGCACAAAACGTGCGTGTCAGACTACAAATCCCAGGGTTGTGTGCTCAACGCTTACTGTCGACACATACGTTGGTGCTGCACATGTAAGCGTTTGAACAACCCTTAATGTAGGTACGCGTGGCACAGTAAAATTCGCACGATCAAATCCAGCAGAGAGCAAAATAAAACAAAAATATGAAGTGTGTTCAAATAGAAAACAAATTCCACTTCAACTATTTTAAAAATTTAACATATCGCTCATTTACCCAAAGAGTGACACATCTCAAAAAATCCAGTTTCGAGAAAAACGTGTTTTAAGTTGGCGATTGAAATTTGACTTCTCAACTTAAAAAGATTACACAAAAACTCAAATAACTTCATGGACCATATTTTGCAAACAGCTAGCCAGATATCAGTGCTAAATTTTTATGCAAGGTCAAGCATGATTTGAAGAGTTTTATTGCTAACTCAGAAAATGCATTTTTTGAGTTGTGTCACTCTTTGAGTAAATTAGCGATATGTTTTCTAGCTTATTATTCGACTTCTAAGGCCATAGAATAACTAAGTATTCTAGTGGTCGTAGTCGTCTATAAAAACCCATTCTTTGGTAATGATTTTTTTGCTGGGATGGGTCAAAAAAGAAAGCTGGAGGGTGATGTTGTAGGACATAGTTTGATTTGCTTTGGACTGCTTGCCTCCATCTGCACTCGACATCTTCACACATCCGACAGCGGTGAGAAAAGCATTATGCAGACTAGCCTACAATGCTTTCAAGTGGGTATAGGTAATAAAAAAGTTCCATAATGGGGCAGCGTACTTTATTACGGAACGGTTGACAGCTTTATAAGTTGCCAGAAGGACTTTATTGTGCTTACCTAATGCCCTACCTTATATGACTCCGAGTACAGTACGGTGGTTATGGACCAGAGATCATCAATGAGTTACTTGCCCCCGTAAGCCAATTGTGCACGGACAAGTTTTTTGGGCCTATTGCGTTTTAATGTGTGTGTTTTCTTGCACTCTGTATTTTTTCCACCACCACAAAAAATACTTGCGACGCATCAAGACCGTTGCTTGTGCGTAATAAGTAAAACAAGTATCCATCATATTTTGCACTGTTACAAAACTTGCAATCGTAGATGGTTTGCCAAGTGACTTATCAAGTGGAAGCACACACACAACATTACAAAAAATTAACAATTCTAATTTTATTTGTTGTTGTTTCGTTTGTGTGTGATTTTCTTTATTTGCTTGGAATGTTATGCTAGCTTTTGCATGTTCTTCTAACGTTTGAAAATCAGTGTTAGAAAATGATTTTTGCTCTCACTCTCTCGGAGAACATAAGACAAACGGTGGAATTACAAGGGTTGAAAACAACACTTGATGTGCGATGAGCAAGAAAGTAAAACAGAAAATGTAATTGCGTATTTAAAACTACTTGGCAAACCATACACAAGTGTGAAAAAATATCCATTTTAAAATAACTTATATTTGTGAGTGGCTAGCCACACTCGTACATATTTTGAGAATGGCAAGCAACACTTCCATTTATTTTTTAGAGTAGCAAGCCGCACATATGCTTGTTTTTTAGCATGTGGCTCATGAGTGTCAAAATCAGCTACTTACGCATTTCTCTGTTATGGACCAAACTCCGATCTTGACCAAGGAGGTGAGGAAGTTCCAAAGACTTCCTGAGGGGAAGAGTAAGTAATATACTTTGGCGGGAATAGTTACCTACTCTCCTGCAGTCATTACATTTTACGACTTTTCCCCCTGAAGTACACGTGCGCCATGGACGCAGCTCTGCACAACCGTCGTTGGATTGTGTGTGGGAAAGGGGAGCTGATACATACATAAAAACGGTTATCGTTCCTTCGAGAACAAAAATGCTACTGTAACCGGACTTTAGTTTTACCAGTATGGAACGCGTTTGCCTCTCAATATCCGACATTTGTAGAGGATATTGGTTTGGGACTTTGTTGTATCTGTAGCCACTTATGGCTTGAGAAATCGCCTATCGACAGTCGGTTGACGGAATGATGTCGTGGAGCTCTCATGATAGCACCTGAAGTCCTTACGGATGCGTCTAGGTGGTGGTGATAGAAGGGATAGGGGTCGGTGGTATTCTTCTGGACTAAAGTGTTTATTAGCGTTTAGTTGTCACTAAATCGCTTATTTGTCATTACCCAACGCATTGGGTGATTTTGCTTTTGTTGTAACAGTTCAGTCGTAAGTTAGGTTCGTGGGTGCAAATTGGCAGTAGAATAGGTGCTCGCTGTCGTGAGGGCGTTGAAGCGGAAGAGGTATTTGTTTGAGTACCAGTATGAAACGTGTTTACCTCGGAGGAAGTCGCTCACTACCCAAAATTTCTGGAGGAATTAGGCTGGGACTTTGTTGCATCTGTATCTTGGGAGACTTCCTGTTGATGATAGAGAACTGATGCCATTGCATCGGACGTCTTGGAAGACCTCACGGTAGCACCCGAAGTTCTTAAGGATGCGTTTAGGGTGTGGATCCTCCACCATAAAGCGATGGTTAGGGTGATTCGGTAAACACATTACGTGCCTGACTGAAAGCATCCTGGTTTTCTCATTAAGATGATCCACATTTGTTTTATATGTCATAATCAATGTCCCTCTATCTTTGCCCCAGGAGGTGCCACTACTAGAACATTTTTCTTGTTGATGTGTGTGGTGTGCAAAGAGAATTGTCGAAGGTTACCTCAAGAATCTTTGGATTATGAGCAATGGCCTAGTCCAGGAAGAGAATAAGGACACTGTAGATCTTGCCGGATATAACTTTAGATTGCGCTCCAGGAAGAAATATGTGATGGTAGCCAAATAGATGGGAATTTTAGGACTCACGTAGTCGATACTGATTTCGGAGGAAATTATTGTGCAGCAATCTGCAGGTTGAGGTGGGAGATTTGCAAGATGCCAAATAAAATGGGGGACAGTACTCTGCCTTGCGGTAATCCCATTTAAATATTGCATAGGTTTTTGACCACGAATTCTTAAGGTCGGAAATCAGCATTAAATGGTCGACCGTATCAAACGCCTTAGTCTGATCATGTGTGGTTCGTTGCACAAATTTCAATAACGCTCCGAGACACAATTTAATTGCGATTAACAGGAAACTCATATTTATTTTTGAGAGGCTTGAGATTCGTGAGATATTTGCTTTATAAAAGCACCTATTCACACCACTGTCTGCTCTGCGTTGATTTTCGTACATACATACATATGTATATGACAATATATACCATATGTATGGCTATATATGTATGTATATATAAATGTTTGTATCGATATATGAAGATGCTCTTTACAATTTGTTTTCATAGAATATTTTGCTGAGGTTTTGGTTTTATTTTTCGAAAAGACCAAAACAATCATTAACAAACTCTGAAAGCGAGAAGGCACAACACAAAAAGGTGCAGCAGCAGCAACGAAAATATTTGGCATTTACCAGCGAGAAAACGAAATAACGACGCGTGTATTGTTGATATCCACCTTGAAAAACGTTTCGCATTTTTAGAAAATTCCCTCAGTTATTGTTGTAGCGGCCAAACGGCAAGAAGAAATGCAATCGGAAAATTAGCCACAAAATAACGAACGAAAACAAACAAATCATCATCACCCTCTTTTATTTATACTAAAGTTTTAATTGATTTTCGTATCGATTTTCGGTTTATCAATCAACAAAACAAAAAAACTGAAAAACAAACAGACGTGTAACGGCCGGTTTCAGCGATTTACAACGTGATTCATCTGTGGCAACGACACGCGTTCGTTGTTTTTTTTTTGTGTTCTTCATTTCGAATCGCAAAGTTTTGTTTTCTTCTCAAATTGCCCCTTACCCCCAAAAGTGATGACTGCTCCCAATTAATGCTCAACGATCACTGCAATCGGATGCATTTTTCAGAGAGCGGACTTCCTTCCCCCAAAAGAAATTAACGAACAATCAATAGATTTGATTAGTTGCATATCGATCGATTAACACGACAGACACAACATCTTCGAACAACACTTGATATCGGAAATCCACAGCGTAAAGTGTGCAAAGGTGGTTGGTGGTGGTGCTAAAATTTTGAAATTTTTGATTTATTGGTGCCACAAGTATTCGCGGAAAATTTCGGGGCCATCAAATTTGCAAAATAGAAAAAATAAGAGCCTGTCAATTGACCATTAAGTGATCATAAATTTTGAAATATTAACACGAAAAAAGTGGAAAATATACTTATACTGGTGAATTACACAATCGCTTAGTGTGGTGAATTTTATATAAGGTCGTCGAAGTGCCGCCGCGGCCGCTTTGCTTTTGGCAAAAGAAATTCTTCTGTGAAATTTTGCAAAATTGTGAATTCGAATTATTGCATAGCCAGCATTTTGAGTGATAACAAGTGACGAAAGCACGCACAAACCTACGCACGCACTCACTTCAAACGCCAAAAGAAAAAGTGAATTTCCAATTTTCGATTTTCCCATTGCAATTTTTTTTGAAGGTGATTACGCAAGTGGGATTTTATTGTGCAGTTGAGGAGATTACGCGTTAAAAATACCTGCAGCATCGGAACTACGAAAATAAAACATCGGAAAACAGTAACAACAAAAACCACGGCACTGATTATTGCCCGCAGTTTGTTTTAGTTTTATTTAGTTGTTCTCATCGCATGTCATCATGGGTGATTTACTATCGGATTTTGGCGATTTAATGTTTACCCTAGTCATTGGCTATATCGGCGCAGTTGAATTTCTCTATGTGGTACGTCATCTCTATCACTGGTCATCCAATCATGACGGCACGGACAGCGTCAGCGATACAGACAATTTGGCAGGCCTACAAGAAAGTATGCGCGAACAGTTGGCCGCTGCCAAGGCTACCGAGGAAGCTGCTGGAAAGAAGGCCATGAAAGATGGTGTCTTGTATGAGGATGGCTTTCGAATCGATCCTAATCAAGCTGACATTGACAACCTGAAACAGCAACTCAACCAAAAGGCAGAGCGTGACATGAGACGTGCCGATTTGGAAAAGGAACTGGACAAACAAAAACAAATTGCCGAACAAACACGCAAAGAATTACAAGAGGCAGAAGCCGAAGTGGCACGCCAACAGAAGAGAGAAGCCGAGGAGAATGAGAGAAAATTACGCGAAGCAGAGTTACAGCGCGAGAGAGAACAAAAGCGACGCGAAGAGGAAGAAGAAGCAAAACGTTTAGCCGAAGAGAGAGAACGTAAACAAAAGGAGGCAGAAGAAGAAGAGAAACGAAAGCAGGCGGAAGAAGAGAAACGAAAACAGGCGGAAGAAGAGCAGAAACGAAAACAGGCGGAAGAAGAAGAAGAGAAGCGAAAACAGGCGGCAGAAGAAGAAAAACGCCGTAAAGCCAAAGAAGAAGACGAGGCCCGGCAACGCCAGGAAGAAGAAGAACAAAATGCCCGCTTACTTTTGGAAGCTGAACGCCTGAAAGAGGAACAACAACGCCAAGCTGAAGAGCAAGCTGAACAAGAAGAAAATGAAAAAAGACTTCTGGAAGCAGAGCGTCAAATGGAAGAAGACCAGCGAATTGCCGAACAAATGCTTGACTCCGACCACGGTGAAGAATTAACCGATAACGAGCGTCAGCTTATTGCCTCCATTAAGGAACGTGGCATAGCCGAACAACACGATGAGGCTAGTGCAGAAAAGGAGGCTGAACTCTTACAACGCATTCTCAAGGCCCGGGAACAACTGGGAGAAGAATCAGAAGAGGAACAAAGTCAAGGACTTTTTAGCAGAGAACAGGATCGTGAACTGAAACAAAAACGCATTGAAGAAAATGCACGTCTCTTTTTGGAAGCTGAAAAGGAGATGGCCGATTTACAAGAATTAATGCTGGAGGCAGTACAAAAGAAAGAATTTGCCACTAGTCTGGATAGTGCACCACAAACTCCTGCCATCGAAGAACCCTGTATTAAGAAGACAGTCTATCCCCTAGAGGATGATACACCTGTGTCGCATCGGGTGAAAACACAATTGGCTCAAAACAGCGATGACTCCTATTCTATATCTACCAAATCCCTGTTATTTCCCGGCATATCCGATGATGCCTCCTCCAATGACCCTCCCTCCAGCAAACAGTCTTCCTTTAGTACTCAAGCCTCAGACGAAGTTACTACCAGCAATGAATCCCAATATCTGCAACAGGAGCGACAAGAACCCGATGGTGAAGACACAACCATATCTCAACAATACTCTGATGACTACTTGCGTTCGCTCGATGGCATAAAGAGTAGACCTCTGTCACGTGAAGATCGATCCGGAAGACGAATAGCATTCAAGAAGCGACGTTCCAGTGGCAGCTCAAATTCATCGCGTGATTCCCGAACATCTCGTGATGAAGAATTGAAAATGTTTACCTCATTGGAGGAGGAGGAAATGAAAACCACGGGAGATTCGGAATTCACACCGATCCGTTACACCGGGGAACCAACACTGAAAGTTAAAGGTCACCATCGACGCCACAAAAGGAGCCCAGCAAAAGATATGCGCTCGGGGGATGATAGTCTTCGCAGTTCTTTGGAACGTTTGGGTGAAGAGACAATAAACCCATGGGGAGATGTTGTGCCCGAACATTATAAAGACACGGAATTCTGGAAGAGGGAAAAGGCAATTTCCATAGAAGAGGAACGTGATTTCGAAAAACCCACCTCCAGTGAAGAATTGAACTATGATACAGCCACGAATCTGCCAAGTGCTTCATCGTTTGAGGAAGCCACTCAAATTCAGAATGAAGAAGCTTTAAATAATCTACGAAAACAAGAAAATAAGGAGGTATGTAAAAATTGTTTGGATTATAAGTTTACAGGTTGTAATGAATCGGATTTCGTATTTTATAGGAAGAGGAGTCAGCTACCAAAGAAGATACTGCCAGAAGTGATAATAATGCTAATGTAAGTAAAAATAAGTAATTTCATAATTGGATTTTTCGTATGAAATTGGAAAAAATATTCCAGTATGCAAAAGTTAGGGTTTCCATTATTTTTAAGATTTTGTATCCATACGATAAACTATTGTTACGGAATTAGGTTTAACTAAACTCCGTGTAGACGTTGTTTTATTTCCCGATACGATTTGTACCAAGTTCAATTGAACGATTCATTAAAATGGGATTACGATCCAGGTCAGTCGACCTAGTTACTGAAATGAGATTAGCGGACGATCGAGCAACGAGCGATCAAAGAAACAACGATTGATGAACAATTACCGGTCTAGTTCAGCATTTCGTTCACGTAAGCAATAAGTTGCGCCGTCGTCGGTGTTATCTGCTGCATTTGTAAATGTAATGAGTTTAATTTATGTTTTAGGTAAATATTTCCTTACAAGGCTTATATCAACTTATCTCAGTTCACTTTACCGAGCTGAACTAAAAGGTGCAATCAGCTAATTAGCTACACAGAACCACTCCAGTCTATAACATTGAAATATCAGTCTTAATTTGGGTATAAAACAAGTAAAGGCCTAGGTACATAAGCAAGTAAAGGCCTGCTTGCCTGCTTCATTTTTGACATAACAAAAATAAAAGAATAAAGAAGGCCGAGCCAATTTCGAACTAGGTTGCCCCTTTCTTCTTTATTCTTTTATATTTGTCAAAAATGAAGTCGAGGGCTCGCAAAAATAACTTTTTGGAATAAAAAACTATCCGATATGAGCAGTTAAACTGCACTTTTCCCAAATTGTATGTCGGAGGTACTCGAAGGACGGGACCGATATAGTACATATGCCCACCTGATACATGACTACACGAAATAATACGATGTGTAAAGTTTAGACCAATCGGAACCTCCCTGCGAGAGTTATCTTGCGGGTTTGCCATTTTAGTTGGTGCGGCCAAGGTTACTTGGAGCTTTTGGGCCATTATCTCAGGTTGCATGGATTTGCCCCCTAAACAAATTGTACAGCCGTAAACGGGACCGCAAGGACAACCTGCTGAAAAAAATTAAAACGATCCGAGAGCCCAATTCGCTTACTCTCTTCGACAATTATCGTGTGCACCATTTTCACGAACATTTTTGAACTTTTGTGGGGGAGGTACAGGAAAGAGTGGTCTGATATGGACCATCTTCGAACTTAAACTAAGCTCGGGCAAAATATTACGAAGAGTAAAATTTGGTGCGAATCGGTTGATGCGTCATATGGAAATTGTAGGGAATCCTTAACCAGATTGCTATCAAGAGTTCCGAATTCGCTCCATCATAACTTGTACTACATGATGAACTTTTATAGAACCCATTCCGTCGAACTGTTGGTCTAAGACCGATGAAGCAGTTCAATATTCATATTTTCCATCTCCAAAGCCTTCCCATCTGACAGTAAAATACAAGGAACCAGGGCGGGAAGGCGTAGAAGACAATGGGTCTGATGTAGATCAGGAGCTTTATTCCATTAGAGATATCACCATTGTGCCGAAGAAGACCCTTTATGATGGCATTTTATGGAACCCATTCCGTCAAAATGTTGGTCTAAGGCCCAAGCAGTATTTCAATATTCATCTTTCCCATCTCACATGTAAGGAACCAGACCGGAAAGGCATAGGAGACAATGCTTTCTAGACAAGAAGATTTATTCCATTAGAGAGACCAACATTGTACAGGAGGACACCTTGGTAAGCAAAATAAATTCATTTGGCTATTTCAAGGATCAAATATACGTGCCTTTTATAGGATCCATACCGTCGAACTGTTGGTCTAAGACCCAAGCAGTAGGTCAATGCCTATCATTCCTATCTCCTAAGTCGTTCCATCTGACACGAAAAGATAAGGAACCAAAGCAAAAAGGCGTAGAAGACAATAGTTTGTAGAACACGAGCTTCATTCCATTAGAAAGACCACAATTCTGCCGGAGGATACCTAACAAACTAATTTTTGCACTACTTTATTCCCCAGTATCAGAGATTTTATCTTTAACTTGGGCAATTTTTAGGATCGGGTAGAAATACCTAAAATTCGGATATAAGTCCAAATGTTTGTCCCTGACCACGATGGCTGAGCAGATTGTGGAACCACCTAATAAACTATTTATATAAGTCCTCAAGCCAAGAGACATAATTCGAGGCTGTAAGAGAAGCCAAAGTTTGCTCTTGGGCCAGACATAACCAATATCACAACGTCCGCGTACAGATGTAGTAGGCCTCCTCGGGCAGTTCAGGCATGTTTCTCACAAAAATATTGTAGAGCAGGTACCCATGGGGAACCCCAGCTCGAACAGGTCGTTCTGTGGTCGCGAACTTTAACTTTAAAGCTCCTGCCCTACAGGAAACTCGTCACTAATCCGAATTTCAGGCCATAAAAACTTAATTGTCTTAAGGCCTGGGTACATAAGCTGCCTCGCTTGGTTGCCTTGCTTTCCTGTTTCATTTCTGACATAACAAAAATAAAAGAATAAAAAAGAAAAGGGCAACCCAGTTCGAAATTGGCTCGGCCTTCCTAATTGTTTTATTTTATGTTATGCCATAAATGAAGCAGGAAAGCACGGCAACCAGTAGAGTAGAAGGCCCTGGCGAAGTCAAGCTCTACGGCTGTAGTTCCATATCTGCAATCGAACTTCTTAATCACAAAAGAGAAAAATACCATTCTGCCAAACTGGCAGTCGATTGTCTTCAGCCACCTTTTAGGCGTTTAAGTGTAAAATACTCGTATAGCTTCCCAAAAGCTGAAAGCATCGAAATGTGATTATTGTTATCACAATCGCTAAATGGTGAACCTTTCTTCAAAATTCATCCCACCCTGTTGTTTCAGGCTTTTGAAAAAAGCTAGGTTCAGTAAATGGTTGAATAGAAAATCTATATCACTAAACTTTTTTGCGGGCCTACTTAAGAGCCTTTCCACCACATGATTCTATCAATTACCGAACCGTCGGCCGTAAAAAAAATTGAGAACGTTTCAAAAGGAGATCGTTCATTCATTCCTACACGGCCTGCAAACATAACCGTGGAAAGAAAGGTAAACAGGTCCATCAGCGGACCCAAACGCGTTGTACAATCGATCAGCAATAGTTTCAGCTTTAGCAGGGTCCTCAACATTATGTGTAGCCTCTTATCAATTAAATCGCCAACAATGTCCGTGGAGGTCACTCCTACTGCTGCCTTGACCCTATCGAAAGTTCTGTTATCTACTCTAGTCCCATCCATGAAGTTCTGGAAAGGTTCATGCTAGAAAATTCGGATCGAATTACTTATAATGCGCTCAATGTTATTTTCAGGCGCTTTTAGAGTGTCAACTAGCGAAAGATGATTTTAGTTCCGCACAATATGAGCAGATTCCGTTCCGCCTCCGTTCTCAAATAAATCCCACACTCCTAGGGGAAAGGTAAGGACATGTTTTTAAATCTTTGTTGGGAGTCTGAGCTGTCGATAGCATTTCTAAAGACTGATATTAGAATGAACGTAAACATTCATTAAAGGGAAATCAATTTTTTTTGTTTAAGTTCAATAACTTCCTGCTTCTTAAAGGATTATGTAGTTAGTGTCGATTCTTTTTAAAATTATTACTAAAATATATGGGCGATTTGAATTCAAATTCCTTTGAACTTTACCAAACTTCTATTTTTTGAAAAATATTTGATTCATTTTTGTTTTCAATCAAACAAAAGTGTTCTACAATAATAGGAGTTTGGTAGTGATTCGAACGAATTCGAATCATCTTAAAGAAACAGGTCATTATGATCAATGCCTTGGATAAAACCTTCCTCATGTCCAGTATAACGTTTGCATCTTCAAATTATATTTCTTCATTTGAAATCAAAAATTAGAATTTATATTTTGCATACTGGGATAGACGTTTTTTATTTTATTCACGCTTTCTTCGCCCAGGAATCACGTTCCGCTACCGATTCATTCATAGCTTATTCAAAATTTTATATATTTTTTTTTGCTTTGTATGCTTTTCATATTGCTTTTGCTTGCCGCTTTTCCCCTAAAATGCATAGCTTCAAACCTCCCCCACAGCGGAGAAGGAAGCTTCACCTTCTCGTTCCTCAGCTTCACCTGGTTTAAGGCGTAGTCCCCGCATAGAAGAAATGCAACAATATGAAGAACGGTGGAAAGAATCGAATGAGCCCTCACCTAGCTCAGGACAAGGTTCTGTAGTAAATACGCCAATAATAACCGTTGATAAGCCTTTAGATTTTGGAACCTGGCGTGATGAGCATGGTTTAATTATGGAGGGCCTAAGTGATTTCTATGACTTTACAGCTTCAGTGAATCCATCGCGTTCCCGTTCAACATCAAGAAATCCTTCGCCATCAAATACAGCACCCAGTACTCCGGAACCAAAAAATGTCTCCTGTGAAATGAATTCAATGATTAATAGTGCGATTGATGTGTACGATGACACTGGGGAAGTAAATTTGAATAGCAATGAGTTTAGTAAAGAGAATATTGGCAAATTTTTGGACTCCCTAAACGGTGTAAACGGCAACTCCTTAGAAATGGAAAGTTCTTTAAATACAGAAGAAGAATGTCAAATATCTCAAAACTCCATGCAAAGTCACCTGGAATATGTTGCGGATGACCAGCCCAGAGTCAGAGATGGACATTTTGCTCTACCCTTGGTAAATGTAATAGATGACAATTCTCATCAGGACGAAGCGGAACCAAACAGATTCTTCGAAAATAATAATAATGATGACGGCATGAATAACTTGGTTGCAAATTTACGCGCCCAACGTTCCAGATCACGTTCACGTTCAAAATCTCCCCTACCTACCTCGGAAAATATTCAACGCAGTTTGGAAACACGTCGCCACAAAATGATCAAACACAACGAGGATGTATTGGAAAAACTGATTGAATCAAAATTATTACCAGATTCGCCCGAACAAGATATTGAAATAGAAGTTGAAAATTTTACCAAAGAAACGACGAGTATAGTGGCAGAAACATTGCGCTCGGAACGTAGTGGATCACATTCCTCGTCATTGGGTGAAGATTTGCAATCTCATCATAGCCAATCTCGTTCCCGGTCTAAATCCCCACTACCCACGCCCGATAATATTAAACGCAGTTTGGAAACACGCCGTAGCAAATTAATTCAACACAACGAGGAAGTTTTCGATAAGCTAGTCGAATCCAATTTAATGCCCCTAACTACCGAGAAGGAGGAATCTGCTTCGGATGACGATGATTGCAACCCGGAATCCGTACGCTTGTTGGTTGAATCTCTTAGGGCAGAACGTAGCCGATCTCGATCGCGCTCATGTTGCGAATCACCAGAACGTGAAGTACCGAATAGTGCTGAGCTCAACGAGAAGTTTTCACAGCAAATGCAACAATCTACCGGTAATGTTCCCCCATTCACAGCTCCTCTCGTTTCGATTGAAATCGAAGCGTCCGCATCCCAAGCTGTGGACGATTATAGTCGTGAATCTGTTAGCTTATTGGTTGAATCTCTAAGAGCAGAACGCAGTCGATCTCGTTCACGTTGCCGTTCTCCAATTCCGACTACCGAACATATCGAGCAACGTCTCAAAGATAATGAAGGACTCAACGAGAAATTTTCACAACAAATGCAGTCTTCCGAAATGGCTGCTGCCTTTACTGCTCCGCTAGTTTCGATTGAGGTAACTGAACCAGATGTGGAATCGCCTGAAACAACAAAAAAGGAGGATGAGGAAGAATGCTCAAGAGAGCAAATGGATTCTTTAGTACAGTCACTACGTGTAGCTAGGTCACGTTCACGCTCCAAGAGTCCAATGCGTCTACCGACAGCTGCAAATCTTAACAAAAGTTTGGAATCACGACGTAGTAAACTAATTGAAATCAACGATAACATAAAGCAGGACCTAGAAGAACAGGCCCGTACAGCGGAACAATCTCAATTGACAGTAGAATATGTCTATGAATTTGTGGAAAACTCTGAAGAGAGCAGTGAAAGTGCAAAGCGCTGTCGCCTATCAAGATCTCGTACACCATCCCGTTCGCCAGAGGCAACCGATGGTACCCCTTTCTCACGAAACCCTTCTAGATCGGTGTCTCCCTCACAGGATTCCGACTTTCATGTTATGCTTAATTTAGAGGGTTCATCGAATAGAACCCTGACTAAAAACACCGAAGTCTTTGAAACGACATTGGCCCAACGACAGAAAAAATTGGATGAAGAAGCCTTGGAAAGAATGAAAAATGCCTCTGAAGAAATTGAGCTACGCACCTTGTCACCGTTGAATTTAAGCCCCAAAGAATCCAAAGAAGATGAGGCAGAGGAAAATAGAGATTTTTTGGCAAGCCTACCAATGGCCGAACGTCACAAATTGATGAGAAAATCTCCCACCACACCCGATTACGATCGCACCATATCCGAGGAAATGCGAGATGTTGATCGCATCAAGCAGGAAATGGTGCAACAAGGTTTTAAGCGCTCCACCTATGTGGGAGAATCTATGGATCTTGTGGGCACAGAATATGAGTCAATGCGCAGGGAAGCAGAACGTTTTCGAAGATCATGCAGTCCAACTCCATCATTTTCTGAATCTCCCGTGGAACCAGGACAAATGAATGCAGCGGAAAGGCGTCACATACAAGATTTGGTGTTGGCAGAATTAACCGGAGCCAGTGAAGTTCGCAGCACTGGAGCCATACCCAAAATCCAGGCATCCGTAGAAGCTTCCTCTACAGAGACATCCGTGGAGGAAATGAGACGTAGAAATGCCGAATTTCAAAGATCTGCCAGTAAAAGTCGATCTCCGCTAGGTGAAGCAGAGTTGGCTGATTTGGCTGGCATTGAAGCTGAATCGGCAAAACGAACACTTAAGGACAATGCTTTAGACGAAATCTGCAACATCAATTTTCAGGAATTCTCCCGACATTTAAATCCCCATTATTTGGACGAAGATCGACGAGCCTCCGATTCGGCTTTAATAACAAACCCCGACATTCTCATTCAATTTCAAGGTAGTGATTTCCTAGACCCCGAAGAATATCACCATTTTCGACGTTTTTCTTTGGCCCAGGAACAACAAGTGGAGGAATATCCAAGCGACGATTTCATTTTTATACAGCAAGTAGAAGTGAGGACACGTAGTGGATCAAGAACATGGACTAAAGAAGATTTTTACTCGGGGGATCTAAGTGAATACGTAAAAATGGAAAGTGAAGAAGATCTTGATACGGAGGCAAGCGTAGATGAGGCAGAAGGTGGGGGAGAGGAAGATTATCTGCAAATCGACGAAGAAAGTGAAGTTGATGTCGATATGGACATTGTGGAAGCTGAAGCCGAAGAAAATGACAACAGCGAAGTTGCCGATGAGTTAATAGAACCGTACGAAGCTGATGGCGACGATGACGACGACGAAGAAGAAGAGTCGAACGGCAGTGATGATCGTCGTACAGTTATCGAAGTTGATGACGAAATTGACGAAGATATTTCTGACTTCAATGAACGTGGCCCGGCTGAAGAGTCCCATCACGAACAATCTGAATGTGAGGAGGCTGAACGAGAAATGGATCGTTATGCTGGTCGTGAAGCCAGAGATTGGGACCAAGTAGTCACACAGGAACAGGATGACTCGGAAGGGGCCGTGGGAGGTGGTGCCAGTAGTTCACCCTATGACTCCGACTCATTCGCCATCGATCAGATATACGACGAAGCAATTCGAAATCGTAAACAATCAGGTATCTTAAGGGAATTTGATAGTCTTCTTAACGAGATGAGCAGCAGTTCAATTGAGAATTCCGTTCGCGATATGGAGGAGCAGTACGCCCTGTGGTCCAAGACACACAAAAAATCCAAGAACATAGAATTCTCTTCAAGTTTCATTGAAAGCGAACGAAAGGACACCGAAATCAGATATTTGGGCGATGCCAATGTCACTGCTCGCCAGTCGACAAGATTACGCTCTCGTTACGGCTACAATCCGGTCTTACAGGCCTCTACAATACCCGACGACATAGAAGTGGATTTGAATTACAAACCGAAAAAAGAGTATAATTGGCGTAAGAACTTTCGATTATCTGACGAAGAGCTACACGAAGCCAATGAAAGGTTGAAAAATAATGAAAACACTGAAGATTCCGAACCGCAAGATCAGTGCAATGATGAAAATCAAGAAACAAAAGAACTCCAAAACGGATCCATGGATATGCGTAGATATAGTTTGGGTGGTGAAAGTGTAACACTATTCAGTCAAAGTCCCGAAAGGTTGCCCCCACCACAAGAGGAGGAAGAATTTAACTTAACACAAAATAGTGTGGAAAATGAGAACGAAATGAGCTACAGACCTGAAGATGTTGTCGTTGAAGAAGAAGTCGAGAAACCAAAGAAAAAGAAAACCAAAAAGAAATCACGCAAGGGGTCCAAAGGCACTGTTGATATATTAAGTCGCCTTGACGATGACAACGATGACTACGAGTCCCCGATCTATAGTCGTCGTAGCAGCAGCATTCAAATGGAAACAGATTCACCAAAACGAAAATCACGCTCTCGACGCAGTTCCAAAAGCAGTGTCACAAATGATGATTCATTCGGTTTATATTCCCCGCGAAGCAGTGTCGGCTATGCTGACCCAATTACAGATATTATCGAAGAGTATTCTGAAGTCACTGTAAGGCCCAAGAAAATCAAGAAACGCAAGAAGGCTAAGGAAACCTTGAACGACGTCAGTGAAATTACCAGAGAAGAAATGGTTAATGGTGCAGATCCGGAACCAATACAAGATTCATCATTGGATACAGTATCAGCGATAATCACACCGGACTCCGCTTCGGCAAATGTTTTGTCCATGCTTAGTCCTCAGGAGAGTATTTGTGTAACACCGGCTTCATTGGATTCAGAAATAAGTGTGGATTCAAATCAGACAACAAATTCCTCCAATTCAACGGCAAATTCAACAACGGCTGCAACATCTGTGAGCTCACCGGTGGACTCCTTTGACATTTTAAAAGATGCCAATTTCTACCCTCTGTTCTAAGACTGAGGCTGCTGGCAGAATACAGTGCAAGTACTCATTGTAGATCGTAGATCGTTGGTGTTCGTTCGGTCGCCACGTGTTGTTTGGTGATTGTTTCCCAGTGAACGACAGCGTTGCCTTGTCTTGTCAATTATCTTTGTCCATTTTGTGTTCAAATTTTTGTATCAACGAAAATCTTTTCAGTTTTTTTAATAATTTTGTTTTTCGTTCTTTTTTATTTTTTAGACACTTTCATGAAAATACAATAGAAATTCCCGTAGCAAATGCACGTTCTATGCACCCAGTCCGTCCCATCATCCTGCTTGTCTGCCTGTGCCAAAAGCGCCAGTCAAGCGTTTAAGGCAGAAATCGAAACGCTAAAAGTCCAACCTTGCCAAAAAATAAAAAATATTCATCGCCGCCACCACCACTTTCGATTACACCAAACAACCAATCCACCGACAGACAACCAACCCCACGACCAGAAAAAAAGACACCTCTCAAAAAACAGATGCATACCATTCAAGGCTAAAGCCTTGAATCTGCCATGTTCAGTGCCGAATGAGAGGAATATTGTAAAAAATAAAAAAGAAAACTACATAAAAATTATTTGTAAAAATGTTGTTGCCGAGAATTCATTTGTGACACACTTGTATACACTTTTCTTTAGTTTATAGTGCTCATTAAATATTTTTTCTTAAATATATAATTTATTTATTTAATAATAAAGAAGAATAAACAAAACAAATGTAAATTGCATTGCTTGTTTTTCGTATTGTAATCGCAGCCATTACTGTTGTATTGAGATTTCCATCACAACCACTTTTATTTTGGGTTTTTCCATTTTCTTCCGCTTAAATGCCTCTTAAGATCATTTGCAGAATGCGGATATGGGTCGCTTACACAGGAGGATATACTATGTATACACACACATTATATGTGTATGGCAGAAAGTACCTTTGTCTGGGAAAAGTTTTGTTCCATATCTTCCACACAAAACATTCCCAGCAAAGAGATAAATATATTTGCTATTCAAGACCTACAGTGGAAAGTCCCTATAATGAATAATTCAGTATTACGTTCTAGACCGAACGTGCAACGTTTTACACAAAATATTCTCTTTATAACGAAATTGATCCATGTCATATTAATTGTTCGCATCCATTAGCTACCTTATAAATAAGTTTTACTGTACTACCATTTGCCAATACTTTTGTTTCGAAGAAATCCCGGTGGAGGCAAGACGTCAGAAGGCGAAACTAATTTTTAATTGTCGACATTGCATTGCCGACCGTTGAGAAGCTAAAAATAAAACCGAAAGAAATCTCGTCATCTGAACGAAAAGATTTTTCTTATACACAGTGCTACGAAATAAAACTGTGGGAAATAGAAAACAAGGCATATGGATTGATGGTAATGTTTTACTGAAGAATTCTTACGAGCATTTTCCAAATAAACTGGTTGTAGTTAGGTAATTTTTAAGTGCAAAATGGCTTCATTTAAAACTACTTTGCTTTCACACATACAGGGAAAACAGGTTTAACAAACTTTTCGTTGTTATTCTCGCTTATAGGGTTGCCGTGGATCCATGTTATATACATTGTTTAATAGCCACAGGACCAACATTTTATTATGTATTTGGTTTTTTTTTATAGGGTATGGGCTTCTGAAATACTGAAGTGTTATTATTGGTAAAAGAAAAAAACCGAATATTTTTGACACTCACTGTAAATATGAATGACATATCGCTCATTTACTCAAAGAGTGACACATTTAAAAAAAATCGAGTTTCGAGAAAATGCTTTTTAAGTTGGCGGTTGAAATTTGACTTCCCAACTTAAAAAGATTATTATACAAAAACAAAATAACTACGTGGACGATATTTTGCAAACACCTAGCAAGATATCAGTTTTAAATTTCTGTGCAAGATCAAGCATGGTTTGAAGTGTTTTATTGCTTCACTGAACTATTAGAACTTATTTTTTGAGTGGAAAGTCCCTATAATGAATAATTCAGTATTACGTTCTAGACCGAACGTGCAACGTTTTACACAAAATATTCTCTTTATAACGAAATTGATCCATGTCATATTAATTGTTCGCATCCATTAGCTACCTTATAAATAAGTTTTACTGTACTACCATTTGCCAATACTTTTGTTTCGAAGAAATCCCGGTGGAGGCAAGACGTCAGAAGGCGAAACTAATTTTTAATTGTCGACATTGCATTGCCGACCATTGAGAAGCTAAAAATAAAACCGAAAGAAATCTCGTCATCTGGACGAAAAAATTTTTCTTATACACAGTGCTACGAAATAAAAACTGTGGGAAATAGAAAACAAGGCATATGGATTGATGGTAATGTTTTACTGAAGAATTCTTACGAGCATTTTCCAAATAAACTGGTTGTAGTTAGGTAATTTTTAAGTGCAAAATGGCTTCATTTAAAACTACTTTGCTTTCACACATACAGGGAAAACAGGTTTAACAAACTTTTCGTTGTTATTCTCGCTTATAGGGTTGCCGTGGATCCATGTTATATACATTGTTTAATAGCCACAGGACCAACATTTTATTATGTATTTGGTTTTTTTTTATAGGGTATGGGCTTCTGAAATACTGAAGTGTTATTATTGGTAAAAGAAAAAAACCGAATATTTTTGACACTCACTGTAAATATGAATGACATATCGCTCATTTACTCAAAGAGTGACACATTTAAAAAAAATCGAGTTTCGAGAAAATGCTTTTTAAGTTGGCGGTTGAAATTTGACTTCCCAACTTAAAAAGATTATTATACAAAAACAAAATAACTACGTGGACGATATTTTGCAAACACCTAGCAAGATATCAGTTTTAAATTTCTGTGCAAGATCAAGCATGGTTTGAAGTGTTTTATTGCTTCACTGAACTATTAGAACTTATTTTTTGAAGAAACTACATAAGAAAAACTCCATCTAGGGCATCAAAATCTATAAAATATAGAAAATTTTATATAATTGCTAATATTCTGGTCTGTATCGGCTAAACTATTGGGAGTTGAACCAAGTAACCTTTTGCAAAAATCTTCCAAATAACGTTCTCAACAATTCTTTAGAATATTCTGAAACTCTAAAATGTTTTGCATCATATCTTTTACAACACGTATTTCAAACACAGTTCACACCAACAGTTTATTCACGCATATCGGATTTCACTACATTATTGACATTTTTATTAAATCGTCATTGAGAAATGTACTGAAAACAACGGGATAGAGGCATTTTACAACAATGACATGTTCTGAAGAGTTGTGTATTGCATTCCAGGGAATATTTTTCCAAAAGAAAATATTCAGGAAAAAATAACGGTTTGGGAAATACGGTGCGAAATGTATAAAAATTGTGTTATTTTTGCATATATTTTGAAATTTTAGGCAATAAATGTAGTTTTCGAGTTCATTATTTCTCCAAATATTTTATCCTTGTCCTTATCTACAAATTTGCTTCAGAGGTCAGAAGAAGATTCGCATTGGTTTCAGAGATATAGCCTCGAATTTCTTTAAAAACTCAATATTTAACCATGTTTAGATGGGGCCATAAAATCCGAGCTGGGTCTGACACAACAAAACCCAACTAGGGTTTCTTGTCGGTTGGGTCTGTACTTTCAAAAAATCCTCAGTTCGAATTGTTTGCACAAGATCACCTTAAAAATGTTGCACAGTGTTATCGAACTTAAACTAAGTTTAGACAAAATGTTACGAGATCCAAAGTTTGGACCAAATCGTTTGCTCCGTTTATGAGATATCGCTATAAGTACCATCTTCGAACTTTGTCAAAGTTTTGCAGAAATATTACGATATGTAAAAATGGTGCAAGTGTTTCGAAAGATATCGTGCTCACCAACAACTTTATATGACAGCCGTTGGGGTTTTTAAAGCTTCCGGGCCACTTTCACAGCATGTATGGACTTGCCCCTTTACTGTTCTAATAGGAGCAGTTAATTGAAGTTTTTGCAATAAAAACCAAGCGATTCAAGAGATGGTCTTAAACTGCACTTTTCCGAAATTTTGTATGGGAGGCACCCGAATGAGTGGACCGATATAGTCCATATTCGAAACTGAACTATGTCTCGCAGATATATTACGATTTGTAAAGTGTGAACTAAATCGGTTACTGCCTTCGAGATTTATTGTGCGCACCATTTTAGCGAAAAGTTTGAACTTTTATGGCGGAGGTGCCCGAAGGAGTGGACCGACATGGCCCATCTTCGAACTTAAACTAAGTTTGGAAAATAAATTATGAGGACAAATTTTGGATCGGTTGATCCGTTCGAGATTTATCATGCGACATTTATCGTACGGACATGGCTAAATCGACTCCAAATTCTCTGAAGTAGAATTCGTTCAAACATACTTGGGGTCTAAGACCATCATATCCATGAGACACATTTTGCCCGTATGAAAGTGTATATGGGCAATATTTTTGAAAATTTAACTTAGTTGAAGCCAAGGTTTACCCTTTTATAACTCGTGAATTGTGGTTGTGTATTATACAAATTAAATGCTTTTGGATAAAATTAAATGTTTTTAGACTTGGCAAAAAATATTGGCCTTAAAAGTTAACTTTCGTGGAAGCTTGGCTATGTTTATGTTAAAAAATGGGTAAAAATGGGTTGAAGCCAACGTGTCTTATTTTGTTTTCTCTCGATTTGTCAAAGTTAAAGTAGAAGCCCGTCAAAGTAAAAGTAGAAGCCAACTAAATAAGGAACATCTCAACAATGTAGAACTTTTCAAAATTTGATCTGCGTCTACCACTAAATGATGCTGACATTTTGAAACCAGATTTTTAAGGGTTTTTTTGAAATTTTCTTCTAATTTCGTTCCGCAAACAGGTTTTTCAAAAAATCATATATAGGATTGTAGACGTGAATGTAGCCTACACAGTTTCACAGAAATCTGTATCCAAATATGAAAATTTTGTGCGAACAATTTTTTAAAAACCATATTTTTTCGGGCCTAATTTTTACAATTGTCATTCGATATACTCGTACTTGATTGCAAATTTTAGATTTTTACGTTATGGATCTAAAGATCATTACTCTTGAAAATCCATCTACTAAACCGAGAGACATGAGAAATTCTAAGGTAGGAAAATCAGCTAAAATTGTTTTTGAAAATATCGCACATTTTATCGCGTAATTTGCGGGTCGTTTCCACTGCGGTGAAAAAACTAATTCCGCATCTTCGTTTTAAAAACTTCACTGATATGGGAGCTACATCCATTTGATCCCAAAAATAGTGTGCGATGCTATATCCACGGTCCTTGATATAAATATAAATGCAGTTTTTTTAAGTGTTTAGTGGTTTAAATATGATATAAATCAAGATTGATAAAATAACCCAAAATTTTAAGAGTCAAAAGAAAGTTCATACTCTTGCCAAAAGTAATACATTTGACTTTATTTTAGATTTTCAACTTATTTTGATCCTATTCGAGTGTCTAAATAATAAATCCACCTGTATTTTGGTGAAACCCGGTTATAATCCCCTCATTGGACCCGTAGTATAGCTTTCGGGCTATTTTGACACAAAATAGGGCTTTAACTTTCTTTCGATTTTTTTCAGTGAGTACTCATAGATTTGAGGCCTAGAGACTACACGCAAAAAAAAACGGCCTCTCTAACATATGTCCCAAACATATTTTGCAGCAAACATATATATGTTTGCAACAGTCCCCAACATAATATATGTTTGGGTCTGCAAACAAATATATGTTTGGGTGGAAACAAATATATGCTTGGATGCAAACATATATATGTTTGGGTGCAAACAATTTTATGTTTGGGTGCAAACAATTTTATGTTTGGGTGCAAAAAAATACAAACCCAAAAGGCACAAAAAAAAAACAAACACATGCACCAGTGGGCGCTTACTGAGAGCAAGGGAGCGTAAAATTCAATGTAAAACACTTTAAAATGTGTTCTCACTTGCTCTCAGTAAGAGCTCACTGGCTATCTCTATAGTATACACACAAATGTTGTGGTTTTTTATTGAAAGGCAAAAGAACAACAAACACATAGGTACATACAAAATTCCAAAGAAATACACAACACACTTTAATAAAAGAAAAACTGATTGAAATAATTTGTAAATAGTCACACTTTTAAAAAGGAAAAATATATAGAAACGTAGTTGAACGCTTCTCCTTAGTTGTGAAATAAAACAAATTGTCCTCATAGTTGAAATCATCAGCGGGGAATCGGCATCTAGAATCAAATGATTATGTTATGTAATAAATAAATATGGATATGCCATATTTCAAATATACATAAGTATGTATATAATTACCAATATTAAATGCGAGTTCTTCCTTGTCCAATAAAATATTTCCATTCACCTTATTGATTCAATAATAAAATTTCCAATTATAAAATGTATTGGGCATTTAATTTACTAAAAAGCACAATTTCTTTAAGAAAACACAAAACACTGATTTATTCACTCACTTTACCGTCTTGACTCTACAAAAGCAACTAAAACACTGAAGAAAGAAAAAAATATAATTCATATCATTTCTTCTTTTCGTCTTCGCCAGCTAAGTTGGTTAACAACAACAAAACAAGAAACACACGAGTTTGACGCATACATGCCACCAAAGCCCCCTTCTTCGCTTCTACGTCTTCTATTGTACAATACACACAACTCTTTATTATAAAACAGCATTCCACAGCCGCGAGAGCACTGTTATTACTCTCGTTGACAAACATCCTCTCTCCACCCATGAAAAAAATGTTCTAACATAAAAAATATGTTTTATATGTTGGACCCAAACATATTATGTTTGGATCCAAACATATATTTGTTTGCAACCGGTCCCAAACATATATTTGTTTGGATCCAAACATATTTCTAACATAAATTTTTCTGCGTGTGCATACAAACTTTTTCTTTAAACCCCGCTGCTATCAGGTACCCTATGAACATATATAGGACACTCCATCAAGTTTCATTCTGTATACAACATTTTCACCGTTAAAAGCTTCGTTAATATTTTTCCACAGGTTTGGCATTTTTTCACCAAATATAGTTTGGGAAAATGTATTTTTCTATTTCATAACCATTTTCACATATTTGGTCGCAAATATGCCATAACTATCGAAAACATGAACGAAAATGTTGTATACAAAACCAAACTTGATGGAGTTCACCTATATATGTTCATCGGGTGCCTGACAGAAGCGGGTTTCAAAGAAATAGTTAGTATGGGTTCAAGGATACATGAACAATATCATATACTCATATTGACACGAGATTACAGATCCTTGTGAACTGAAATGCGGCTTACAGGGTTTAAAATTCTAACGCCATATTAGCAAAAGCACCGAATATTTGCAGCTTTGCCTGCTTAAATTTCTTCGAAATATGTTTAGCAACAATGAACAACGGCAACATGTAGCAACAAATTTCACAAAAATATTGCTAGCGATGCTGATACAATTTGAAATTGTCGCTTTCATAAAAAAGCTTCGCACACGCATACTCATATTTTGCAGTACACATGATCAACACATATCAGAAAAGGAAATAAGCAACAAAGTTTCAGCGGCTTAGCCATGTTTTCAGCAAGCAATTGTTTTTGGATCAGGGTTACCAGTGTAATGCATTAAAAATCACGATATAATTAATTCCACTTTTTCGTTCCAAGGACATGTGAATTTTTAGTGAAGCTGTTCAATATATATATTTTTTATTTTTAACCAATAATAATTAGTATTCTTTAGGTTCTACCATATAATGGAGGCATTTTGACATTAAATGACACCTTTTTTATTACTGCGTTGGCAACTCTAATCAAAAAACCACCCCGGGATGCTAATTGGTTCTGACGAATGGTCAGCCGACTGCTAAATATGTAGCGTGGTTGTTGATTATATGCCTAACGCAAAAAAGATTATGCGTAAAAAACGAAATAAGCAAAAATGTACAAAAATAAATATGCGTTCGGTTGCTTGTTTAGCCGTGTGTGTCAATATTGTGTAGCAGTTGACGTGTACAGCTAATGCTAATGTTTTTAGATGCTGGCTTTTAAACCCTGGCGGCTTATATTAAAGGAGATCTGACATTTTGGCAGGGATGTGAAGGCTTCGCCCATATTTATGAATAACATATTGCTATATTTTACTCCCATACATCTAGTCTCTAGACCTCACATCTATTGAGTACTTACCGAAAAAAATCGAAAGAAAGTTAAATAAAGCCCTATTTTGTGCCAAAATTGACCGAAAGCTGTACTACGGGTCGAATGGGGTATTATCACCGGATTACACCAAAATACCGGTGGATTTATTATTTAGACACACCAATAGGATCAAAATATGTTAAAAAGCCAAAATAATTCATGTCAAGCAAAAGAATTAAAAAATGTCTTACTTTTGGCTAGAGTGTAAACATTCTTTTGACTCTTAAAATTTTGGGTTATTTTATCAATCATTTATTTCATAATTAAGCTTATACAACGCCTAATGTTTTCTGCATTTTAATTTACCATTATACTCTTAAAAAATTGTATTTGTGTTTTATATTTATTATATCATTATACCGATGTAATTATGCTATTAAAAACTTTTTGTGCGGTGTAAACTTTCTTTTGACTCTGACTGTATACATATCGCTCATTTACTCATAAAGTATCACATCTCAAAAAAATAAGCTTCGAGAAAAACGCGTTTTAAGTTGTCGATTGAAATTTGACTTCCCAACTAAAAACAGTTTATTACGCAAAAAATATAAGAACTACTTGAACCACCATTTGTAAAGAGCTAGCCATATGCTAAATTTATGTGCAAGATCAAGCATGATTTGAAGTGTTTTAGTGCTTCATAAACTCAAAAAACTTTTTTTATTGATTTATGCCAAACTCCTAGAAAATAAGCTATAACTAGATGAGTTTTAGAGATATCAACACGAAATGTTACTTATTTCATAACTTCAATTAAACTTAAAAAAATTCACATTTCGTAACACTGTGCAATATCCAAAATATTTGCTTACGACTATTATGTTTTCAACAAAATACTTAATGAATTCTTTTATATTGCTCCCAATTTATTCTACATGTTTCCATTAATGGCTGTATAAAAGCACATTAATAATGGATATGTATGTTATATTATTTTTTAATTCTATCAGCATTAAATATAGATAAAAATGATCTTAATATTATACATATGTCTATTACTTAAAGTTATCAAATGAACAAAAATATGTATATAAAACTAAAAAAATATTAAACGTGTCAAAATGAACACGTGATGTATGTCTTTTTTTAATTTTGCCTTTTGCGTCACAATTGTGCGTACAAATATAGTTTTGTTGTTTACGTCTGTTTCGATGATGATTGAAATGAAAAACGTCAACACATTTACTCTTTCTCCTTAATTTCGGTCATATTTTAATAACACTGTGCAACATTTTTAAGGTGATCTTGGGCAAACAATTCGAACTGAGTATTTTTTGAAAGTACAGACCCAAACGACAAGAAACCCTAGTTGGGGTTTGTTGTGTCAGATCCAGCTCGGATTTTATAGTCCCATCTAAACATGGGGCTATATCTCTGAAACCAATGCGAAACTTCTTCTGACCTCTGAAGCAAATTTGTAGATAAGGACAAGAATACAATATTTGGAGAAATAATGAACTCGAAAAACTACATTTATTGCCTCAAATTTCAAAACACATGCAAAAATACCACAATTTTTAAACATTTCGCACCGTATCTCCAAAACCGTTAATTTTTTCTGAATAGTTTCTTTTGGAAAAATATTTCCTGGAATGTAATACACAACTCTTCAGAACATGTCGATTAATAAAAATGTCAATAATGTAGCGAAATCCGAAAGGCGAGAATAAACTGTTGGTGTGAACTGTGTTTGAAAAACGTGTTGTAAAAGATATGATGCAAAATACCGCTGAATCAACATGAAGTAAGCTTTTTAGAGTTTCAGAATGTTCTAAAGAATTGTTGAGAACTTTATTTGGAAGATTTTTGCAAAAGGTTACTTGGTTCAACTCCCAATAGTTTAGCCGATACTGACCAGAATTTCAGCAATTATGTAAAATTTTCTATATTTTATAGATTTTGATGCCCTAGATGGAGTTTTTCTTATGTGATTTCTTCCAAAGATAAGTTCTACTAGTTTAGGGCTACAATATTGCTAAAGACAGCAAGGCCAAATTCCTATTCGTTTCTGAGATAAAGGCCTGATAAATGCAAAAAAGTGTATATTTAGCCCGGTTTAGATGAGGCCATAAAATACGAACTGGATCTGACAGGATAAAACCCAACTAGGGTTTTTGTAGTCTAAATATGTACTTTCAAAAATTCCATACTAGAATTTGTTTCATTTTCAGCGTTGCATAGTGTAACACACACGTTACTATTATTAATTAGTAGAACATTCAGTTTCTTTTGGTTCTTGATTTCAATATGAAATTTAAAACGAAGGAAACTTTAGTATTTAGAAAATACATATTCAACGAATGACAAATATAAAAAACATAAAACAGACGGAAATGTTATGGAATTAACTAAGTGTTGGTTATACTTCATAAATACACTAAGGCCATGGACACAAATATACCCAGCAAACCAATCGTACCGACATCGTAACAAAATTCGGACGCTACGTCCGATATCTGATCCGAAATCGTAACGATATCTTAAAGAAAGTTGTAAGATGTGGTTGACATAATTTCGGAACGAAATGTCGGAGCGAAATCGGATCGATTTCGGTCAGAATTCGGAAAAAATCGGAAGAAAATCCTCCGAATTCTCGTACAGATTTCTAAACGATTTCGGAATAATGTATGAAAATCTGAGGTACCTTCCGAACTTTCGTAAAGATTTCTGAATAATTTTGGAATAATTTCGTATGATTACCCTATGCAACACGAAAGTTATTAACCATATTCTGACACCGCAGCGTGATAGAAGACCAAAAATAAGAAGACACGTGTCCCGGCGTTTTTCCCTATCACTTCCACTTTCTCGATTATGATCCCACAAAGGCCTGAGGCATTGATGTCAAAAGGGATCATATTGTGGGGCTCATATCTTCTAAATCGCTGAGAATTTTGGTTTACTCGTGGAAGCAAAGTTGTAGCTCTTGTCTTAGAGAATAATAATTGTGAACACATAAAATCTATTCAACATCATATTCAAGGTTAAAATCGTCAAGGTCAAATTTCCCCTATATTTTTTTCTCGGATTTTACGCTACAGATATCAAACCGATCAGAATTGAAGAAAACAAACACCTACAAAAATGTACCGTAGGTCTCAATAAACAACTTTCTAGAACATACGAACTCTGTAGAAACTGTTCTTAATGGCCAAATCAGCAATACAATTGCAATTCTTATCCTCTTTTATTAGTTTCTGCTCCATACATACTAAACCGTTGAAAATTCAAGAAAAGAATTAACCACATTATTGTAGCAAAAATATTAGTTAACAACTTTCTGGA
Organism: Musca autumnalis; assembly: GCF_047663935.1. Classification (NCBI taxonomy): domain Eukaryota; kingdom Metazoa; phylum Arthropoda; class Insecta; order Diptera; family Muscidae; genus Musca; species Musca autumnalis. Next base: position 146,680,106 of record NW_027411977.1, read on the forward strand.
ACACACGAACTGTCTATGAACACTCCTTAATGGTGAAAATAGCGAAAAACATTAGAAAATATTCAATTTTTGTACCTTTTTCTCAGATTCCGGTCCATAGATACCAAACCGTCCAATATTTAAGGATACCGTCAATTACAAAAATGTACCTAAGATCTTAATAAACAACTTCCTAGAACATGTATGTAGTTATAGAAGAACAATGTAAAATTTGTGTACGAATATGTTGAGTCTGTCAGCACTATCTTGAATTATTATATGTTGCATTTATATTTAAAATATTTAAAAACTGTATATGCGAATTTTATAACCAACCATTTTGTTTTTCGACAACAAACTAAAATGTTGCTTGTTAGATATATACAAAAGGTGGTTGTTGTGCGAAGGGAAATTTTCTGCCGACATTTTCTCCGAAATCTGAACGAATTCTCCTACGAAAAATCGTATAGAAATCGAAACGAAATCTGAACGATTTTGCTTCCGAAATTATGTAAAGACGCATCTTTCCAAAATGTAAGCGTCCTATCTCCATTTTTGTGGATGAAGAGTGATTACCACAGACGGACGTACGGACATGCATAGATCGACTAAGAATGTTACCCTGATCAAAAATATATTTATACTTTATTTCGTTTATTTCATTGCGTTATAAACGGAAAAACATACTTAGTAACCCTCCATACTATGCAGAGTGGTGGCACCTACATGGGAAGGCGTGACAAAAATACTTTCCATATAACGAATCATTCTGAATTACAGTATTTTACTGTTACTAATACATTGTTCAACCGAATTTGCTCTTATTGCATAGTAAACCTCCCCGCGAAAACTTTTCAATATTGGTCCATGATTGATTGAAATATTTGGTAACCCTTGTATATTGTTATAAGCAGGAAAACGAAGCTTAAGAAATTTACTAAATTATTTAATTTAAGTTAAGGCGAGAAATCCCCCTATAATATTTTCTTTCTAATATTTTTCTCCAAATTTAGTCATGCTTGTAAACTTTTTTGCTTAAGAACCTCCAAAAATGGCAGATGTTATTTGAGTTTCGAAAAATTTGAAAGGTTTAGAAACGATTTGCATCTTTAAATTCTTCAACTTATGAATGCATTTTTTGATTTTTTTTCGTTGGGCGCATCCTATGGTGGAAGGTATAAAAATGGTAAATTAACAAAAATATTAATGTCAATGAATATTTTTTAAACCTAATTTTGTGCGTGCAACTGCATGGACCATGACGGTCCACTACTTCGGGTGCCTCTCTCACAAAGGTTTAACTTTTTCGCTAAAATGTTGCGCATGATAAATTTCGTAGAACGTGGTACATTCGGTCCAAACTTTTCGCATCGTGATATTTCTTCCAAACATAAAACACTATATTTTTTGTTTAAAGTCGATAAGTAAGATGTCTTGCTTTTCCACACAAGACAACCAAACCAATGGAAAACAAATTTAGTACAATTGTATTTTTGTACTAAATTCAAAAAATATGTATTCAATGTCTAAAAGTATGCTTTAAAATGTGACTACATTAAATTTCATACTTGCTAAAGAATCTGTTTAAACGTTTTATTTCGAAAATTAATAGGATTTTTATTCATCATCTCTCGCTGCTGTTTTCGTTTTTGTTTCACTTATAATAATGACCACTACAAAGTGACAGGTCACACATCAATAAATCTCTGCCATAAACAAAGTCTAACGAAAAATCTTAAATAATTTTTCACTTTCAAATGCCAAATGCCGTACATTTAACCAATGTACATTTCATAAATATTTCACACATAAATGATGACACAAAATCGAGCAAATCGTGACAAGTCGGGCGGTCGGTCGTCTGATCAGTTAGTTTGTTAAATTATTAACGAAATTAAGAACGCCAAATCTTTTTGGACATTCAAATTTCAAATATTCAAAGTATCGAAAAAAAATATTTTTTAAAACAGTTTTTTTGCGCGTAAAGTGAAAATACGAAGATAATTGACATTGAACAAACAAAGTGTGTCACCCAATTTTAATTTGTTTATTTCAAAAGTGAAGTGAGTTTCTTTTGTTGTTCCGAATTGTTTTCATCTTTTAAGCAAAATAATAATTTTGTGTTTTAACAAATGATGTTTTTTCTTTGGTTATTGCATATGTTCTTTGAAGTGTTGTACTTTTCTTTATTCTTTTCATATTTTTTGATGGAAATTAATGAGGAAATATTAATTGCTTAGAATATTTATGTTGGTATGTATGTGCAATATTTTCGATGATGATTCGTACTTTCTTTATTGCATAATAACTTATGTATGATTGGGATAGAAAAGTTCTCACCACAATTTTCCTAATACTAAATAATTTGGCAATTTCTTCTTTGAGTGGAAATATGAGAAAAGAAGTGAAAATGCTTATAATCAAACGAATCTTTATCTCTGGTCCCTTAAAAGCTAAATAACCTCAGCCTATTACTGTACAAAAAATAACAGTAACAGGAGTGGTGGACCTAACTATGAACATATACATACCTAAGTCAAAATAAATAAAATTTTCCTAGTTGATAAAAGAAGTTTTGGAAGTATTTAGTAAATTTTCAGGCCCTTGTGAGGTTGGTATCATACACCGTGGGCCTAATTATTTCACTGACAGACCCAATCAGCAAAACTCCCGTAATAGTTCTGGGGGCAATCATCAAGAGAAGTATATAGAATCAAATTATAGGTTAAAAAAGATTACTTAAACCTTTAGGTCGAGAGGTGTATGAGGAAGTGACCCTACATATTTGGACCTTTGGAGGCCCATATCTCATTATTGGTTTCTGCTAGTAAAAAAAAAACATTATAATGTTGTAGTTAAAATCAACTATAAAAATTCCAACACAATCCCAGAAATACCTTTAATCAGAATTAAAGCTATAAAGTGTAGAACTTTTGCAGACCATATTGGAACTGGATACAATTTTTGTAGTCATTCCTTTCGGTGGGTATTGTTCCAAAAAGACATTTTCGTTGGTTTTTGAATCATACTGCCAGGATGTATGAACTTGGCCACCAAAAAATGTATCGTTGTAATCAGAAACACAAGGACTACCTCTGATACAACTTTCAAAAACCATTCTCGTATAGCACGTTGCTCTTGAAGCAACCTTAAATGGAAGGTGCTTACACCTGGGAAGTTTTTGCGGATTCTAAAACTACAATGTCCATAGACGAGAAAAATCAAAATACAAAAAACTCGTCGGAGCGTTTTAACAGCTACAACATTTTCTTTAGTCCCATTCCGATGGGACTTGCGGGTTTCAAGCAAAATCCTGAAGACCAAAAAAATCTCAAAAATGGTAAAACCTACGATAAACTGCAGATAAGCTAAAATTTTTAATGTTTTTGTGAGGGTGGTGTTGACTGGTATAAGTACTCCATTTTCGAATTTCATTGAAGTTTTAGGGAAACAATGTGCAAAGGTTGAACCATTGTCAGCCACTTCTTTCGAAAGTCATCGTTGCCACCAGCTTCTGTCAGGAAGCAAGAACTCGCTCTTGAAGGACATTATATCGGTGTTAACAGGACCTAAAGGCGTACCTCCAGTAAAATATTTAAAACTATTCTCGAACAGCCCTTCACTAAGATACAAGTGAACTTTTAAGGCCTTATAGACTTTTGGATGCAATTTTACAAGTGCAAAGTTTCGTCCGAATCCGATATCGTGCTCATCAGTTACATCAATTGGTGCCGTCAGGCTTGTTTGAGCTTTTGGAACAATATTCCAGGTAGTATGGAACACCGAAAAAAAATTATGCCGTTCTAATTTCAAAACGATCCGAGACATTTCCTTAGACTGCATATTTGCGAAATTTGTTATACCCTACACCACTATGTGGGGAGGGTATTATAAGTTGGTTTTGACCAAAAAGTTTGTAACGCATCGAATGTCTGTCTGTATGTCTGAATGAATGTCTCTAATGTCAAAATTCAGCATACATGGTCGGAAAATGGGACATAATCCTCAAAATAATATTGCGTGGTACCGCTATATGGGTGCAATACCAAAACGTAGCCCTATATCCGCAATTTTTGGTAGAGAATGTTTGCGATTACTGGGAACCCCAAATACCAAATTAACCTAATTTGGTCGGAAATTGAAGCTTAAATTTCATAAAAACGTGGACCGATGTCCACAATTTTTGGTGGAAAAGTTTAGTGACCACTAGGAACCCTAAGTACCAAATTACAACTAATTTGGAAGGAAAGTGTAGCTTAAATCCTCAAAATACCGAAAATCGGGAGGTATGGTTATATGGGGGCTAGACCAACATATTAGCCGATGTTATTCATATTTAATCCATTATTAGCCACGGGCATAGACTGCGTTTCTGCAAAATTTCAGAAACATATCTCCTTTTGTTTGCATGTTATTAATTTCGCGCCGCTAGATCAGAGATTTCGATCACTGTGCATCAGTTTGAAACTATATACCTATGTTTATCCTAGGTTAATCCAATAGTTCCCATTTCGACTCCGGAGACAATGATTAATAAATAATTGTACTCGTTTGGTATTGCCATTGGTAACTTTCCAGGTCGTACACCCATACAACAGGTCAGATTCACATTTGATTCGAATATTCTCACCTTTCTTCTTATTGTTGTTGTTCTGCCAACATCCTGCTGATTTTGCTCTACTAATCTTGAATTCAGCACTAGAATTCACCAGGCTTCCAAGATAGCAGAATTGGTCTACTGAGGCATAGCTTTGGTCACTTGTGTGTTAATATCAATACATACATAGGTATTTGGTCTTTGTTAAATTTATGTGTAGACCTGTGCCTCCAAAGTTATCTTGAAGGTTTGTGACAGATTGTTTATAGCCACTGCCTCTGTTTCACGATAAGCAAATGTTATCTGCATAGGCCAAGTAATTTAGAAAGGTGATATGTATATATTTGCCATTGTATACCATTTCGTTGAAAAGGGGTTGTCGATGGTACGTTCTCCATAGTATGGATATTACGTCCTCTCAGGTTATCTTGGAGGTTTGTGACAGATTGTTTTATGCCAGTGCATCTGTTTGACAATAAGCCATTTGCTCGGAAAAGTCTCTTGCTCCCAGACTTCAGGTATCAAAGGGGAAAAGGATTTCAGCAATAAGATTTACATCGGCTTTGTATATTTCGGCAGGTGGAGTGAAACAGCAAATTGGTTACGGTACAAGTATATGGTTCTACATGAGTTTTGAAGGTAATCTGATAAAGTAATATTGTGCTAAAGCTGGAAAAAGATGTTACTAAGCTTATTTTATTTTTAGCAAGTGGCATATTATCACAATTAGTTCCATGTTATACAACATTCATTCAAAAGTTCATCACTGAGAGAGAGGACTGCTTGATCCCTCTCAATGTGTATAAGCAACAAAAAAAGTGTTATTAAACGGTCATAAAGTTTTGCTAATAATTTATTTATAAACAAATTGAAAAAAAAAGAAATAAATATAAAATAATTATCACCAAAATATTGATGATCAAAATTTTGAGACAACCAAAAAAAAAATCGTCACACATCATTCCTGTTTTATTTTTATTTTTATGACTTGCAATAATTGTCGTTTGTTTTATGTCAAACAACCAAATCGACAGATGACGAGATTACGGGGCAAGTGGATGGAGGATTTTTGAGCTTTTTAAGAAACAAAATTTATGACAAATCCATTTAAGTGGGATCACCACCAACACCGACCATTGCCACTTTATTGGTCTTATTTATGCTCTATATCTAAATACATACATATGCATGTACGAATGTTTGCGTATATATTCATTTTGTATTTCACCTAATGTCGCTTGTTCTTCCACTTCCAAAACAGATTTTCCTCGGTCGTGTGCAAAGGATTTATGGCCGAATTATTATTTTTAATTATAAAGTTTTTGTTTTCTTTTTTTTGTTGATTTTTGCAAAAATTAAATTGTGAAAACAATTTGTACAAAATAAATGTATGCGATATGTGTGTTTACATTAACGATGAAAAATTATTCTATATATATGTATATAGTTGATGGTGTTCAATGTTTCTTCAAATGATTAATTTCAATTAAAATTTTTGTTATAGCTGAATTAAAAAGTTTATGAATCATTTCGCCTTAGCCGAAATAAAATGCATTTTTCATTTTTACATCATTTTAAATGATTTAATTTTGTAAAAATAAATCTATATATGTTCTAAAAGCGGAACAAATAATAATATGTACATCAGCAATATAAAGGTCAATCTAAATCAAACTGGACCGGAACAGACCAATAATACACATATGTAATATTTGTAAAACAAAATTTTCTGGAAAATTCTCATTTAATAAAAACTATTCTCCTTTTCTATGTTCATTATTTCCTCCTAACCTATCCTTGCTATTGAATATCTTCTGTTATTTTCACACTAAAATCACTAATTTCCCAATTGGTGTGATCACGAATTATAATCCAAATTATAATCCACAGAGGTGTTAATGGTTTCTGATTGACTTGAGATTAAATTTAATTCTATCTCCCAATAAGTATAATTTAAATGTTTTTCAAATTCTTAAATTAGTCAATTCAAATATCAAACTCAAATTTGTGATTCATCCAATTTGACCATTGACGGGGTGACATAAATCTGTCGATATTATTTAAATGATATAAAAAACATATTGTTATTGATTTCAGCCAACATTTATGGAAGAATGAGTGAACAATACCCATCACTTCACATTCACATAAAGCCAGATTTATCTTTTTGTACCATAATTGTTACAAACTACACACAAACGTATATAGAAAAGAGAAAGTTTTAGGCCTATAAAATTGTTTGGAATTTCTTGTATTATTGGTGAACTTAAATAATTAACAAAAAAATAGAATATTCTCAATCTACAAATCTTTAGGATAGTCACCATCATTTTTCGCCTAAATGGCATTAATTTATTTTGTCACTGTTTGCGGTCAACATTTGTTTAGTGTTTTGTTCAAAGTGACATTGTCATTTATCAACACTTCTTTTTATGCACCAATGACTGATGAGACCATCCAAAATTTCCACAACCAATAAGAAAAAAACGGTTAAATGAAGCCGCGCCAACATCACCATCCACACCATTCATTGAATGGACGACACGCTTTATCGTCTGCCAAAATATTAAAACTAATTTGCCCCACAATTCGTCATCCATCACATTCACATAACCAAATTTCTAATATACATACAAACATATTTATGTATATGTTTAGATTGCATAAAAGAAAACAATTAATGACCAAACATATCAATGCTGTAGAATTTTATGAGTCAACTTAGCGAAGCTGGTTTGCTTAGTCAAATAGAATGGAATCATCGGCAGCCATTAGGAAGTAACATTTTTATTCTAATCAAAATCTTTAGTAAAAATGCTTTGTCGTAAACTATATAAAAATGAAATCTAATAAAAACAAGCAAAAAAAGTATCAGTCGGCTTTGCCGACAGAGATATACCCTCTGTCTATGTGAATTGAAACATTCATCTACGGACAGATCGAATATATTTAGGGTCTTTTCAAAATTGTATGGCCCTTTTTAGACATTTGTACTTGCCGACAAAAATGTGGGTTAGGATTAAAGTTCAAAAGTGTTGCGGAGCAGGTACTTAAAGGAATGGACCGACATAGTCCATTATGGAACTGAATCTAATTTTGAGAGCCATATCTTTTTGATAGATATCGCGCCCACTAGCCATTTCAGTGGGTCATCGTATAACTTTTGGGCCAGTATGTCAGGAAGCATGGGCTTGTTCACGGAAAATATAATATGGCTGTAAACAGGACCACATCGAACAGCATCGGCGTACATTTCCAAAGGATCTTCGAATAGACCCTGAACTGCACTTAGACACAAATGTTGAGCTTTTGTGGGGGTGGTACCCTTAGGAGAATATCGATATAGGCTATTTTCGAAGTTAAACTAAATTTGGACAAAATATTGGGGATCCAATGTTTGGACCAAATTGGTTGCCTCGCTCAAGAGATATCGTACATATAATTTTAGTGATTTTTTTAAACATTGAGGGGAAGTACCGGAAGTTGTTGCCCACCTTCGAACTGAAACTAAGTTTGGACAAAATATGACAAAGGCCAAATTTTGGACCAAATCAGTTGATCAGTTCGAGAGTTGTCGTGCTCTCCAGTGCTTTTTACACCTTTAGGCCTGTTTTCTCAAAAACTGTGGACTTGCCCCTGAAAAAACTTTTACCGTCGTAATTGAGGCCGTGAATGCAAGTTGCTTCAACAGTGAACTTATCCGAAATTTTGTGTGGGAGGTACCCGAAGGAGTGGACAAATATAGTCCATATACAAGCCTGATCTATATTTGGTAGAAATGTTACGATGTGTACAGTACGGTCACTCCTTTCAAGAGTTATCGTACGCACAATTTTTCCGAACATTTTTGAACTTTTGGGGGGTAGGTACCTGAATTAGTGGACCGATATGGCTTATCTTCGAACTTAAACTAAGTTTGGACAAAATATTACGAAGGCCAAATTTTGGACCGAATCGGCAGATCCGTTCGGGAGTTATCTTGCGCTCCAACCACTACACACCACGTCACAGGGGTTTTTTGCACCATTCAGGCTATTTTCTTAGGAAGTATGGACTTGACTCAGATAAAACTTGTATCGTCGTATTTGAAGCAGTGAATACGAGTTGTTACAACAAAAGTCAAAGCGATTCGAGAGCAGGCCATAAAATTATCTCGAATTTGTCTGAAACGGATTTCGTCCAAACATACTTGGGGTCTAAAACCATTATTTCGATGAGCAGATTTTGCCCGTATGAAAGTGTAATACGCTCATTAGCATAAATGCTGAGGGTATAATAATCTTACAGTTCGTAGATGCCAGACAACTTCTGTGATAGCAGCCCCCCACACGTTGAAATAGTTTTGATTTGTTATATTGTCGTAACGATTGTTGTAACGATTACAACGGTATTAGTTCGGACGCAATGATTTCCACGGTGCTCTTGAACAAACTTTAAATGACAAGAGCTTACATCTGGGAAACAATATAATCGCCGGAGCGCTTTTTAAATAAATCGCGATCAAATTTCACATTTTTAAGGTCTTTTTAGGTTTTCACGATTTTGCTTGGAAACAGCAACTCCTGTCGAAATTGGATTAGAGAAAACATTGTAGCTGTGAAAATTCTCTACCAGATTGGATCGGAGACGATACAGTCAGTGAATTTTCCCAATTTGAACTTCTATATCTCAAAAATTGTAAACCCGACAAAAGTATCGTAAAACAAACTTTTATAAACCAACCAATTCGGCGTTGGGTCTTTTTTAAGAGGTTGTCAGTCAAAAATGTGTATCATCAAAGTGGTTTTATACCACAAGTAGGTTTGGAAGCAATTCGTCGATGTAGCTCTGTCCGTCCGCCTGGATGTATGGCTGATTCGTACAATAACTCCCGAACGGATCAATCAATTTGGTCACAACTTTGCCTCTCGTAATATTTTTCCAAACTTAAATCAAGTTCGAAAATTGCCAAGAATTGTGTGAAAGATAACTCCCGAATTAATATTTCTAACAGACAGCCGAGTAGACCAAATTCGAATATGGACTATGTATATTGGTCCATGACTTCAGGAGCCTCCAACACAAAATTTCAATATTTTTCGCCAAAGTGTAGTTTAAGGCCAGCTCTCGGATGTTTGGAAGAAAACCGTTTCAAACAATTTGGAGTCGATTTAGCCATTTCTGCCCATCTGTCTGCGAACGATAACTCTCGAAAGGATTAACTGATTTGGGAAATTTGGAACTGGTAATATTTTGTCCAAACTTAGATCAAGTTCGCAGATGGGCCATATCGGTACACACCTCAGGATGCCTCATCCATAAAAGATCAAAATTCAATATGGAGCAATATGGACTATATCGTTTCACTTCTGGGTACTCTACACAAAAACTTTCCAAATAGTTCGCAGTTCGAAGCGCAGTTTAAAGACATGTCTCACATCGTTTTTAGTATTTTGTAGCAGGTTGTCCTTTCAGCCCCTATTACGATGGGACTCATATCAAAGTTCAACAATTTGCCTTCAATGCAGTTTAAAGGCCTGCGTACATAAGCTGCCTTGCCTGCTTACCTTGCTTGCTTCTGATAAAAGAATAAAAATGAAAAGGGCAACCCAGTCCGAAATTTGCTCGGCCTTCTTTATTCTTTTATTTTTATTATGTCAGAAATGTCAGAAAATATAAAGAGAATTGAAAGAATTCAAGTGAAATTTATAAAATATTGTCTATCATATTTGAACTTTACTAATCCATTGCCTAGTTATGAGTCCCGTTGTCTCTTAATCAACTTAGAGACCTTAGAATTCAGGAGAAAGTTGCAAGCTATGATGTTTATATTTGACTTGATCAACTCAGATATTGATTGTCCTTACCTTTTAGAACAAATACCGTTTAGTGCTCCATGTCGTCAGTTGAGAAATATCAACATTTTTCATGTAGATTCCCATAGGTGTAATTACGTAAACAACAGCCTTATTAATAGGGCTCTCTCAAATTATAACTCATTGAATAGAATTACTATGGTTGACTTTTGTGCAACAAAACAGTCTTTGAAAGACAACATAAAACGATTTATGTATTAATTACTTTAGAATTAAGTGAAACAAATATGTTATTAGACTAAGATATTTATCCACAGCCTGTAAAGAATTTGAATCTATTGGCTGAAATAAAGAAATAAAGAAATAAATGAATTAGGAAAGCAAGGCAACCAGGCGAGGCAGCTTATGTACGCAGGCCTTAAGGGATGTTCAAGAAAATGTTCGTAATTTCTACCAATGGTCCTTATAGTCATTCCATGATTCCTTAAAAAAATGATCCAAAAGCTTGTGATTGATTCTTCATCCTTAGACCAATAAAACAAATACTATTATTTCTGCCATCAATAAGCATATGACCAGTTTACCAACTCCAACTGAAAGTCCTTCACCAGCTCCTCCCCTTCCTTCGGTCTCGCAAAGTAATCTCCCTATGCCTTCTGTTGTTATCGATGAGCCTTCAGATGCCAGAACAACCATTGTTACCCTAAGATCAACCAATCGTAGTTGCGCCGCGAAAAACCATATTTGTACCTGGACTACATTCTAATACTTCTATTGATCATGTGATTCTGATAACAACGATATATGGACAAATGCATGCTTCCATTGCACGAAAGGAATGTCTCCTAAAATAAGATCCAATTCCAAGATCGACTATGTCGGTCCATTCATTCAGGAACATCCTTCGCAAAAGCTCAACACTTTTACGCCTTAATCCTCTTTAAGGGCCCTTCTCGAATCGTGTTAAAATTTTAATAACGGGAAGTAACGGGATCATAACAACAACATTATATTAGCTTTTTGCTTATATTTTCTCCAAAATTATTGGGTTCCCAATACTTTCTAAGATATGACCCAAAATGCACCAATATTTAGGGAGTGGCATATCTCTGGCACTTAAGTTTAACGTTTTGTTACAGCGCTATAATTTTATTCTCAATTCTTCCGAATGTTCCAAAAACTTCGTCCAAGTGGTATTCTTCAAAATAAGAAGGATTGTGCTTTTTTGGTAAAGACTGTGATTGTCAGTAGAATGATTAGGCCCACTGTTAATTATACCCACCCCAGTAGTGGAATTCTGTAACTAATTTTTTGAATGAAAGGTACCAATAAAACACTGTTGCTATCGGCAGGACTCATATAAAATAACGTATATAATGATGTCAAAAATATTGTCAAAATTACCATAGTGTCACACATATTTCTAGACAATTTTACCATTAAAATATAGCCATGCATTTTTATTAACAGCAAACTCGCCTTTTTTGTTGTAAATTAAAACGCATTTTTCATATTTTGCCGTAAAAATGTGTGGTATTTTTAGCAAATGATGCTGAATGCAAATATTATTTGACTGAAATATGAATATGACAAAAAAAATGATGCCGTAGTCGTCGTTGTTGCCACTGCGATATATTTTTTGTCGTGGCTATTGTTCTTGGCCATTCCACGACAGTTTATTGTTATAAACGGCAACTGAGGCAGATACAAAAATCTCTAAAATGTTTTTCTTTTCTACGAAATGCAATTTTTATGAAGATTATTTATCTCTTGTTCTAGATTTGTATGCAAAAACATTTTTAAAAATAATTCCCACAGAGGTATTTATTGCATAGTAGATGGGCGTTGTTGTTGTTCTTTTTGTCATTTTCTTGCAGTAAGCAAAATCAACTAAAGCCAGCTCATCATCATCGCAGTTGTAGTTTCATCTGATCATTGCCTGATATTTATCGTCCACGTAAAATGTAAAAGAAACAAATTCAAAAATATCTTTCACACAAATATTAGAGCAGGATAGACAGATATATTGTTGTCTCCTAGACATACAGAAGACATGTAGTTTGGTTATTAGAAATGCTGTCATTTCGGTTATGTCAAGAAAATTTTAATTTTAACGTAATTTTTTAAACCAAGTCAAGGTTGTTTGCAAATTTGGCAAACAAGAAAAAGATACAAAATATTAGAAATAAAAAAACAACTACTACACCACCGCATCAAGTAAAACATATTGCTTTCATCTTTCTTTTTTTGCAGTAGTGGCGATAATGCGTAACATTTGCCGCACTCAAATATATATTTTAGTAAACTTATGTTTTTCCTGAAAATTCTACGGAAACGTGCAAAAAGCTACAAACGGCTGACGAAGAATCAAGGGAAGACATTTTTTAACTTTTTCCAGTTTTTTTTTTAACTTTTTGAACCAACGATCATTAGTAAAACAATTATTAAACCGTAGTATCATCATCATCATTTTCAGATAATTAAATTGCAATAAGTATTTCAATATTCTAACAATATATTGTATTGTAATTTGAACATGTTCTAGGAAAAAGTTAATAAATGTATGAACATTGACGGTGTAGTTTATTTTTTCTCCAAAAAGGCTTGTGTACCACTTTTTTATATTCGAATCGCTCAGTATTTATTGTTATTTTTGTTAATATTGAGACCGATACCACCGAATTTTTTAAAAAAAAACACCACCCTTTCCAGTTTTAGGTGTAGCGAACAATGCAAACATTTTCAGCTCCCTAAATTCCAAAACATTAAAACCACTAACAACAATTTATAAAAGATATTGAGGTGCCAGTAAAAAAACTAAATCAAAACAAAATCTAATTAAAATTATGTTTTCAACTGTTTTTGTGTGTATGTGAATATATGATATAATCAATACAATTGTTTTTCAATATTTTTACTTGAAGAAAAATCTATTGTTTGCACCGTCAATCTAAACATCAAGGTCAGGACCACATACGAATGAAATAGTCATTATTTAAGAAAATTTAAAGAAAAATAATAATTAGCAACAGTTTCCAACAAAAATACACACATAACAATAAATATTATTTGGTTTATTTTTATAAGCGAACATTGGTTAAAAACCAAGGCACTGTTGATTGTATCGAAATGTAAATTAGTAAATAAAATAAACTTTTAATGATAAGAAAAATCATAAATAGTGTTATTTAGTTTACTGTAGTAGTATAGTAAAACAAATAAATTAAATGATTTATGCCTTTGTAAAAAACCATTACTTAGTTTGTTGTGGCGTATGAGCAATTTGTGCTATAAACTGTTTGTGTGTAACTCATACGCCATGTATACATGAGTACAATAGAAAACGATGATCGTAAAGAAATAGCAGAGCTATTTATTTTAGCACAACAGAAAACCCCACTATACAAAAATAACAAAAACTTATTTTTATTTGATCTGTGGTATCTTACTGTTGCATACCACCAGTTTGTAAAAATGCTCTTTCCATATCCTGAGCACACTATCTGTATCAGTTACCAAATTACTTTGCTGGTCTCTACAGGAGGATGCGTCTGTACCAAAGCCATCAGTTTGATGTTTCTCTCTTTGGTAGATGTTTCGGACTTAATTCTGGCTCCTGTATATCTCGATTTTTTCACACTCCCGCTTTTCCATTTCTCTCTTTTTCCTGCGGAAAAGACGTTTCTCCTCTCTCCTTTTCTCCCGATACCTTTCGCGTGCGCTACGCTTTGTAGAGTAGCCTTATATGCCGAATTGTTCTCTTCGTTAGCAGAACGACGCTCCTGGTCATACAATGGATTCCTTGGTGGAGGTCTCTGGTATCCAAGTATGGATTTTGCGGCTGTTTGCATGGAGTGGGCAATAATTTGCCATTGTGCTGATATGTTATCGGTTGAGGGGAATATGCGGTGGCTTTTTGTTGTGACAACTTTACTTTATTTGCAACGTTTAATCGGGTACGTACCTTTGCTGCAACAAGGTGGTAGCCCCCAATTATGTTTGCTCCTCAGAACAAACGTACATCCAACCCACTCGATGAATGTCTTCCATTTATCACAACGTGAACAATTTGATTTCTTGTTTTCTGATCTGGATCTGATCTGGATCTTTGGTAAGTTCGTCCTTGTCTGCAAATAAAGCAGATGTTGAAGAATTTTGCTTTTTATTCGAATTGTAGCCAGTCTTTCATTCACTGGGGTGAAGCTGGAGACCAGATGTTTTAATCTCCGACCTAGTACAAATTTGCAACCAAACTCATGCTTTATGTCATGTCAGCTATAATACAGTGCGTCACCTTTAGGTGTGACACTTTTCCCGATCCATCGTATTTCCTGTATGGCAGTAATGCCTGCTTTGTACTATTCAAGTTTTTATTTACGGTGCTCTTGAACCAACTTTAAATGGAATGTAAGCACCAGCCTGGGTGGCTTTTGAAACAGAAATGTTCCTAGATGATAAAAATCAAAAAACGAAACAAACAATTACAAAAGTATCAGTCCGCTTTACCAACAGAGATATACCCTCAGCTTGCGTATATTGAAACAATTTGTTCCCAAAAAACGTATGTATTTAGGGGGTTTTAAAAATGTTGATTAGGATTAAAGATCAGAAGTTTTGCGGAGGAGATACAGCCACTACATATGGTACCATAAGGGATTTTTACACCCTTCGGGCTGTTTGCTCAAGAAGTATGGACTTGCCCCTGAAAAAAGATTACCATCGTAATTGAGGCAGCGAATGCAAGTTGTTTCAACAAAAATCAAAGTGATTCGATGTCAGGTCTTAAAGTGAACTTATCCGAAATTTTGTGTGGGAGGTACCGGATGGAGTGGACAAATATATTCCATATTGGAACCTGATCTATATCTGGTATATATATTAGGATGTGTAAAGTATGGACCACTTCGTCCGCCCCCTTCAAGAGTTACCGTAAGAACAATTTATCCGAACATTTTTGAACTTTTGTGGGGGAGGTACCTGAAGCAGTAGACCGATATGGCTTATCTTCGAACTTAACTATGTTTGGACAAAATATCACTAAGGCCAAATTTTGGAAAGAATCGGCAGATCCGTTCGAGTGCTATCTTGCGTTCCAACCACCTCACATGGTGTCATAGGGGTTTTTTGCAACTTTCAGGCTATTTTCTCAGGAAGTATGGACTTGCCCCTGATGAAACTTGTACCGCCGTATGGAGGGCAATGAATACAAGTTGCTAAAACAAAAATCAAAGCGATTCGAGAGATGTCCCTAAACTAAACTTTCCCGAAATTTTGTGTGGGAGGTACCCGAAGGAGTGGGCCGATTGAGTCCATATTGAAACCTTATCTAAGTCTGGTACACATTTCACGATGCGCACAGTTTGGACCAAATCGGTTACTCCGTTCAAGAGTTATCGTTCGCACAAATTTTCCGAAAATTTTCGAACTTTTGTGGGGGAGGTACCGGAAGGAGTGGACCGATATTGCCCATCTTCGAACTTAAACTAAGTTTGGGCAAAATATTACGAAAACCAAGATTTGAACCCAATCGGTTCATCCGACTCCAAAATGTCTGAAACACATTTCGTCCAAACATACTTGGGGTCTAAAACCATTATTTAGATGAGGCACATTTTGCCCGTATGAAAGTGTATATACCTTCGTTAGCATAAATGCTGAGGGTATAAAAAACGCCGGAGCGCTTTTTAAATAAATCGCGGTCAAAGTTCGCATTTTTAGGTTTTGACGATTTTGCTGGAAAACGGCAAGGCCTATTAAAATCAAGCTTAAGGAAGTGTTGTAGCTGTAAAAATTCTCAAGATTGTCCTTTATAATATTTTCATAGGTTTTTCCATTTTTGAGATTTGGAAGTTTAAATTGGGAAAATGCTCTGACTGTATCGCCACTTATAAAACAATGTCAATCTCAAAAATGGTACAACCTAGGAAAAAATTACGAAAGCCAATCATATAGAGAATTTTCACTATAAGATTTTCTCTAGTCACTATAAGATTTTCTCTAGTCCCATTTCGATAAAACTTACCGTTTTCAAGCAAATCGTGAAAACTTAACAAAAAAACCTGAACTGAACTCCTATATGTCAAAAATGATAAAACATAGGAACAGATCATAATGGTCAATACTCTAGAGAATTTTCACGGCTATAAAATTTTGTTTAGCCCCATTTCGATAGGACTTGCGGTTTTCAAGCAAAATCACGAAAACCTAAAAATGTGATCTTTGACCACGATTTATTTAAAAATCCATCCAACGATTTTTTCTTTTTTTTGAATTTTTCTTATCTATGAACATTGCTGTTTCAGAATTCGCAAAAACTTCCCAGCTGTAAGCGGTTTTTATTTGAAGTCAGTTAAGGCACACCGTACATAAAATTGTTTTATAAGGAGACGATACAGTTAGTGCATTGTCCCAATTTGAACTTCTATATCTCAACAATGGCAAAACCAATGAAAATATTGTAAAGGCAAATCTTGTAGAGACTTTTCACAACTACAATATTTTCTCTAATCCCATTTCGATAGGACTTGCGGTTTCCAAGCAAAATCGTCTAAACCTAAAAACCATAAACATGTGAACTTTGATCGTGATTTATTTAAAAAGCACTCCAGCGATTTATTCTCATCTTTGAATATTTTAGTTTCAGAATCCGCAAAAATTTCGCAGATGTAAACACCTTCCATTTAAAGTTGGTTTAAGAGCACAGTGATTATTTATTTATTTATTTATTTATTTATTTATTTATTTATTTATTTATTTATTTATTTATTTATTTATTTATTTATTTATTTATTTATTTATTTATTTATTTATTTATTTATTTATTTATTTATTTATTTATTTATTTATTTATTTATTTATTTATTTATTTATTTATTTATTTATTTATTTATTTATTTATTTATTTATTTATTTATTTATTTATTTATTTATTTATTTATTTATTTATTTATTTATTTATTTATTTATTTATTTATTTATTTATTTATTTATTTATTTATTTATTTATTTATTTATTTATTTATTTATTTATTTATTTATTTATTTATTTATTTATTTATTTATTTATTTATTTATTTATTTATTTAAAGCTAAAAGCAGTAGCGACTACGGTTATCGGCCTACTCTTCAAGTAAAGAGTGTGAAGATTCCAGGTGCAGTTTCGCAGATCATGGTCCTTTAACTTTTGTGGTGGTCGTCAATTTTAGAGGGGTTTGCGTTTCTTTCCCTTTGTTTTTTCATAGTAGGTTTCATTTTTCTAGGTGAGGGTTACTAACCCGACGCCCAAACACAAATTTTTATTGTTCTTATGGGGGAACACGCGGCACGTATTAGCTCACTAGCTTTAACGACCGTTAAAGGCAGCTGCCCAGGTGGCACCACGGGGAGGTGAGTGTCCACTTGATATGAAGGAGTGACCAAGATAAGTCCTGGGATTTGCTATGTTAAAGTCGGTCAAGACCGTTGCTTTGTATCTTTCGTCCCACTGTCTGTCCACTACGACTATCTTTTCCGTAAAATTTCTCTCTTTCAGCACACTACCAGGATGTACACTATGGTTATGACTTTTTGACATTTTTCCTCAAAAATGATTTCCTGTAGCAGGGATGAATGAACTTTTGCCTATTAATCACTATGCTATCGTTTATTCCATTGAAATATAAAAAAATTTCACGCACAAATCGATTTTAAAAAAATAATTTTTTGAAAAAATATATGAAATGAAAAAAAATTTTTTTCAAAAAATTATTTATTTATTTATTTATTTATATAATTTACCTTATATAAATATAAGATAAATTGGGAGAATAGCATTAGCAACTTAGGCCATCAGCTATAAAAATAAGCCTACTAATAACTATAATAACGTTTATTTCATTCAAATATTAAAAAGTCGCGAAAAAGTCACATTGAAAAAATTTTAAATTTTTTGTTTTTTGTTAAAAAATTATATTTTTGAATAAAAGTGTTTACGACATTTTTACGATTCTCAGAATTGATGAAAAATAGTGAGGATTAAATTTTATGTCATTTTAATTATCTCATGTGGCTCTAAAGTTTATTTTCAATTATATATGTGACTTCAACAAATTGTCCATAATTTTGATAAATTCAAATTTTAAAATCATTTTGTGCGTGAGGTTTTTTCACCGAATCACCTTATGTACACAATGGACAATAAGGTCTCCGAGTGGAGACAGGCCTAAAACCATGTTTCGATCAACCCACTTTGATTCATCCTTTTTATATTTTTTGCTGTGCATT
Source organism: Musca autumnalis (assembly GCF_047663935.1). Taxonomy (NCBI): domain Eukaryota; kingdom Metazoa; phylum Arthropoda; class Insecta; order Diptera; family Muscidae; genus Musca; species Musca autumnalis. Next base: position 146,698,739 of record NW_027411977.1, read on the forward strand.
TCCTTAGGAAAATAATTGAAAATATTTTTTTTTAAATTTTTATAAATTATAGATGTCAGGTAAAGCGAGCTCGTGTCTATGAACATCTGCACCATATCTTTCGTTCAAAATTGAATTCAGTATCTTATGTACAACACTGCCATTCACGCAAACTGCCCACGAACAGCGGATTAAATTAGTATCTCCAACGATTAAAAATAATTACATAATAATATTTGTAATAAATAGCCAATTGATGCCAAAATTTCAGATTTTAAAATCGAATTGCATGCAACAAATATCAAAAATGATTGGCAAGCTTGTTTTAATAGTGCCAATTTTTGTGTTTATTTATGGATTCATTATTTTAGTTTGGTGCTTTTATTGTTGTTGTTGATGATCTTCTAAACAGCTACAATGTTGTGCATGCTGTCAAAATTAATCTATGAGATAATTCAACCTAAAATCCGCTGTGAGGGTTAGACATTGTCCGACTAAATATTTCGACGTATATAGCAACAAAATGAAAATAATTAAACAATGGCAACAACAACAAAAATCATGTAAAGCAAAACAAAAAAAGAAAAATTATATATGAAAATTAATTTGGACAAGGAAAAATGGACCGCAAGCAAAAGAAAAGCAAACAGTTTGACTCCCAGTAGCGAACATAACACGAAACATTGACGTGTCTTAAATACTTGACCCATCAACTAAAATTTCATCTGTTCATTTCCACCATTCCACCACTGTTGCTTTTTAACGCCACATAGTTGTGTATGCTTGTGGCTGGCTGGATTCGTCAAAAGTTCTGCCTCTACTTTTTTTCGGCCACATCGTTCCGTTTTCCCAACGATGTTATGAATGCGAACGCGTAGACTATAACGCAGAGTGTGTCGTGTGCACATTCTGCCAAACCAAATCAAACAGAAATTGTTTCTAAATTCAAGAAAATAAAAACAAGACACACAAAAAAGAGAAATGTTTCTTTTCTGTTCAATTCGGAGGAAAATAAGTATCTTTGATATGTGCGTGTGTATGTATGTGCACATGTATTTTTATTGTTGTTTTTAATTGCTTTTATTTTGAATTTTCTGAAATAATTCCTGGTAAATAGAATAGATAAATACGCACACGGTCAGTCAAATATGTAATTACCGACATAATAGGCAAAATGTAGGAACTGGTGGGAAAAACGCACAGTATCCGGCAATTTATTATGGAAGTGGTTTTCCTAGGAAACTTGTGTAATTTTACACATTATGAAGTATTTAATATTCTTCCTTTTTGATATTACTACATTCAATTCAACACCTAAAGGAGAACTGTATCTCTAGGAAATCGACTATGGTTCATCGATTGCATATCCGCCAATAATGTAACTTCAAATACAATTTTATCCATTTTACTGTTTCCTGATATTTGTTGTAAATACGATACGACATATCATTTTTCGATATGCTGTACGTATCTCATTTTCTGATCTCCATACATAAAGAGAGATTACTTTGATCAATAGCCATACAGAAAACATATACACTTGAACCCACAATATAAATCTTTTAAAATTGTATTGAAAATATTCATATTCAACAAACAAAACAACAGATTCAAATTAAGTAGTCTCCATCTAGACACACTTCGTTTAAAATGTGTGTCACTTGTGTCAGAAGTTGTATGTTTTTACCTAAAATGCCATATGGCGGCTCTTATTGTCTGTCTATCCCTAGAGATTATTTTTAGTTGTGACATTTGTCATTTTCCTTTCACTTGTCTTTAAACGCCACTTTCATTCGAATGACTTCACCATTAGGACCCAAAACAACAAAACGAAATCTCCAGAGATGGCTTTCAAAACATTTGTCATGTCTCATTCATTTGTCAAGATGCACACCAAATTTATTGAAAATCAGGAATGATATGAAAACAAACGAAAGATGGACAGCTTTGTTTTGGTTACTCTTGTTATTTAATTTATTTTTTTTTGGTTTTATTTGAAATAATTCTACATTTGTTTAATAAACAAGCAAATAATTTTCGTTGTCTTAACATTTTTATGGTCTGTTTTTCTAAACCGATTCGAATTCAAATTTTTAGAATTACTACCAAACTCCAGTTGTTGTAGAAAATGTTAGTTTAATTGTAAACAATAATGAATCAATTATTTTCAAAAAAAGAAGTTTGATATTAGTTCGAATGAATTTTGTATTAAAATCGTCTTAGTGAAACAGATTATTATTTTTATTTTTCGATACAATTTCATGAAAATATTTGCACATTTATCTTATTTTTACAGTGTTTTATTTAACTTGATTTGGTGTCTGTTTAGTTCAAATCTAATTTGGCATTTGGGATTCCTAATGGTACAGTCATTTCCCATAGGCCCAGGTTTTGGTATAGCCCCCATATAGCGGTACCACCCGATTTCTGGTATTTTGACGATTTTATCTTCATTTTGAGCCCGAATTAGCTGTTATTTGGGATTTGGAGTTCCCAATGGTACAGCAAATTCCCCACCAAAAACTGTGGACATAAGTCCAGGTTGTGTGGCATAGTCCCTTTATAACTGTACCACTATTTCGGGCATTTTAAAGTTTTTATCTACATTTTCGGCCTAAATTGGCTCTAATTTGGTTATGAGGTTCTCAGTAGTCAAAAAATTTAATTACTAAAAAGTTAAAGATAAAAAATAATTACAAAAAATTAAGTTACAGTGTTTTATTTATAAAACGAAAAAATAAATTTTCATTATGGGATCTCTCAAATAAAACGCTTGCATTTAAATTAAAAATGGTGACAATATTAAACGGCAAGCGTTTTCTTTGAACGACTCCATAATGAAAATTTATTTTTTAATTTCAGTGCATTTATAAATAAAACACTGTAACTTAATTTTTGTAATTAATTTTTTTAAATTATTTTTTTATTTCCTATTCAACAAGAATCACTTAAATAGTTGTGTCTCCAATTAAATATTTTTTATATTAGAGTCGTTCTATTATTTCAAAGGTAATGCTCACGTATGTAGGCATGTATGTATGACCACCCATATATATATATGTATATGTATAGTAGGCAGTATTTCTTCCTTTCATTGGCCACATGGCCGTGCCTTATTTTCCTCTTTCACATTCAAATAAAATTCAATTTCATAAAAAAAGAATTAGTATCAAGAACAGTAGCAGTTTTTGCCTGTTACCATGTCAAAAGCCGATGAAATACAATTTTCTTTTGAGTGAAAAAATGAAGGCATCACATTTATTACAACACAGAAGTGCATCCCAAGAAACGCAAGATGACGAAATGTCTGAAAATACTCTAGGTAAATTGCAATGAAAACGAATCAGTCATAAATTTAGCCAAGCAAACTTATACTACACACATAGCTTTACCTGTACTGCACATATAGGCCCGACTGTTTTCTTATCTATTATATATTTATAGAAGAAATGATTTCTATTACAGTAGTAATAAATAAGTCTAATTTAAATAAAACCTGAAAAAGGTAGAAGAAATTATTTTAGGCAGCTGGCAACCTGTCGTTTCTCTTGGGTCAGACCATCTCCCATAATTTTCTCCATCAGTAGACCACCCGATTTCATAACCTCTGAACGCCACACTTTCAAATGGTAGCAAAAGGACATTCCGAGACATCATCACTGTTGCAGTCGTTCGTCATATACCTGTTAGTAAAATACCCGAAGTGAGACTAAACTTCCCAGCAGAGGCGATGGTATTAGCAAATGAGAGTGATATGCTTCGTCATGCCAACCCCCAGTGACCACAGAGCCAGGGAGCTGATACTGACAGTTAACAGGATAGTCGGTGAGCATAAGCGAGGCAAGTGGTTAAATCGTCAGAAGAGTGCAACATTGGGGCCGGAATAAGTGAATTGTGGTCAACGGTTAAGTTACTCTCGAACCTCGGAAGGAGGGAAGATAGGACCACTGTCACGTTTGGCGACGTTACACTGACTAATGCGAAGAGGACCGCAAGCTTTTTCAATCGACAGTTTGTCAATCACCCCGGCACTTACAGAGCGACGAGAAAAGTAAAACGTCGTGTTGGATCTCTTCGTGTCGAGATGAAAAGACCCCAATTTATAATGCATGATTTTTTATTGTTATCAGGAACACTAAATCATCGAAAGCATTTGACCCCGTTGGAATTCCATAGTAAGGCTGAAACATTCGGATGAGCCGGGAATTAATTATCATACCAAAGTTCTTAACCTGCCGCTAGCCACACATATTGTGCCCGACACCAGGAAATGGGCAGGATGGTACCGCTACGGAAACCGGGCAAGGATGCTAGCAATGGTGAATCGTACAGGCCGAATTCGGTTTTGTCGCCCTCAACAAAGACTCTTGAGGCTTTACTCTTCCCCAAGGTCTAAAATAGCTATCCATTTGCCGATCATACGCATGGATTCCGTGGCGTTCGACTCATCAAAAGTCTTTGATACTGTCAAGCACTCCACACTGTTTGAGGACATTGAGAGACTACTCTCCGGCCAAGTTTGAAACGTTGGATAATCAATTATATGTGTGGACGCCAGCCGTACGTGGTATTCAAGGACAAACAGTTGAAACCCCGTAGGTCGGGTGAAATATCCGTAACTGTTAAAGTTCTACCTCTCCTGACCTCCTCCAAACGACATTGACATCGTAACATATGAGGATGAATGTACCATCTTGGTGTCAGCTACCTTCCTTGATGTCATTTGTGAAAGGCTGAACTTCTATTTGACAGATCTTACCACATTTTTTTCCACTCGAATAATATGTAAATATCCGCCACTAATTCTACGACCACTCTGTTCACCACATGGACTAGTAGCCAATCAAGGGCAGCAGAATTCCAACCACTAACTACTTCAAGATTGTGGGAGTTCGACATGTTCACGTCGTCCGCTCATGCCAGAGCTATCTGTGACAAATTGGAAGAAGGTCCTCGAGTCCCTAGCCGTAAGCACTTGGGATGCAGACAAAGAAATCCTGTTGACCACATATGTATAACGCGAAAGGTCTGTAATAACAACAACAAAGCACGAAACACACGTGTTTGGCCAAAGTTTCTGCGTCTCCTATTACACCATACACACAGCTCTTTGTTATAAAACAGTATTCCGCATCCGCGAGAGCCCTGTTGTTACTCTCTTTGACAAAAATCCTCTCTCCACCCATAAAAAATATGTTCTAACATAAAAAATATGTTGGTATCCAAACAAATAAAATTGAGATATGTTACAAAATGTTGCAAACATATATTTGTTTGGACACAAACAAATTATGTTTGGATCCAAACATATATTTGTTTGCAATCAGTTCCAAACAAATATTTGTTTGGATCCAAACGTATTTCTAACATATATTTTTCTGCGTGTATAAGTGCAACGCAAACCTGTTAGAATGCCGCCTTGGGAAATGCAACTGGGTGACAAGGAGACAAAGATTTTTCTACACGCAAAAAAAAAATCGGCCTCTCTAACATATGTCCCAAACATATTTTGCAGCAAACATATATATGTTTGCAACAGTCCCAAACATAATATATGTTTGGGTGCAAACATATATATGTTTGGGTGCAAAGATATTTATGTTTGGGTGCAAAGATATATATGTTTGGGTGCAAACAATTTTATGTTTGGGTGCAAACATTTTATATGTTTGGGTGCAAACATTTTATATGTTTGGGTGCAAAAAAATACAAACCCAAAAGGCACAAAAAAAAACAAACACATGCACGAGTGGGCGCTTACTGAGAGCAAGGGAGCGTAAAATTCAATGTAAAACACTTTAAAATGTGTGCTCACTTGCTCTCAGTAAGAGCTCACTGGCTATCTCTATAGTATACACACAAATGTTGTAGTTTTTTATTAAAAGGCAAAAGAACAACAAACACATAGGTACATACAAAATTCCAAAGAAATACATAACACACTTTAATAAAAGAAAAACTGATTGAAATAATTTGTAAATAGTCACACGCTTCTCCTTAGTTGTGAAATAAAACAAATTGTCCTCTTAGTTGAAATCATCAGCGGGGAATCGGCATCTAAAATCAAATGATTATGTAATGTAATAAATAAATATGGATATGCCATATTTCAAATATACATAAGTATGTATGTAATTACCAATATTAAATGCGATTTCTTCCTTGTCCAATAAAATAATTCCATTCAACTTTCCGATTCAATTATAAAATGTATTGGGCATTAAATTTACTAAAAACACAATTTCTTTAAGAAAACACAAAACACTGATTTATTCACTCACTTTACCGTCTTGACTCTACAAAGGCAACTAAAACACTGAAACACTTCTAAAACACTTCTTTTCTTCTTCGTTGGTTAACAACAACAAAACAAGAAACACACGAGTTTGACGCATACATGCCACCAAAGCCCCCTTCTTCGCTTCTACGTCTTCTATTATACAATACACACAACTCTTTATTATAAAGCAGCATTCCACAGCCGCGAGAGCACTGTTATTACTCTCGTTGACAAACATCCTCTCTCCACCCATGAAAAAAATGTTCTAACATAAAAAGTATGTTTTACCCAAACATATCAAATTGAAATATGTTACAAAATGTTGCAAACATATATTTGTTTGGACCCAAACATATTATGTTTGGATCCAAACATATATTTGTTTGCAAACGGTCCCAAACATATATTTGTTTGGATCCAAACATATTTCTAACATAAATTTTTCTGCGTGTAGTACAGCACCATAATGGCATGCTTCCGTTGCAGTACTTGCTCGGGTGTTGTCGCCTTTCAAGCTGATTTGAACAGCATTGGCACAGATGCAGTTGCAGATGCCGTAAACAACTATCGTGTGAATGCGGTCTTCGGAACATATCCCATCTGTGGCAGGTGAGGAGTATCAGCTGCCAAGACAATATTTAAGATGGAGCTTCATCATTTTTCTACAGAAGTTTCTTTTACTCCTAGGATGCTTGGTATTTAAAATGGACTATATGGGTCCGCGTTTTGATATAGCCCCCTTATAACGGTATTTTGAAGGTTTTAGCCTCATTATCACACCAAAATGGCTGTTATTTGGTATTTAATCTTCCTTGGGGCCGCCAAATTTCCCCCAGAAATTTTTGAGTACAGATCCGGGTTTTGATGTAGCTACCCTAGAACGGGAACGCCTCATTTTCGATAGTTTGGCGGTTTTAGTCACATTAGCATCATATAAAAGGTACCGCTGATTTTCCGCATTTTTTGAGGATTTAAGCTTATTTTTCATACAAAAAATAGCATTAATTCATCAAAAAAATTCCAATGGATCAGGAAATTTATCCACGAGAAATTGGCGCCATATGTCCACATTTTGGCACCTCACGATTTTAGCTACTTTGATGACATTTTCCGACTTAAATAGCTCTAATTTGCATTTTAAGGTTCTACTGGTTAAAAGACTTATCTACAGCGGATTCTCAGATTGTAATGTAAACCATACCGCCCGATGTGAAGACTTTTCAAAGATTTTTCTATTGAAGTGCTGTTATTAGGTATTTCGGTTTCTAAATAGCTAGAAAACCTCCACGTCTCAATATAGGTTCATATTTTGGTATATACCCCATATGAGGGTACCTCCCGCTCAAAAAAAATTATTTTGTTAACCCGTGCCATCCATTTCGATAGTTTGGCGGTTTTAGTCACATTAGCATTATATAAAAGGTACCGCTGATTTTCCGCATTTTTGAGGATTTAAGCTTATTTTTCATACAAAAAAATAGCAGTAATTCATCATAAAAATTCCAATGGATCGGAAAATTTATCCACGAGAAATTGGCGCCATATGTCCACATTTTGGTACCTCACGATTTTAGCTACTTTGATGACATTTTCCGACTTAAATAGCTCTAATTTGCATTTTAAGGTTCTACTGGTTAAAAGACTTATCTACAGCGGATTCTCAGATTGTAATGTAAACCATACCGCCCGATGTGAAGACTTTTCAAAGATTTTTCTATTGAAGTGCTTTTATTAGGTATTTCGGTTTCTAAATAGCTAGAAAACGTCCACGTCTCAATATAGGTTCATATTTTGGTATATACCCCATATGAGGGTACCTCCCGCTCAAAAAAAAAATTTATTTTGTTAACCCGTGCCATCCGAGCGATATTTGTTTCCACAGTACTAAATTTCGGTGATATTCCAATTTTAGTTGACTAAAACTTTTAAGGAACAGCATGGAACAACGTTTTATTTTTGCCGAATGATGACTGAAAGTGCCCTCTTTCAGTCCGTATATACTTTTTTACTCATTCCGTCCGCTTAACACTTTTTTTAAATTTGTTGAAATTACATGGGTAAAAATGTGTGAGTTTTTTATACGCTTTCCATATATAGGTTTTTTACACTCATGCTGATGCAAAATATAAAAAAACTCAAATTTTTATCTTAGATCCTGAATTTCTCTACAACTACTAGACCGAATTTGATCATTTTTGATCGTTTTATCCGTTCAAAAGTTACAGAGTTTTGACCAGGAAAAACGATTTCGAACCACTATGCACCGCTCATCCCATTGGGTTGCCGCAACCACTTTTGTAATTAACTAAGGTTATTTTCTACGATTAGCCGTGGCGGTATTGTCCAGTAATTTCCTTGAATGACATTGCCACGCTGATTTCAAAAGATATATGTAAATAACCATGGAGCAATATAAGCCTCATTTTCGCATCGATATAACTCTCATTTGTTACTTTTTAGTTTTCAGTGGATAGGACTTTTCGACGCATTGATTTGATACCGAACCGCTCGATTTTATATATTTTTAATGTTTTATTGTTTAAGTTTTCAAGCTACCTACTTGTTGTTTTTTATGGAATTCTCATGTCCATGTCACGATTTGAGTTGAAGATTCGATTTATGGCAATTTGCTTCATGACGTTGTTTATGAAAACAAAATCCACATGGATCAACAAGTCAAAAGATACATTGTACATAAACATTAAACGGATAAAGGCCAATTTCACCTTAATATAGAGGGAGGCGAATTAAAAGAATGTGTGTGTGTGCGTATGCTTTCCTGCTGATGAAAACCCATTAAACATGATATAGTTTTCTAAATAACAATTTCAATTTCCTAATTCTCAATTTCTTTTTTAATTTTATTTAGAATAAACAATAACACAACATCCGGGGGCTATCTACCATACGCCTCAATACAGTTTATACAATTTTTGTTTTTGCTTATCCCCCGAAACAGATGCCAAATACACAAAAAGTCATAGTCGCCACAAAAATTCCCACTCGCCTAATGCTTTTTGATCGAAATAGAAATTTCTTCAATGGACTTTACAGACTGGGCAATGTGTTCCATATTTTCTTTATCCCGTTACGAACAAGAAGTCATGCAGCGGGGTGGGGTTTTTGTTTTGGCATTCCCTACTTTTGCCTAAAGAGTGTGTGAAAAAATGTTGAAAGTAATGGCAAGCTGGAGGAGGGTGGCTTTCATTACTCCACACAGACACAGGAAATTAAATGCAAAACAGCAAATATCGATCAATTGTCGATATTTTCTCTCTTGTTAGCTTTATACACTCCCTTTCTCTCTGTCTGTCAATGGTCAACAGATTTTCCTTTTTTACTCTCAAAAAATACACTTGACTTTTACTTCGGAAATACAAACAACAGCAACAAATACCAATCGGTAGGTCGTTCATATTGGGTGGAGAGACATACCATTAGAAAATGTTGGGTGTATTTTCCCTCGAAATGGGGAGAATACAAAATGGAAATGATCTCAATTATTCTCAGCAATACACTCATGGCCCAACATTGAGACGAAACTTGATGTTTTCATTCTTTAGTTTGTTCTGAAAACAGCCAATATTGTGGTGCGTTTGCTTATGTCCGTCCGACCGTCTGTCTTATTGTCTGCGAGTTTTCATCTCGTAAGCCATTCGAAATTGAAATTAACATACGGTCGGTCGGTTGTTCGTGTCGTTGTTTTTTCCTTAATTTTTCTTACTTGAGAAAGTGAAAAACGCCGCATTTCAATAACGAGAAAAATCAAAATTTACCAACAAAAGAGCACGTTGACGGTGACAGCAGCCACAGCTACAGCCACACTGAGGTTAACAACGTTGGCCAAAATAGAAAATTCCAAGTGGAAAAAAGTTCAGTCGGTCAAACGCGGGCGGTACACGTACGTTAAACGGACATCAGGCAAACTTAAAGGTTCCGAAAACTCAGCCAACTTGAAATTCGGTTAATTTAAATTTCGATCGTATTGAACAACAGCAACAACAGCACAATGGCGGATGTTGAAATTATGCAAAGCGTTTCGGAAATTAAGAAAACAAAGAAAGTCAAGAAAACCTCGAAACGTCGCGAATCTGAAGTTCAAATAACCGAAGTTGAACAAACCGCCGATGAAAAGGGGTACGTGTCGTTTAAAAAAAAGAGAGAAAATTCATTTTGATATCCTTGGACAAAATAAAAAAGCACGGAATGTCGAAATGTGTTTTAAAAAGAAAACGAATCATGAGTTTTTGTGTTGGAGACTTTATTGGATTCGTGGAATTCAAATTATTTCTAAATTGGAATTTATTCCGTGAAAAAAATTAAATTTAGATGAAGTTTCCAAGTATTTTTAAGTTAAATAAAAAAATAAACTATTATATTACTATTATATTATTGTTTTTCTTAAAAGAACAAATCTTTTTTACGCCCGAATTTTTGAAACAAATTTTTGTAGATTCAAATAAAAATTTCAAAGCGTCGATAAATTTTATTTATACATACATATATATTTTTTAAATACGATTTCAATATTTCAGCTGTAATTCATTTTTTTATAAATAAATGGAAGTGAATTCTCCAATGAGTTACTCCCTAAAAAAAATTAAAAAGTTTTGAAGTGGTTTTAAACACAAACTTAAAAAATGTGAAAATTTAATTTTATATTTCGAAAGAAATAATAAGATTAATGGCCGGTTTCTGTAAGACGATTCGAATTCAAATTCGTTCAAATTACAGTGTATAGAATTTGTCGGGGATATACCATAACGACGACCGGTCATTTGTCCCAAAAAAATCATAAAATATCTTCTATAAAACTAGAGGTCCTTTAAAGATCTCATTAGAGGCACTTCACTGAATAGGAGACCTGATTGGAGACCATTGGGTGTTGTGACCGTTAAGAAGACTAGAACGATTAGCCGAATTTCAGCCAGTTTTAAATAATGCGCGAGTGTCGGTTAGCAATCGAACATTTACTTCCAGTAGTAAAAAATGTGGCATTGTTTGGTTTGCACTTTAAGTCCATTTTTAGAGTGGTAATGACGTCGCAGAGAGGTAATAATAGATCGAAGATTTTCTTCTACAATAAGACCCTTACAAATTAGGTAGTCAAAACATAAGCCTTTGGATTATAGTCGAAAAAGAGGCTAGACTAGTAAACTCTCTGGGTATTCCGCATTCCATAGCTAATACAAAAGGATATTGAGGCGTTCGCATAGCCGCGCCCAGTAGTATCGGGCGAACTGTAAGAGTTTAAAACCAGAAATTTGAAAATGATTTCATATACCTCGCTGTTCCCATAAATACAACAACACCAATTTGGAACTAATGGAACAGGGTCTAAGTGGGCAGATTAAAAACTGAACTTTGTGTGTTTCAAAAAAAAAAAATCAAAAGTCTATGAACAGATCCGAACTTCCGATGGATATCGGTGTTATAGACCTGCCCGGCCATGAAAATTGACCTCTCTAGGCACGTTATATCAGATCCATTCATAGAAAACCCGTCCATCAGATCTTTTTTATATATAGACATTCAGTAGGTCTTCTAGAAGATTCCTTTAGGAGATCTTCCATCTACAGAAGGCCACTTAAAGAGGTATCTATCTAATCTACACAAGGCCCCTTAAGAAGGTCTTCTATCTACGGAAAGCCGCTTAAAGAGGAATCTATATAAGACCCCTTCAGGAGGTTATCATTCTATGGAAGTCATCTTCAGGAGGTATTTTACATATAGAAAACCCCCTTAAGACAACTTATATCTACAGAAGACTGATTAGGGATGCCTTTTATCTGTAGAATAATGTTATCAATCTATAGATGGCTTCTGTAGGAGGTATTCTAGGTATAGAAGATATTTTTGCGAGGATTTATATCTCTAGAATATCCTTTTAATAAGTCTTTTATCTATAGAAGAACTTTGTAGATGGCCTTAAGAGGTCTTATATCTAGAGAAAATCGCTTAAGGAGGTACTTTTTCCATGGAAGGCTCCGTTAGGAGTTTATCATTCTATAGAAGACTTCCTTTGGAAATGTTCTGTCTAAGGAGGACCACTTTGTCCTCTTAATGAGATAATTTATCTATAGGCGATCTCTTTAGAAGTTTGTGATTCGACTTCTTTAGGAGGTTTTCTATCTACAGAAGACCGCTTGAGGAGGCTTTATATCAATAAAAGACCTCTTTAAGAGATACTATATGTGTAGAAGACCTTACGGTGGTCTTCTATATTTTAGACCGATTTAGGAGGTCATCATCTATAGAAGACTCCTTTAGAAGTTTACCATTCTATAGAAGACTGCTTTAGGAGTTTTCCATTCTATAGAGGACTTCTTTAGGCGTTTTTTATTGATAAAACTCATTTTGTTTAGTTTGTCATTCTATAGAAGACTTTCCTCGAAGTTCTTCTACCTATAAAAGACCCCGCAAAGAGTTTATCATACCATAGAAGTCTTCTTTAGGTGGTATTCTCTTTAGGAGGTCTTCTGTCTTTAGAAAAACCCTTTAAAAGGTATTCTATCTATTGAAGATTCCCTTCAGGTAGTCTTTAATCTATATAAGGAAGTCTTCCATCTTTAGTAGACCCTTTAAAGAGTTATTCTATCTATTGGAGATCCTTTTAGATGGTCTTCTGTCTTTGAAAGACCCTTTTCAGAGGCCTTATTTCTTTAGAAGACCACTTTAAGAGCTCTTCTATCTATTGAAGACCTCTTTTGGATGTCTTCTATCTATAGAAGTCCCCTTAAGGATGCTTTTTATCCATAGACGACCCCATATCACCACCGAGGTGCAAAGGTTAGCATGCCGGTGTTTTTAATCGCAGGCTAGACAATATTGAACATTTTTAACGACAGCAAAAATACTCCTCAGCCTAAGCCAGCATTACCACTTATATTTCCTGAGTATTTTTTGGGTCATTTATAATTTCTCTACAAGTGGTGTTGTTAGGCACACCGTTCGGACTCTGCGATTTATAGAAGGCTCCACATAATTGAGTTAAATAAATATTAGGGCAGTACTCATTAATATAAAACATCATCTTGTCCCTTTGTTTGGCCAATAAATCCAAGCAGCATCTTAAATACAAGAATAATGGGCATGCATTGATATTTGCAGCCAAAATTCATGGAGCCGACAATGTGTTTAGCATCGAACATAGAATTCAAATCTCATTAAGCTAAAATACATTGAAGCTGTGCTCCTTGTTTTGGCAGAACTCACTCCTTGTCTCATTTGAGATATTTATGGGAAAAAGTTTGTTAGAAACTCACGAAATCATTTGATTTTCGAGGATCTTTAAACTAAAAATTATATTTGGCTTAAACGATTTTCATCAAAAGCACACACAACTACATACATTTTATACATTGATTCCTTTTCTGCTACTATAATAGAGTAGTCGTGGTAGAAATTGTTATATTCAGACTATCGATTAGCAATATTAAAAATTCTTTTTTTGTGTAAAAATATATTAAAATTATTTGAAAATTAAAAAACTTATAAATGGGATTTAACTCCTATAAAACATTTGTCACATTTTGACAATAAACATATTTTGAAACATTTCCAATTAAACACTTCCGTAAAAAAAACTCCAACACCAAAACCCAAATACTCCAAACAAAACAGAGAAATATCAAACCAAATATCAAAATGGATTTTACAAACGACACGTTACTCCTTTGACTAAATTAAAGGTACAACAAATTGAAAAAATATCTAAGTGTTGAAAATTGTCCACTACTAATAATAAAACAAAACACAAACCCAAATACACACAAAAAACAAGAGAATTTATTAAAAAAAATGCATATACTCGTATTCAACAAATTTATATACAGTGAAACCTTTACACAAATACAAATTATAAAAGTTTTTACTCAAACACAACAGAATTCCAAACATATTTAACAACAAAAGTTACACGTGATAAGTTTTAAACACGCCTACACAATACAACTACAAATTAATAACACAAAAAAATATGCATAATTGTGATCAAATCTACCAATTAAACACAACCAATACCTCGACCAACATTTTAGCCCTATAAAATCTGTGTACCTTAACAAACACCTAAACACACACAACACCTACAATATTTTTATTCCTACCAACCACCCTGGCCTTTCCCTTAGTGTCGTTGTCATTCCCCTCATACCAATTGCGGATATTATTCGAATGTTCGACACAACTTTCGAAAACGATATCACATTCGAAGAATTGGCAATTGTTTTTCGGGTGTACACAAGCACGTTGTTCTTTTGTTCGTCAAAAGTTTAAAAACGATATCGTTTTCGAACATTTGGCGAATGTTTTTTCTTCACAAGAAAAATTGTTTCGAGAAACATTTTTTACTTTGAAAATTTTTTTGTTTCAAAAAAAAAATTTACGTTGTTTGTAAAAAATTCCCATTTGCTTTTTTCAAATAATTTCGATATAAATGCTACGTATAATATAGACAATAAGTGTTGATAAAGACAACATATGGGTAGGTTGCCAAACACAAGACAACAATGTTTATCAAAAGTTAAATATCGCGTCGCAAACATAAAGAAATAAAAACGGAAAAGGTACATAACAGAAACATCAAGAAACTCCACAAAAAATGTTTTTCGCCACTATCGTAAAACTATCGTCAATCATTCGCTAATAATATTATTAACGATATTCGAAATCGAAGGATTTCCTGCCACAAACTGAGCGACGAGTGAATCGTTTTTAATTCATTCTCGTGTGTCGTTCTCGAACAAAATATCCGCAAAACTCTCGAGAAACATTCGAAAACGATGTCGTTTTCGATAGCAATGGTATGGGGGGTTATATTGTTATTATTCCATGTTTTCATGTTGTAATTCTGTCAATCCTGCCTACTATTATGTATTATATTTGTCTTAAATGTCAATGTGAATGTGAAACGAAAAAAAACAACAACAAAATGTCATTTGAAAATTTAAAAAATCGCTTTATTTTTACAGTTAATTTTCAGTGGCGAATACACAAAGGCCATGGATAAGGACTGGCATTCCGGTCATTTCTGCTGCTGGCAGTGCGATGAAAGCCTAACTGGTCAACGTTATGTCATTCGTGACGATCATCCCTATTGCATTAAATGCTACGAGAATGTCTTCGCCAATACTTGCGAAGAATGTAACAAGATTATTGGCATCGATTCCAAGGTAAGTCCAAAGTTTTTGAATGATTATTTTTTTAATTCAAATAAAGTTAAAATAGGATATATGTGCTAGGTTTGAGATTCAAATGGATTCACACATTTGTTGTCCAGAAATTTATACCTCTAATCTACTTAGACGACCAAAATAATCGTTCTAAATGATTTCCTGTTATCAGCCTATGAATACGAGGGCTGCACGATAACTATCTGGCCTAACAATGAATACGCAAATATTTACAATCAAAAATAGTTTTAGTGTTTTCGTAAGTAGTCTCCAGCATGATTTGTACACTTTATCATGAGCTCAAAACAATTGTTGAATCATTTTTCCACTCCGATTGAGACATCTCCAATACATGGTTTTTGAACGCTTTTACAGCATCTTCTGGTGACAAAAATCGTTGACCACGCCTTTTTTCTTGATGTGCTGGAATCAAATTATGTCATTGAATCCCCAGTCAGGGCTATACGGCGGATGACCCATCAATTCCACATTTTGTCCGGTCAAACAGGCTCTAGTTTGAATCGATGTGTGAGAACTCGTATTGTCATGGTGCACAATAGCTGTTTCTTTTTCCAGAAATTTGCAAAAATTACGTACATATATTCTAAAATTGGAAAACATTTTTCGTCTTTGGGAGCACGCCACGCTCACACCTTCCAATATTTTAATCTAATTTTTTGCTTTCCTTAGTTTTAATATGTTTACTATCGAATAACATATTGAAATAAAAAATCGGTGATAACAAAAAATTGGGTTTTGGCCAGGAAAATCGATTTCTGAACCACTGTGCGGGCTAAATTTTTCAAGTCGTATAGTCGCCACATGGTCAGTTTTGCTGAAGAAACAGGCGACCATTTGTTTCGAAGTGCTTCCTCCATGAACAACGTTCATTGGATTTGACTCTCTTTCGAAGACCCATAAATAAGGTTGATTCCTGTTTTGTTTCGGGCTCCTAAGCATAGATCCAAGATTCATCGACTGTAACGATCTTATAAACGTGGTTTAAAGTACCGCGATCGTTTTTATTCACAATTTTTTTGCATCAACAAAAAAATTCATTTTTGCGGCCAGGTGTTCATGCAACATCAAATGTTAGTTGGTGGAAGAAATGCACACGGATGCCTCTATATCACGGTATGCAACATGGCAATCTTGCATTATCCGTTCACGCACGGTTTTATTTTTTCTGGCACAACGTCCGATTTTGGACGACCCTCACGATCTTCGTTTTTTGACGAGTGTTGGCCACTATTGAATTCATTAAACCAGTTTTTCATAGTGCTATGGCATGGCCCTTTATTGCCATACAAATATTCAATTTGATCGATGCACTCTTTCCGTGATTATCCACGTCGAAAGCTATAAAAAATGGTCGGACGAAAATGTTCAAGAGTTTTCGTGCAGCCCTCGTATGGATTGTTTACAAATCTCGAAAAGATATAATTTTTATTATGTTGTTTCAAAACGCCAATTTTCCTACTGTTATGAATCGTTGATATTTGTTTTGTTTATTAGAACTAAATACTATTTAGTGCCAGAATTTCTCAAACCAACAACAATTTTGTCTTGGCAGGGTAAAAGAGTACAAAATTCTTCTTCCAAAATATCGTATGTTATTTACTTTTCTCGTTGCACTGTGTTAAAGCTGAGAAATTTTTTGGGTGGTTGTGAACCGTGATAACGTAGTTTTTAATACATAACTGTGCCATTTTTTGCATTGATATAGCAAATAGAGATAATTCTCAATATTTTAGGAAAAAAATGTTCTAACAAACGTATTGTGGAAATATGCCTAAAAATACTCCAGCTTAAGCAATCATACCTAAAAATCTTCAAAATATGTCCAAATTTTTTATAATTTTTATTAGAGTATAGAAAAAAAGAGTGTCGAGAAGGTCGTGAGATTTTTTTTTATTTTTCTCTTGACTGTTTTCTTTGATTTTCCGCTAAATTCACATGTCGTTATTTGCGCATTTTGAGCTATGTCAAAAATGGTGAAAATAGTCATTAGGGTTATGACTTTTTGACATTTTTTCTCAAAAATGTTTCTCAAAAAATTATTTCCTGTCCTATTAATGACCTTTTGCCTATTAATGACTAAAATAACTTTTATTTCACATAAATATTGAAAAAGGTCACGCACAAACCATTTTTAATTTTTATGATATATGAAATAATAATAATAATAATGACGATAAAACAGTGAGAAACCAACGGTTATATCATTTCGGTTATGTCGTGTGCCCCTATACCTCGTTTTCGGTTAAATATCTGCTTATAGTGACTTCAAAAAAAAAATTAAAAGCTTTTTGTGCGGAAGCTTTTCTTATTGAATTATTTTATAATTAAGATGTTATGTAATCTTATGTAGAAACTCATCACGCTGATACAGGGATACATATGTCGTTGTAAAAAGCTTCACTTAAGGTTTTTTTACCAGGTGATATCGTAATCCCAGCTAATGTCTTCTTTTGCTGTGAGAGTATACAAACTTTTGCTATAACAAAATTTTAAAAAAATATTTTAATCCTTCCAAATTTAAGTTAGGTAGTTAATTTGAATTTTGTCAACAATATTTTATTGTTCTACTCTTGTTGATGCCGATTATTGATCAACCAAAATAAGTTTCGGTCATTTAAATTAAATCAACACAGCCAGAAAAGTTTTTTAAATCCCAAAATATCATATTACTAAAATTTAATTAGAGCTGAAACAAAAAATGCACGCAATATTAATTGTTGTGTCTTTCGGATAGGGATCTGAAGGAAATGATTGAGATATGAGCAGAACAGAAACTTAATACGCGTTTTTTTCAAAATGGCATTTAGGAAATCGGTGACCACTCTAGCTCGAAAACTAATGAACCAATCTTCTTATATTTTTGTGGGCTTATTTGGGCATCGCAACCTAGTCCTTTACCGACCGATTTATTTAAAAATATTTAAAGTGGTAGTTTTAAGGTAAAAATTGATATTTTGATTTGTAAAAATTTAGACATAATCCATAAACAGCACTTAAGCGTAAATTTTGAATAAACATATATAGATATACATATAGACCACCTTCGAACTTAATCTTAGTTTAGAAGATATATGCGATGAAATAAAGTGTGAACCAAATTGACAAACGGAAGCACGGACATAGCTAGATGGACTCTGTACATCATCCATTGTAGTACCCTCCTTTTCGACCTTTTCGAATAACTTGCGCACATCTGTGAATTAGTTGGCGCAGCATAGCGAGGGGTGACAGAGGTTCTATCTTCATTCTTGTCAGGGTTCGACACTATCAATCTGGTCAGTCAGCACTATACCTATCTGTAATCCGATTTTCTATAATTCATTTTTTGAGTTACCGACAAAAGTCGGTAAAATAAATATGCTTATACTTTCGATAACACTGCTCAACAAAATTGAAAAAGTTGAATGTTTCAGACGAAGTTGCAGTTGTTTCTAGATGAAATCGGCGAGTTATTTTCAAATCCGGTCCCGGTTTTTCTCCATCAGCTCTTGTTTTTGAGATATAGCTCCAAATCAGATTTTACGAGTTTAACCCAGTCTTTCGTTATTTTCGGATACAAACAAATATTTTTTTGTGGGGTTTTCGACATTAATATATTAAGGAGATGTTGTACGCTCGATACAAATCGTTTTTGAAATAGTTATGGTGAGTATATATCAAAAAGATATAGAAAATATACGACGGGCCTTGTAAAAATTGCTTATTTTGAGTACTTTAAGCGGTAATTACGTCATCGGGGGAAGTCATAGGATCTTCATATGGCAATGCGGATATGTCTAGGGTGTCTACTATATAGTCCAGTAGTCAAATATATAATATAAAGTTCATAGCGCCCATGATTCGGCCATAACCTAAAAATCATCATCATCATTTTACTTTTCCTCCGGTACTAAATTTTATGAAATTCCAAATTTAGTGGACTAGAACAACATGGAACAAAGTTGTACCCGTCCCGTTCCGTCCGCTTAAAACTTTTTTCAATTTATTGAAATTACATGGGGAAAATTGTGTGTTTTTCTATACTTTTTCCATATGAATTACAGCTTTTTGATACAAATTAAAAATTTTTTGAGTATATAAGTTTTTATACGAGTTATATAAGTTTTATAAAACCCCAAGGAGTATTTTTTTAATTTTTGAAAAAATTTAAATTTTTTTTTACAAATTTTTGAAAAAAAAAATTTTTTCGATTTTTTTTTTTTTTTTTGTTGATTTTTTTAGTTTTTTGGTAATTTTATTCTTCTTTTGTTGGTGTTTGACCATCATTAATGCAAAGGAAGATATAGAAACCACAAAAACACTCATATTTTGATGAAAAATAGTTAAAAAACTCAAAAGTTTAACTTTGACTTTGAATTTCTCTGCAACTACCAAACCGAATTTGACCGCCTGTAATTCGTCTAAAATTGATTATGAAAATATCTCTGTCCGTTCAAAAGTTACAGAATTTTGACCAGGAAAAAACCATTCTGAACCACTGTGCGCCGTAGGTTTGCTCGTTATTCTCTTTAATTTCATTACGATACTGCCGATAGTCTATTATTTGTTTATGAACTTTGGTACGATGTTTCTCCCCAGGTGGATTGGTTAGCACAGCTTTCATCTTGGTGTACTCGTACATGTCCACAGTGGGACATGGTCTCAGCTGATAAATAGATAGCAAAATATTGTATTAATTCGCATTCAGAAAATTGAAAGAGAAGATAGCATAGAATATGCTGTCAAATTTTCAAGTCGATCGGAATAAAATTGACTGAGATATGAGCGTTGGAAGGGACTTGTATGTAGCATAGAAACTTATAACGTGTTTTTTTATTTTCGTTCCACCATATCCGTAAAATCTAATATTTTTTAAAAATCAATCGATGAAGGAATAGATCTTTATGTTTTAAACAAATGCACAAAAGTATATGACGATCGAGCTGGTACCACAAAACGCTTTAATAAAAACAGGGTATGGTAGACGGTCAATTGTCACAAAACTAAGTAATATTTTTAACAAGAAAAAATCAGTAAATGTATTAAGATGTGCTCTTCCAGATGAAAAAACATATACTAAAAAAGTTTCATAGTTTTCTTGAAAAACATTCATAAAAATGGCTTTAATTGAGCTTTACGGAAAGAGAGACATTCTCTGAAAGCGCGTGGGTGCCCTTTTATAGATGCCTATACCTTCCTAGACTTATGATTATGTTTTTTGATTGAGAAAACACTCTTACTACATTCCTAACAAATCCCTGAAGTTATATGAATGAAACATCTTTATTAAATTTTTATGGCATATTTAAATTTTCATCAAAAGTCGAAACTTACAAAAAAGTCGATTTTTTGAATTGCTTGCGTTTTAGGCCAAATGCGTGGAAATACGTAGGATAAATGAAACTTTATAGGAGTTAAATGACAGATAACATGCAATACTATAACAAAATGCAAAAAAAAACACAAAAGTATGCGAAATTACCCGAGTTTTACGTCAACTTTTGCAACCATTTTTGGTGGCGTTTAACCCATATCGTACCGAGACTAATTTTTTATTTATTTTTTAAAAACAAATCACTTTTTTAGGGTAATTAGGACCCACTGATATCAAAAATCAACTCAAAAAAATTTTCCGATTTTTCGTTTTCCCGGAAAGTGGTGTTCGAAATTTCGAACACTGGCGCTTAAGCTACCGTTCTATTGATATATCCAATGAACAATCTTTAATCTCCAAACCTATTATCAAAGAAAAGTACTTTATTGGCGAAGCGTAACGTTATTATAGGGACCGTGAAAATAACCTTCTGCAACCAATTCAAAGAGATCCGCGACGACTCATTTTTTTCCAAATGTTGTGTGGAGGTACCCAAAGGACTAGACCAATATAGTCCATATTCGAACCCGATCTATATATGGAAGGAATAATATGATGTACAAAGTTTGAACCAAAACGATTGCTCCCTTCGAGATTTAGCGTTCACGCCATTTTACAGAAAAAATTGAAGTTTTGGGGGGAGGTAACCGTAGGAATACACCGATAGTGCAAAATTTAATTCGAATCGGTTGAGCAGTTTGAGAGTTATCGTGTGCACCAGCCAGCCAGACAGACCGACGGACAGGGCCAATTTGACTCCAAATTATCTGAAACGTATTTCATTCAAATATATTTGGGGTCTAAAGCCATTATTTCGATGAGGCACATTTTGGTCGTTTCAAAGTGTACATTCCCTCGTTAGCCTAAAAGCTGAGGGTATAAAAATTATGCTGACTGAGAAAAGAGTGTCCCAGGAGCTAAAAATATCAGTTGCTGCAAGGAAATTTCGCGTTGAGAAAAACTGTTCAAGAAACATTTGACCAATATGAAGTGAAAGAAAACTGTCTTATTACAGTAATATTCCTTTTTGAAAAAGTAGTGTTTTCTTAACCCTAGAACCGATCTCCGAAATTTACTTGGCTTTTTCATAGAAAATCTTAATTTGCTTCGCGTCGTTTCACTTTGAGTCTTGTTTTTTTTTTTTTTTTTTTTTTTGAACGTATCAACGACGTATAGCGAGGTCTCGGTGTATTTGCTAATACCTTGTGCCTAAAAGTGTGCATATACTAACTTTCAAAACTTATGAGAGCTTTTCAAAAACTATTGAAATCATCAAATATTTACACATATTGTTTTATAAATCTTAACACTGTGCAATAAAATGCAACAGCTACATTTATATAACAGTAGTTCGGTATATTGGTCATAATTACATCATTTCTAATTTGTTGTTATTTTTATTGCACAACTACAGAATGATTATTTAATTTTATATTTCTTGTTCTCATCTTCATCAACATCTTCATCAACGGATTCTGCTTCGTCTTCTTCTTCGTTTGGATACCCGTTTCAAATTACGCAGTTTGTTGCATTTTATTATTTTTGTTGCATTGAAGCAAAATTTTAATGGCCGGTGTCGGGCAGCGTCTGCTGTTCCGTTTATAGCCGACTGCACTTGCCGTTTACGTTCGAATTGAACTACATTTCCAAAAATAGTCTGGAATATTATTTGCTCGGTGCCTAGTTGATATTTTTACACAGACAGAAACAGTTGGTGCTCGTATACAGAGAATTTGTTTATACGTAATACGAAGAAAATGTTTCAAATACATTTTTGTTTATATTAAAAATACAATATTTCTCACGTCACCACTACGAAAAGAATTTAGATTGCATGGATTACTTTCGGATGTGATGTGATTCAATCAGATGAATGTAATATTTAATTTTTTTTTCTACATATATTACTATTTTAATAGAACTTGGAAAAATGCCCGAACAAGAAGGTATTATATATAATATAATATAATATAATATTAGGTATTCGAAAATTCTATCTAAATTTTCCGAATGACGTTTTTACTAATCAGCATACATAGAGAAAAATAATTGTCTGATGTGACAATATTTTAATATAAAAGTTTGTATTGTAAAGCTATTATCGAAATCGGCATGTAATTGCAAAAATAAATCAAAATTTTAATAAAAAAGATATTGATGTGCGAAAATCCTACAAATGTCAAAATTTCAGTATGTGCCTCTGAATAACGATAAATGAAATTTTAATTCAAAATTTCAAAATCTTACTTGCAGACCAGAATATCTATTAAGTACCATATTGAATACAGATTTATTATAACAAAAATTTTACAGAAAATTCCATTCAACTTGGTTAAAGCCATCCTCAGTTCACTTCAGAAAAAAGAAACTCATCATCTCCCCTAAAATTAACCTCTTCAATATACATACATATGTTTTGATCGACTAATTGTAATCATAAATTTGAGACATAGATGTCGTTAACCGGTATTAAAAGAAGTTGAATCACGAATTAAAGGCCTGCCTCGCCTGCGTGCCTTGCTTGCTTTTGATAAACGAATAAAAAAGAAAAGGGCAACCTAGTTCGAAAATTGGCTCTGTTTTCTTTATTCTTTTATCAGAAACAAACAAGGAAAGCAGGCGAGGAAACACTGTTGCTATCGGTAGAACTTTACGACTCCTTTTTACTGATCACAAAGCTTTAGAAGTAATTCATTTAACTGATGCCTTTGCAAATGTAATGAGTTTTGTTTTTGGTGTATGCTTTATGTGTTTTCTTACAAACGAACGAACTTGTAACAATTCAGAACGATGTTAAACCGAAAAGACAGCTGACCGGTAAAGCTTGTAGAAGAACGATTGAACTACTGAACTAAAGGAACGGCTTAGTTCACTTAAAAGAGCGATCACTAAATGAACTAGAACGTACAAGTCTTATATTGACGCTATCTATATATGAACTGAATCATTTGTTATTTTTGGACTTGTGTGAGACTAATCGATTAACATATGTATTTTTAAGCGGAATATTAAAGTTGATATCATTCTATGGATTTTTACCAGCGATGAGCAAGAGAACTCGTGTTCTTAGTGAACCTTTCTCTCCCCACACACACACACACTATTCAACTACCCAGCAAACCAATCGTACCGATATCGTAACGAAATCGGAACAAAATTCGGACGTTACGTCCGATATCTGATCCGAAATCGTAACGATATCTTAACGAAAGTTGTATGAAGTGAAAGTTGTATAATTTCGGAACGAAATGTCGGAGCGAAATCGGATCGATTTCGGTCAGAATTCGCAACGAAATCGGAAGAAAATCCTTGGGAAATTCGGAATACGAATTTTTTCCTTCGAATTTTCGTACAGATTTCTGAACGATTTCGGAATAATGTCGTATGAAAATCTGGCGTACCTTCCGAACTTTCGTAAAGTTTTCAGAACGATTATGGAATAATTTCGTATGATTATCGAAAGAAAAAATTTTCTGATGCCTCTTTTTTATTGATAAATTTTCTTTGTTGTGTTTTTTATTGGAAGATTATAATTTCAAAGATATCTTATCATTTTGTAGTTATAGTAGAACAATGTAAACTATGTTGAGTCTATCAGCACTAGCTTGAATTATTATATGTTGCATTTATATTTAAAATATTAAAAAAATGTATATGCGAATTTTATAAACAACCATTTTGTTTTTCGACAACAAACTAAAATGTTGCTTGTTAGATATGTACAAAAGGTGGTTGTTGTGCGAAGGGAAATTTGTTTCCGACATATCGATCCGAATTCGTATCGAAATCGGAAGAAAAACATTAGCATAATCGAAGCGAAATTTACTTCCGACATTTTCTCCGAAATCGGAACGAAATCTGAACGAATTCCCTTACGAAAAATCGTATAGAAATCGATACGAAATCTGAACGATTTTGCTTCCGAAATTGTTCCGATATGTCGGACATCCGACATTTGGTTTGCTGGGTCTCTTTGCTAAGTCAGCAGCAGGCTAACAAAAACAACAATGTACATTACCGTGCAAGCAAAAACTATCGCAAGAGTGACTCAAGCGTGCCGCCTAGGCGATGAAAACAGTCGCGGGCGATAGTCGCGGAAGTCACCCTAAAGTGTGAAGAAATGAACTACGCCCGCGTCACTTCTTCGAAGTCTCTTCGGCGACCCTTCTAGAAGATCATTTCCGAGATAGTTCTTATAATTAATAATTTTTTTTTATTTTTCTTCTACTTATCTTTTTTATTCTTTTCTATTTATTTTTTTTTTTTAGAGAATTAGTCCCAATTTACATTAGGCGAGTTTACTTGCGGCAATTTTTCTCGTTCCTTTTTAAACTTGCCTCTTGCGTTTATAAAAGGCAATTCTGTTCCGACAAGTTTGGTTTTCAAAACAATGAAAATAATGTCAAATACGAAAAATATAAAATGAATTGCCTGAGAATTGCCGGTACGAGCAATTTTTTTCCATTTCCATTCCCCTTACGTGTAGTTTCTACAAACTGGGACTTGCCGCAAGTAAACTCGCCTAATGTAAATTGGGACCTAGGAATTTCTGCCTTTATAAATTTTGTCATTTTAAAAATGTGATTTTGTTTCGTTGTCTTGCTTGGGAATCGAACCCGGACCTTGAAAGCGAGCGCGCTTACCACTGCATCACCGAGTCATATAACCATCAGATAGAAAATGCCCCATATTTGTTCAAATGTGTTCAATTCTTAAATAAATTTAATCAATCGTCATTTAAGTGACTCAGGCGTCACTTAGGAGTGTCTGCACACGCGATAAAAGACAATCATAATAATGCTATAGGCATTGTTTGTGTAATTCACCAACGATCGTCTTTTCTCTTCCTTGGCGTGACTCCGGAGTGACGTCTTAGGCGAGGGAGTTTGAAACTCACTTCCAAATGCTGACAGTGTGTTTTTTAATTAGTAAAGTTGTGTGTTGGGTGCCATCGTGGTGCAATGGTATGCACACCCGCCTTGCACACATAAGGTCGTGGGTTCGATTCCACGGCCAAGCAACATCAAAACACTTTTCAACGGTGGCAAAATACCCCTCAGTAATGTTGGCGACATTTCCTGAGTATTTCAGCCTTGAAAAACTTCTCTACAAAAGTGGTGTCTTAGAACGCCGTTCGGACTCGGCGATAAACTGTAGGTCCCATATCAGTGAGCTAATATGAATCGGGGTGCACTCATTGATATGAGAGAAGTCTCCCTTGTCCCTTATGGGATGTTTGTGGAACAATTATATATATATATATATATATATATATATATATATATATAAAGTTGTGTGTGTGTGGAGAGTGTAACGCTCACTGAGAGCAAAACTGAACACATTTCCTGACCCTGCCCTAAAGTATGCAATTAAAAAATATGGTGCCTATCGCTGCTTTATATACACAGTTTTGCAACTTTTTGCAAAATGTGTTCTCGTACTCAAAAAAATTTGCAAGTGTTCCAATACTCTTTAAAAAAGGACACTCTGATTCCTGATACGTTGATTCTGTACTTTCTGAAATTTCCATACCGTACTTTTCAAATACATTTGTGCAAGAAATTTTAAAAAGTTTATACATATTAAGAAAATGCCATGTGAAGCTGTCGAATAAGTTTTGGTTTTAAAATGCATTGGTACAATTCCACATTAGATGTATTTCTTTACGTGTTAGAATCATTAAGTTTAAGTTTACTAGAAAATGCTTTCATACCAATTGAAAGAAGACAACAGCCAATTTTTTCTCTTTAAAAAAAAGTAATAGACCAATTAATAGAAAAAATTATGCACTCTAACAAAGCGCTTTAATCATCCTAGTTCTCTTAAAAATTTGATGCAAAGACAAAGTCATTTTTGGATGAGTCATTTATAAATATTAATTTTCTAAGCAGCAGAATGGGATTTAATAATAGCAAACAAATATATTTTCCTATAGTATTTCACATAAATCATAATTAATATAAAATAATAAATAATAGCCAAATTTTTCGAGACTATGAGGCGTGAACAGAAAAAATATTTCAGGCATCAATTTTTGCAATTCAGTGTCTACGAGCCAAAAAAGAATGTGATTTATGATTATCAAATTGTTGTATACAATTTTTTAAATATATTTTATTTGTTCTATTTTTAGGATTTGTCATACAAAGACAAGCATTGGCATGAAGCCTGTTTCTTGTGCTTCAAGTGCCATCTGTCGTTGGTGGACAAACAATTCGGTGCTAAGGCCGATAAGATCTACTGTGGCAACTGTTATGATGCCCAATTTGCATCACGTTGCGATGGATGCGGTGAAGTGTTCCGTGCTGGTGAGTAATGGTTTTCATATTAATTTTATCATTTTAAAATTCTTTATAATAAATAATTATTATAAATATCTATAATAAGTGTTATAAAATATTCACTTTAAGCATCAATGCCAAACATTTTGGGAAAGTTATGGGAATTCAACATTTAAGTGGTATATTTTTTAATGGCCATATTGATGAGATCCGTTTTTTCTATTAGGACTATTCGGTTATAATGTCGAGGAATTTATATCTTTAAGGAATTACTCTAAGGAACTTGTATGTTAATTTCCGTCTCGCTTTTTCTGACGTTTTGCAGATATCCTACAAAAGCCCTAAAAAATTTCGAATTCAACTCATTTGTCTATGACATGTTCTTCATTAAAGTTTATCTTTATTTCTTCTGTCAATCAACACAACACAAACAAATCTAAAAAATTACGATGACCATAAAAAACCTTAATTGAGTTAATTAAAATTTCTGCTACCGGTATTATTTTGGCCAACCAAAAAACATTTGAATTTATTATTGAAACACCCAACATTGTTTAATTGCTGCAGGTTCATTGAATTTAAGAGATAAATGAACTCAAAAAATTTCAAGAGCTTTAAAGTACACTACAAATGATATGCCGCCACCTACACTCATGAATGGAAAACCATGAACTTTTTTATATGCAATAATAATAAAATCGCTGTAAAATTAAAATATGTAAATATAAGATGACTTCAGCATCTATAATATAAACAGACAGTCGCTGCTCTTCTGTGTACCAATATAGAAAGTACAATTAAAATTTGAGTTTTGTAGGCACTAATTTTATTAAAATAAACATATTATTAGGTCTAAAATACATTAGATTTCATAGCCAACCCTTTCTAATACAATTCTCATCAATTCTAAAAATTCAAATATTTGATCATTGAAGAATTTTCCCACAACGTGGATGCTTTAAAAATGCATTAAAATCTTAAGTGCATAAAAATTCTGTTCAAAGTGTTTTGAACATTCAGAGCTTAATACAATTTTTGAATTAGTATGTATAATGAAACCTTTTATCTCAAATTCCTCCAAATGTATCAAGCGTAGATGTCTTCTGTGAAAGATTTGTCTGTTTGAAATTTGATATTGGAAAACGTGTGTAATTACATTGTAATTGAAACTCTATTTGCAATATTTGTTATGAATTATTTATTATTTCTTTAAACATACAATGCACTTTTAATTAAATGTTCATTACGAATATGGATATTAACAAGATTGTTCTCACAACCACGTGGGCTTTGTACTTTCAACTTCATCTAAACCTTGGACTGTTGTTGCCCACCCAAAGTCGTGCAGTGCAGCTTCTCTGAATGCCTCTCTGTCGTTTGTGTTCCTGTGAAAATTTATTACCAAATATGATTAGCCATGACAACTGTTATTAAAATACAAAATATTATTTTGTTGTTTATATATACATATATATTTTTGTTTTATTTGTTTTTCTTCTTCTGGTTTTGTTAGTCAAGTGCTAAACAAACAACAAAGTCATAGTCACTTCCATAATAATATTTTGTTGTTTTGCAATAATTTAAAATATTTAATTCATAGCCAAAACCTACACTCTGACATCTACCTTCAATGTGATTTTAATTTATTTGCATAGTTGTCACTTGGTTCGTCTGTCTGTCCCTCTGTCTGTCCTTCCATTCATTCATTCATTCAACCGCATATGCGTCAATTGAAGTACATACAGGTACATATTTATTGATTGAGTTTTGACTGTTTTAAAGTGGGCGCACAGCCTCTCATTTTCAGAAAAAAATCAACTAAAATAATTTTTATAAATTCAAGATTTTATTATAAAGCTTTTGTTTCCCTTTTCAAAAAAAAAAAAAAAAAGAATGTGATCTAAAATAGAGAGTAAGAGAAAGTTCTCTTGAATTAGAAAAATAATTTATTTCCAAAAATGATTAACTCAACGACAACTTATAAGGCCTCAGCAACCATATGAAGAATTTGTAAGTGATGGCATGTTTGTTCTTGAATGTGCAGAGGCCTTTAGAAATGCAATTAGTAGGCATTTTCTGATTACTTACTTGTGTAATGTTTAGTTAACGATACATATTTCACTGTGAACTATCCTAATATAACCAACAGCTCTTGTTTCCTTTCCTTTCATCAGCGTATTCAGTGTTGGGAAGATGAAAAAGTCAGAAAAAGTCAGTATGTGCCTTTTCTTTCAACATTTGCATCTCGTATAACCTTATCCAGCAAGACGTTGAAGAGATCACAAATAAAGCTGTCTCCTTGTCTGAAACCTTTTTTGTACTACTTAATGTAGTTCTCCGAGCGGATCGATCTTTCTAGTTCGTTGTCCCAGAAGGAAATTCTTCCTTAATATTTACATTAGGCAATTTTCCTTGTGGCAATTGTCAGTTTGTAGGTGAGAGAGGGTGTTGAGAGGCAAAGGGTTACCATATGCCTCACCTCTCTCTCCATCAAACTGACAATTGCCGCAAGGAAAATTGCCTAATGTAAATATGGACATAGTTCTATAGACGGACAATAAATGTTTCTCTTACATCGTTCTTTTCGCTTCCTTCGTTCCAAATAGTTCGTCCGTGTTTAGACACATAAATTTCTCGGGAGAGTAAATTCAGTTTTTAGGCAATAGGGGGTAGGAAAGAGTATTGAGGAGCTCTTTCCTCTCCGCTCTCTCCCAAAAAAACTCAATTTTTTTTGTGTCTAAACGCAGACTTCCGAGACCGAAGTAGTTCAACGAATCATCATTCGTCGTTCATTTTGTTTCCATCTTTTGATGGATGAAATGATCTAAACAAATTGACATTTTATGTGATTATGAATTATGGTTAGTCAATGCATATTTACAGAAGTCAGAAGTGACAAGCAGCTGTATTTTTACTTTTTTGTAGATTGGGTTTTCAAAATGTAATAGGGTCTACTCATGAAATTTGAAACATTGAAATTTTTTACCATGAAATATTATTTAATTGAATTAATTGAGCTATCCTCACCTAAGGAGTTTCTATTGACCAATATGATACGATCGTTTCGCTGGTGGTTAATTCTCAGCTCATCTGGCATATCAGATGTGGTGCTTGGCAAAAGCTAAGTTTGAAAAGTTGTATTTATACTAAACTTATTGCAAATTTGCAGTTGTAAAGTATTTTTGATGCATTTTTACTATCAAGTCAACCGTAAAAAATTTTTAGAGGATTTTCACCATCTATTTATGTTTTTCCTGAGAAAATGTTAAGAACCACTCTATTATTCAACATTTTCTTTGACATTTTATTTTCAATAACAGCAATGTTGTTGCAATTGCAATTCAATCATCTACCTTCTATAAATATGCCTTTTGTTTATTTAACAATGTGATATGAACTGAAGGAACTAGGTGAAATCAAGAGCTAATTATAGTTCCAAAAGTTCCTTAGAATTAGTTCGTTTCGGAACTTAAGAACTCTAGGCTTTTCCAGGAGTTGAAGCAAGTAAAATCTGCTTAATGGAGGAATTGCCAGGTCTAAAGCCACATTGGAATGTCCCATCCCTTCCAACGACCTCATTATTCCTCAGTCGATTTATTGCTTGGCTGGATGGTATATATTCAATACCATCTTCAGGGATTGATGATGGCTTATCAACCAAGCTCCTGCGGTCTTATTATTCTTCAGGCGGTTTATTGCTGTCTTTGCCTTTGCCATTACCATCTTCGGGGATTGGATCTGTGGTATCTTCGTCGTCTCGGCTAGTAATCCACACTATAGAGAAAAAATCGGAAAAAAGTTGAGGAATTAGAATTCCGATTGTTAGTCAAGAAATGTCCTGTGATATTGTTGAAGAATTGGTGTTGCAAACACTTAGTCCCGGTCCACTCTAGAGTGATTTCAATGAAATAATTTCATGAAATTGGGCGTTTTTAAATCGAGTTCCCCACTGCAGCAATTTCATAAAGTTACTTTAGTATGGAACTCGATCTAAGAACGCGTAATTCCATGAATTTTTCCAATGAATTCACTCCAGTGTGAACCGGGACTTAGAAAACTGTGGGGTTATTCTGAGTTTTGTCTCTCTGCCGTTTCAACTTAACGGAGAGAGTGAGAAAACTCAAGGGAAGTTTTCATTCTGTATAACAGACGTGACCAAAAAGAGAACAGTCCAAAATGTGAATGTATTCAAACTATTGGCAACTTATGACTGTGTGTTAGTGTGTTTTTATGCACGCACGCTACAAAACAAAAACAAATCAAAACATTATATCTTTTTCGTACGCTCTTTCTATGCATTCGGGTCGTATGTGTGTAAATAGCCGAAAAACTTCGGCACCGCCGTGTCAAAGAAGAACACATTTGCTGTATAATCCCCGATGTCTTCTGACTTATAATGCAAAAAGGGGCGTAGAAAGACTTTAAAAGAACACACTACACCTCGAAGTACTTTCATTTTGTTAGTCATGCAAACATTTTGAGATTGAGCATAAGTTAATATATTGTTTACAGTAGCAAAATTATAATAAACTTATTTCCACTGCTGGCATTCTTGTTCATTTTTAATTATAAACATTTTATTTAAAAAAAAGTCAGCAGGTGTTCCAAACAAATTTACTGTATTTTTCAGAAACATTCCAACATATAAAATCATTGAAAGCTATAAAAGAAAGCTATGTCAGTAGAAATTTAAAAACAAAACATTTTGTGGGTAACATACATAAATAAACAATGAACAATTTTTTAAGCGGGGAAGAAACAATCTTTTTTTCGATACAATAGGTCTGTACGATAACTCAAAAGTTTGTACAAATTTGTACAAACTTTTACAAAATGTTGTTCGATAACAAACTTGTTCTGTAAAGCTGGGTACACATTGTCAGTTCTGAATGACAGCTTTGTTGTTGCTTGCTAGTGTGGCCGTTCATTTTTATCATTCATCAGGCAACCGCAAAATGTTTTGTGGTTGCTGGATGGTTGGACAGTTATCGATACTTGACAAATATCGACATTCAAAACTGACAATGTGTACTGCTCTTAAAGAGAAATGGGAAGTAGTTGCAAGTACTTCCAAGAACTTGCAAATACTTTTTACTTGCGAAGTTATCGAACAGGCCTAATAATAATCCTCTACGCTATAGAGTTGTTTTGTTAAGGAATGAACTAGTTCAATTGAACGATTCATTAAAAAGAGCGTATGAACTTGATCAGCCAATATAGTTCACTGAACTGATTCACGTATAATAAGTTTCTTTATATCGATAAGTAAAGTAAAAAAAAACACACACACAAAACATAATTTTTCTTAATGATAATTTTCAATTATTTTTTAAGTTTAAATATTTACAATTGTTCACAATAATAATTAATTACATCATCTGGGGCTTAATTACGACATTCGATTCGATCAAGTATTTGCTTGTGAATGAAAAAATCGAACTATGAATACCTATGCGTTCTTCAAAGAAAATTAAGAAGGTAGATGGTAACAAAAGCGTTTATTCTAAAATAAAAACTACAAAACAAGATTATGAATGAAAAATGTAAATTTTTGTTGAAATTGTTGAACAATACTTTGGGTAATAATTGTAAAATGAAGTTGTGCTAGAAAAATGTACGAAATAATTTTTTTTTGTAAAATTTTTTGACATTTTTGTAACGTATTTCCAAAGTATATACCTTAGTAAGGTTGGTGACGCGAATAGGTTTTCATAGTTCGATTTTTCATTCACGAGGAAATACTTGATCGAATCGAATGTCTTAATTAGGCCCCAGTATTTTTTAGAGTTGTGTTTTTTGTGAACGAACTAGTTCCAATGAACAGTTCCATGTATTGAACGAAAGAAACCATATCCAGGGGCTGTATTATTGTTCTATGAAAATTTCAAATGAAAAATATTTCCTTTGTCTTATGCCAGACTATGAAAATTTTCAGGTAGGTGAAAATGAGTTTATAGGCAAGAGGTGTGAAGGGGGGAAACTCTGTACACAAGGTTCTGTAATCTGAAATTATTCTTTGTGTTTAAAGGGAACAGATCAATTATCTCATTTATTTATCACATCTCGTTCATTTAGCTTATCTCTTTCGTTGGTGAACGGAATGAAAAAGATCGATTCACTCAATGAACGAGATTAATATAATTCTTACTACACAAATCGTTCCCGTATCTTAACCCCCCATACCACTGCTATCGTAAACGATTCGTTTTCGAATGTTTTTCGATAGTTTTGCGCATATTTTGTTCGAAAACGACACACGTGAACGAATTGAAAACGATTCATTCGTCGCTCAGTTTGTGGCAGGAAAACCTTCGAATTCGAATATCGTTAATAATATATTCGCTTATAATAGATGATAGATTTTACGACAGTGCCGAAAAAGCATTTTTGGCGGACATGACATGTTTAACTTTATCTGACGTCTCTTGATAGATCTGTTATGTACCTTTTTCTTCTTTGTAATGATTGCGATTCAATGCGTGTAACTGTTTATAAACATTGTTGTCTTGTATTTGTAACCTAGCCATATGTTGGGTTTATCATTACTTCTTGTTTATATTATACCTAGCATTTATATCGAAAATATTTGAAAAAAGCAAATGGGAATTTTATACGAACTACATAAAATTATTTTTTAAAACTAAAAAATTTCCGAAGTAAAAAATGTTTCTCGTAACATTTTTTCTTGTGAAGGAAAAACATTCGCCAAATGTTCGAAAATGATATCGCTTTGAAACTTTTGACGAACAAAAGAACAACGTGCTTGTGTACACCCGAAAAACATTTGCCAATTCTTCGAATGTGATATCGTTTTCGAAAGTTGTGCCGAACATTCGAATAATATCCGCAATTGGTATGAGGGGAGGTTATACCAAATTTAATTTGTATTGGCTTAAAATATTTAAAGAAATGTTCTGGATGCTAGTAAATTTGCAGAATGCTAGCATATTTGAATTTGAATCGTCTTAGTAAAAAGGCCATACAAACTTATTATATGGAGGAAACAAACATGAAACTTACATAGTATTTTAAACTATACTCTCTCCTTTAATTTTGTTTCTTTTCCATCCATTATATATTATACTAATTTCACAGTACTTTATTTTATTTAATATGTACCCAGCAAACCAATCGTACCGATATCGTAACGACATCGGAACAAATTGCGGACGTTACGTCCGATATCTGATCCGAAATCGTAACGATATCTTAACGAAAGTTGTATAAAGTGGTTGACATAATTTCGGAACGAAATGTTGGAGCGAAATCGGATCGATTTCGGTCAGAATTCGCAACGAAATCGGAAGAAAATCCTTGGGAAATTCGGAATTCGAATTTTTTCCTCCGAATTTTCGTACAGATTTCTGAACGATTTCGGAATAATGTCGTATGAATATCTGAGGTACCTTCCAAACTTTCGTAAAGATTTCTGAACGATTTTGGAATAATTTCGTATGATTATCTAAGGAAAAAATTTTTCTCTGATGCATCTTTTTTATAGATAAATTTTCTTTGTTATGTTTTTTTATTGGAAGATTATAATTTCAAAGATATCTTATGATTTTCACTGTTGTTATCATTTTGTTTTTATAGTAGAACAATGTAAACTTTGTGTGCGAATAAATTGAGTCTATTAGCACTAGCTTGAATTATTATATGTTGCATTTATATTTAAAATATTTAAAAAATGTATATGCGAATTTTATAACCAATAATTTTGTTTTTCGACAACAAACTAAAATGTTGCTTGTTAGATATATACAAAAGGTGGTTGTTGTGCGAAGGGAAATTTGTTTCCGACATATCGATCCGAATTCGTAACGAAATCGGAAGAAAAACATTAGCAAATTCGAAGGGAAATTTACTTCCGACATTTTCTCCGAAATCTGAACGAATTCCCCCACGAAAAATCGTATAGAAATCGATACGAAATCTGAACGATTTTGCTTCCGAAATTGTTCCGATATGTCGGACATCCGACATTTGGTTTGCTGGGTAGTGAATCATATACATATGTATGAGAAATTAAACTTTTTTATTTTAATCTTAACTGACACGCAACAGCAAAGACAATGATTTATGATTCCATTTCCCACGATTGTTGGGATTTTGAGATAATGCTAAAAATGAAACGCGTTCTTTGTAGGAACGCGTAATGGCGGTGGCCAAATACTATGCAATTACTCAAGTTGTACTTCCTCATGCAATGACCTGAAAGAAGAATCATGCCACAATCAAAATTAAATATTAACAACTTTATTTTTTTTACGTGTGTAGTGATATTTGTTTAATTCAATTTTACTTATTTTATTTATGAAATTTAATTAATTTCATTGACCATAAAAAACAGTTTGCGACTGAATTTTCATTAAACAACAAATTGATATATCATCAATGAGAAGATTAATTGATCTTTTCTTTCTTTTCTTTTCTTCCTTTAAAATGATTGCCTTAATTGATGCTGTTGCATTGGAAATTGAACAATTTTATTGAAGCATTTATCAGATACATTTGCAGAAAGCTAATAAATTAGAATGAACAGAAAAATAAGGTAGAAGGAGGGACTTCTGATATATCGATTCCTTATTAAATTCAAATGAAAATGATAATATTGAATGAAAATGAACCGTCAAACTGAACGAACAACCTGGTTCCTTTTGGTGAACGGAATGAAAAAGATCGATCCGCCCAACACAGCCAAAACATCACTTATATCTCGCACCTCCACACCAATAATAGCCAATTAGAAAATGTCCTAAGCAGCAGTTATGTAGTTACTCATATCACTCTATTGGTATGTTCCCGTTAGAATTGTGTAGTTCCGAAAGAAACTAGTTCCAAGGAAGCTCTTTCGTTTATATAGTCTCGGGCGTGCATATAGTTCCTTTCATTTTCTTTTCTTCAATTCCACACTCACTTCAATCTTTCTCTTTCGTTGAACTATTTCGGTCTCGGAACTATTTGGAAGTAAGCAAACTGAACAATCAAAGAGAAAGATGCATTAATCTATATTGGTCTCGGATCTATGAAACTATATAAGGAAACTTGTTCCTTTCGAGAAATTGAACTAGTAAGATTGATCAGCTGCGGGAACTAGATTGTCCAGCTCTAGTTCCTGTACTTTATTAAAAGTTGCTAACTAGTAAAACTGGTGAACGACACCCATATAAAATGTGCTGTGTTAAAAAAGTGGTGCAAATTGTAAAAACTTTTTAGTTCTGGAACACATCGTATATGTATGTTGAATGGAATCAGAGCACTTTGTGCTATTCCAGTTCAAGAAACCCTATATTCAGTTCAATATTTGTTCTTTATTTTCTGAGCAGACATTTCAATTTGTATCTGTTACAGTCATTTCGTATTTGCTGAACGTATTTCAACTTTTGTGCAATGATTTGCCTCATGTAACCGATTCAACCACACGCAAAAACCAAGAATTTGCATTTGTTATTATTGTTGTTGTTTATGGTATTAACTGGAATCAGGGTATGCGCAGCAATGACGTGAATGGTTAATGAAATGAGGAATGAATGGAATGAAATTCAAGTTCAATTTAAAGATTTCATTCAACAAATCTCACTTAAACCCACATTGTTAACCGATATAATTGTTACATACATTAAACACACATTAGAGTGTACCTATGTAAATAATATTTTAATATGTATACGGTAGCCACCGTGGTGCAGTGATAAGCACGTCCGCCTTGCACTCAGAAGGGTTACGATTCAACCCCTGACCAGAACATCAAAATTTTCGATGTTGGCAAATCCCTTCAGAATTACGCTGGCTTAAATTTCCTTGTTCTTTTTTGATGTGTCTTACGGCAATAAAAAGTAGGTCCCATATCATTGATATGACAGAAGTGTCATCCATCCTCGATATGCTATTGACATTTTTTAAGGCGTGGGCAATCCATCTGTCTGTCTGTTTCTGCACCATCATTGGTTGTTGCAATGCTTTCTAGACAGCAGAACCTATCGACATTAGACCGACCCAAAACACAAAAAAATTGATTTAAACTCCTACCCCATAAATTTTTTCCATTTGACCAAAAAACCTTTTATATGAAATTTTGAGTCCTAGCAAATATGTGTGGAGATGGCGTGCGGAGCAGTTGTCGTGCTGTGCTGCATACGGAACCTATGCTGATGATTAGCAACTGGTGAGCTATTTTCAACACTGTGGAGGACTAAAATCTCAATGGTGTTTGATACGGGCGAAAAGCGAAATTGCTATGTACGGTTCACTTTTGTTGGCATCATTGCCCGGCTTCAGTAGCGGGACCAACCCCTGCCCATTTTCCTGACTTCGGTAGAGAACTTTAGTGAGATTCTCGACTCCCGGCACATCCATCTGTTTCAGCATTACCATGGAGATTCCATCAGGGCCCAACGCTTTGGATGACTTAACGTTCCTAATGACATTCGCAACATCATCCATTGTAAATTGTGGTGGTTCATCCGCGGCAGGAAGAGATCTAATGCGAGGTACTACTCTTCTCTTCACCCTGTCACTCCCGCGATATTCGACAAACTATCGACTGGAACAACTTGCGCACCTCTTGGGATCAGTCAGCGTAAATTCACCAAACGTGACTGAGGTCCAGGCTTCCTTCTTTCTAGGGTTCGAGAGTACTTAACTGTTGCCCACAATTCACTTATCCGGCTCCAATGTTGCAACTCTTCAGGTGATTTAACCACTTGTTCCGCTTATGCTCACCAACCAACCTGTTAACTTCCAGAGCCACTGGCGTTGGCACGACGAAGCTTATCACGCCAATTTGTAAATCCCGTCGCCTCTGCAGGGAAGTTTGGTCTCACTTCGGGTATTCGACCAGCAGGTTTATGACCGTTCCGATACCCGAACATCAGAAGCTTTGGGCAGATCTCTAAATTGATGATTAGTAATCTCTCTAAAACTCGGTCAATTAGCTTTTCCATGATTGGCGAAAGTGCGGCGTTCAGAAATGATGAAATTGGGCGGTCTTCAGATGGAAACAATTATGGGTAGATGGTCTGATCCAATAAAAATGACGGGTAGCTAGCATCTGATTGGGTGATATGTTGATTTTGACAAGTTTGTATGTAATAGTGAAAGCTTATGGTCTGATCCAATAAAAATTACGGGTAGCTGGCATCTGATTGGGAGATATGTTGATTTTGACAAGTTTGTATGTAATAGTGAAAGCTTATAATTGTACATCCGATGGGTGGATACTTATTCTTTGTCGTTGGAATACAGTGTGCTGTCAACATTTGCGGATATCCTAACGTTTATGCGTATTTTAAGTGCATATGTTTGTATGGAGATCAAACTGTTGATATGTATGTACTTACTATGAACATATTTTATATTCATATGTACATGGAAGCAACTTTTGCAAATTCCAGTAGAGCATTTACAACCCGTCGCACACTCTCACAAACATAACGGCAACGCCAACATAAGTAAACACACCACAATTACCTTACCTTCACAATGCTTGCTGCCGCTCAAAACAAGACATAAAAGCCGGCAACAATTTCCTCAAGCTTTAGCTGGTAGATGAATGGTAGCAACAACGACAACAACAGTAATTACCAACATCAACTTGGAAGAATATTTGCATATTTATATTTGTTGTTTTATTGGTTTGTAAACAACATTTTCTAAATAGTTAAACAACAACCTTGCAGTGCAGACTTCCATACTCTTCTCCGTACATTTTTATGTTGTGCTGCATGTTTTACGGCGCTTAACAACTGGTTTAAGTAAGGCGTGAGTGTTGGCCATCAATTTCGTAATTTACATATCCAAACAATTTTTCTTTCAAAGCAGACAGACAGGCATGCACTTGAGTGCGTCAATCATCAACAAAGGTAACAGTGAGTGTAACAGCATGAAGAAGTCGAGAAGGGAACATCACTGTGGACGACGACATGTTAATGTAAAGTTTACTGAGAAAATAGTTCAATTACTCCAATTCGAACTTCTTTTTGTTCATCTTTTTTGGGAAATTGTTGAACTTAGTTTCATTACACCATTAAGTGTTGTTGTGTTGTTAAGCAACAAGTGTGTGGCCAACTGCTGGGCCACTTCTTCCTCCATCCATCCCAACCGTTCATGATGTCATTTAAGGTTTATTGGAATGCAATGGAATCGATTCCATTGGTTATTCAAATTGTAGCATAAAATGCGCCTCAGGTTATTAATGAACTTGTTTTGGGGCTTAGTGAGAGGAATATTTTGGTGTTGACTTTATTTTTTTTTTTGCGTTGGCCGGCCGACATGCAGTGCAGTTCAACATGTTTAAAACTGTGAATATTTTTTAAAGCCCTCTGTCTTATCTACTTTGCGCTTTTTCCGGATTGTTGATGCCTACCACATGCCACTCACTTATTACGACTATGCAAATTAATTTCGTTGTAATCCAATTTTTTGTTCCGTTTATGGACAAGGAAATAATTGTTGTAATTTTTGTGTTCATTGAACATTGAAAATATTTAATTCAACGTAAGTTTAAGTGACCTTGGGTACTAGATATTAGCCAACCTGATAAATGTATGTAGGCTTTGTAATTACTTGTGTTGCACACACAAGGTTATCTGAACCAAGTCATCCTGTTACACCTTTTGATCTGACAGGAAAAAATGGAATTCTGTAACTCTTTCTTTGATTACCAACAAAAATCGATGAAATTAAAATGCAAAAAATAGGAATGAAATTTTGAAATGTTTCTATCGGCAGGGCCTAAAAGCTACATTATTTGGATAGCTTACTTACATAGATGGCATCAAATTCTAAACCGAACCTGTTGTTCCCTAAGCCGAACTAGGAATAAACTTCCGAAAGCTCCGATCTCCTACTTCTACAATTTTGGATATCATGTCTTGTGATATCTGCTTCATCTTGGTCTTTCCATCGGAGTCCTTGGTCTTCCCTTGGGGAGTATAGTATTCATATGCTTTTCAATCGGGTGCATCTTTACCGATCCTCTTGGCATTGGCCGGCCAACGCAACCGTTGTATCTCTACACGTGTAACTAGGCTGATGTAGTTGTAACCCGATATAGCTCGTAATCCAAGAGACGTCTATATTCACCGTCTTTCGAATAATTTTTCTCTCAAACACAATAACCACTGTCTTATCTTTTTGCGCAAGTACCCAGGCTTTGGAAATACATACTTTCTTCTTATCAGAGTATCCGGTCCTCAGTTAGTGTCATCTTGCAAAGCCGAATGAACTTTGGCTTGGAATACCTTTGAACTTTGGGAAATTTTGAAGATGTGGGCATATACCGACAAATTTCTGGTGGAAAGTGTTATAACCCCAACGAAGCCTAAATACCAAATTTCTGCCGTTTCGGTGGGATACTGAGGGTACAACCTTTAAAATACCGAAAATCGGGAGAACGCTTCTATGGGGCTATTTGAAGACGTGGACCTACACTGATAATTCTCTTCTGCAATATTTTATACCCCCATGGAAGACT
The DNA here is from genome assembly GCF_047663935.1 of Musca autumnalis. Taxonomy (NCBI): domain Eukaryota; kingdom Metazoa; phylum Arthropoda; class Insecta; order Diptera; family Muscidae; genus Musca; species Musca autumnalis. The sequence goes on from NW_027411977.1 coordinate 146,739,300, forward strand.
AAATATAACATTTCAGCCATTTCGGTGGGATATTAAAGCCACAACCTTCAAAATACCGAACATCGGCAGGAATCGTTCTATGAGGGCTATACGAAAACATGAACTATGCCAACTAATTTTCTGGTGGAAAGTTTTATACCCCCATGGAAGACTAAATATAAAATTTCAGCCATTTTGGTGGGATATTGAGGCCACAACCTTTAAAATACCGAAAATCGGAAGGTACGCTTCTATGTGGGCTATATGAAGGCGTGGACCTATACAGACTAATTTCTGGTGAATGTTTTATACTCCCAATGCAAACTAAGTACCAAATATCAGACATTTCGGTTTAAGGTTCATTAAACTTTCAAAATACCGAAAATCGGGAGGTACCGTTCTAAGTGGGATCTACCAAAGCGTGGTCCCATATAGCCCATTTAAAATGCCAAACATCCAAGGAGTAATAGAAACTTATATACCAAATTATAAAGCTCTATCTTAAAAAATCAAGCTGTATCTTCCTTTCAACATACAGATGAATGGACGGACGGACATGGTTATATAGACTTAGAATTTTATGCTGATATACTTTATAGGGTCTTCGAAGAATATTTCGATGTGTTACAAACATGTTGGAGGGTATAAAAACGTGGTAAGTGTCGATCTGCATCTATTGGGTCTTTTCCAGGATTTGCGCAAGGGAAATATCTGGTTATTTGTGGATTTGACCTTGGGTTTTAGTTATTCACACTATATCCTTGACACTATCGTATAAGCAATGGGGAGCATAGTTATGCTCCTATAATTAGATCAGACGGCCTTATCTCCTTTCTTGTGGACAGGGCATAGAATGTTCACGTACCAATCATCGGGTACGCGTTCTTCCTGATGGTGCTAATTAGCTGATGATAAGATGTATGTATCAGCGTGTCGTCTCCAGAATTGCTCGGCTGGTAGGCTCCTGCGGCCTTATTATTGTTTAGCCCGTTTATTGCTATGTTTACCGGGCGGTATACACTCAAAACCATCGGCTGATGCGGCCTTATTATTCTTCAGCCGGCTTAGTGGCGTCTTTATCTCATCTTGGCCAGGTGGTATATACTAACTACCATCTCCTGGAATTTTATCTTTGGTGTCTTCATCGTCACCCAGATTAACTTGCTCATCGCTATGTACCAAAGCCACCAACCCATGGTAGAATCATCTGACTTCATTCTGGCTTCTGTACATATCAATTTTTTCACACTTCCGCTTTACCATTTTCCACTTTTTCTAGTGGAAAGAACGGTTTTCCCCTCTTCATTTCTGCCGATATCTCCGTCGTGCGCTATGCGTTGCTACTGATTGTAGAGTGTGGGTCTATATGCCACATTTTTCTCTTCTGTAGTAACACGACACTTTAGACATGTAATATGTTCCATGGCGAAGGCCTCTAGTATCCAAATAGGGAATTCGAGACAGTTTACATGGAGCGGGCACTAATTTTCCTCTGTGCAATTTTTTCTTGTGGAAAGAACGGTTTTCCCCTCTTCATTTCTGCCGATATCTCCGTCGTGCGCTATGCGTTGCTACTGATTGTAGAGTGTGGGTCTATATGCCACATTTTTCTCTTCTGTAGTAACACGACACTTTAGACATGTAATATGTTCCATGGCGAAGGCCTCTAGTATCCAAATAGGGAATTCGAGACAGTTTACATGGAGCGGGCACTAATTTTCCTCTGTGCAATTGAGTTGAGTGGAATATGCCCAGGCTATCTGATGTAATTGCAGCTTACCGATGTCCACTTCCGCAACCAAACTCTAGCTTTATATCATGGCAGCTACAATACAGTGTGTTACCTTTACGTGTTTTTGTGGCGCCTTTCCCAACCCAATCGTATTTCCTGTATGACAGTTATGTCGGTTCCAGGTGCAGACCATGGTTCTTAAAAGGGGGTAGAGACGTTTGTTTTTCTTCTTTGTTTTTTGTTTTTATAATTGTAGGATGTTTATAAGGGTCGGTTATTAACCAGATGTCCCACCAAAGCTTTTATCGTTTTTATGGGTAAACGCGTGGCGCATAGCAGCTCACTACCTATAACGGGTGTTAGGAGCAGTTCCACAAGAAATAGCACGAGGAGGTCAGTGTCCACTTGAGTTGAAAGAGGGACTATTTGTTGATGCCGGTTAGGACCGTTGATTGGTATCTTTCATAGTCTACGTCACTCATTCTTAAGAGCTTACGTCAGACCAAAAAAACTTACTTTACATGATTTTTTTCAAGGAACCTACCAATATTTTTAAGTACGTAGATCTTTTTTCATCTGAAGCAGCACATCTTCTTAAATTACTTTTGGAATTTTTGTTGTTAAAAAATATTACATACTTTTGTGGTAAATGGCTACCTGCGAAACCCTTTTTAAAGCGGTGCCAACGATAACTCAAAAACGAATTGTCCTATATTCATATACGTTGATGGGCTGTTTAAGAACCTTATAATCTTGACTTTAAGCGAGACAGAGTTTTAAAATATCTAATTAAAAGGAAATGGTGAAATGTCAAAGTCAACATTTTGATTTTAACGAAAAAATGAACCGTTTTTTGTCCAAAAATCGGCAAAAATAAATAAAAAAATCTGGTTCGCTTAAAGACAACGTCACCAAAATATACAGGTTCGGTCCATTCGTTTTCGAGCTATCGTTGGCACCGACTTCAAAGGGTTCTTCACTTTGAACGGTCATATATCAGCCACTTTTGCTCCAATCGAAATTATTTGCTGCCTTTACTTCAAAACAAGCCAAACACATTCTTTCGATTTTTTAAAGGCGATAAGTAGGGGCAACCCCTGAAACAAATATTAAATCCAATTTTCACCCAATTTCCCACATCATTAATCGCTAAGTTGACAACATTCTTTTTTCAACCACAATTGACGAACGTTGCCACAGACAACACAACACATACTGTTTTAAATGACAACTCTGAGTGCAACTGAACACGACTTGAATTACTCTCTGTGGTCATCAGAACGAATAAAAAACATAAAACACAAGAGCTGAGCTGATCTGGGGTAGCTGTAATCAAATCAAATAATGAATGGATTGAAGGTGATACAAAATAAAAATGCAATAAGAAATGATCCACAAATAACCACAATGAAATTGAAACCCTATAGAATGAAATTTGTACTGAACTCAACAGGATTGTAATGTCTGTGTATAAGTGCAAGGACGGACAATTAGCGAGGCAAACAAACAAAATAATTTTTGCTAATATACTTGCTGTGAGTACCAGATATTGTGCTCATTAAACACATAAACTACTACTCAACTCATCAATACACTTCCAAACACATAAAATCCATAACAGCTGCAACAACAACAACACTACCATGTAGCACCACAAACAATAACAGAGAAACGAACAAAACATTGTTGAATCAATCCACTACTGCTTTGCTGATGGGTGAAAAATTGTTGTGTTGAGGCAGCGGCTACCACGCGACTTGGGTTCAGTAACAAAACGGCATTCGGTGAGCGTGGAATGTGTTTGCGGAAATTCAAAGCTTAAACTTTTACGACTACCAAACCGCCAAACATACCTATCAGTTAAAGATCGTGTTGAACGCGTTTAACTATCCAATTACTTTGGTGTGCAAAATCTTTGCGGGCGTTTTATTTTTCACTTAAAAATAAAAAATAATTAAAATGTAAAATATATACATGCACCTACATATATAAAGTTTTTTTCTCATTTGGATACAATCTAAAAACAGATACAATAACCAGACCTTTATTTGACTCAATGCAACTTTGTTTACCAAAACCAACCAAAACAATGAAATAAAAAATATTGAGTGTGAAATGATGAAAATTTATTTTTTCCAACTAAACAGAAATTAATTGAAAACAAAAAATTTGTTGCAAGTGCTGACTGAGAAACATTTATTTTATGCAGGGCAATGAAAAAATACCCAAACAACCAAAAATGTTTACTTTCAGAAAGAATTATTGATATGGGAATTCACGAAAAAATGAATTTAAATGAAAATGAGAATGAGAATCTGGTGATAAGGCAGGCACAAGAGTGCGTATGATTGATATTTTGTTAGTCCTTGAAGTAGGTCAAAGACAAACATATTTTGTTACTCATACGCCATGAAATCCCATTTTGAAACAAGAAATAGTATACATATTTCGGAAATAGCAATCAGATATCAGAGAAAAGTAAAAAGCCAAGACCCAATGGATTTTTCTTGCTTGCTTACATTTACTTTACAGAAAGAAAAAATAAATTAATACAGAAAAAATAAAGCGAAGAGATCAATAAGTTTTTTTGGCCTAATCGATGTTTATTGTTTTCGATCAAGTTTTGAAAATATATAATTTGAGCACAATATTTCCTCTTTACATGGTCCAATATCCTATTAAGATAAGCATCTGTAGAGCCTAAACTGAGATATGTCATAGTTAATCTCTCGTGGGGGATTCCACTGATAAATATCTGAACAAGATCAAGTGTGATGTAGAAATAAGCTGTAATTGCCTCAGTTTTTAAGATATCTACATGAAATTTAAACAAATATATGAAGAAAAGACAAAATTTTTTAGTTTTCCATAAAAAAAAAATTAAAAATTTTTTTTTAAGCTACATGAAAGATTTTTGGTACATAGATTGGGAAAAAATCCCATTCTTAAATCTGTTCGAGATGCTAATTTTGGTTGTTGCGCGCAAAAGTTATGGCGGTTTCAATTCTGATAAAAAGAAAAAAATCTTTAAAAGACTCTAATCATTATATTGAGAAACTCTCTTAATTAGGGGCTCCCTACATACTATATGTTCACTGAGGTCCCATAACTTTAATGAAAAAGGTTAAATTTTCGCGGAAATTAGGAAAGCATTCAAAACAATTGGTAGTTTACATCTTGTTCTAATAAAATTCAAGCTGTTTATGCATCTGAAAAATATATAAAAAATATGTACGTAATCTAAACATCGCGAAGATTCAAATGAAACCAAAACTATGCAAATCCTTTTAGCGGTTTGCATATTATAGCAAAAAACAAAAAATATATTGAGGAAATTTATAAAATTTTTGTAAGAGAAAATATTTATTAAAATTTATTTTGTGAGTTAGTTAAGCAAAATGTAAGAAAAATAGGTCGGAGTTTTTCTTCTATTTTAGTTAAATTTCACGCAATAAATCACATTTTTTATTCTAATCACTTCTCGAATACACACTAACATCTAGCGGAAGATATGGGTATCGTTCAAATAAATGTTGGGTTCCTTTAAATGGGGTATAATCTTGAAATAAAATTGTATTGGGTAATGTTCATTTTGAAATGCGTGTAAATCGCGAAATCCTCAAAATCACTTGATGCGCATGCGGTTTACCAATACAGCGAATTCTTCTCTTTTAATTTGTACACATTTGCCAATATTTACTTTGGCCGCTAAGATGTAGCATCGTCTGCAGTTTAGTGTGCAACAAACTGTATAACGCTTATATTTTGCACAAAGTGCATACACTTTTTATGCGCATCCGATTTCACTATCAATCGTGAAAAAATACATCGATCTAAACATATTTCAATAAAATCCATCAAGAACCGTGGATGTAGCATCACACAGTATTTTTTGGATAAATCGGATACAGCTCCCATGCCACTAAATTTTTCAAACCGCTGTTTTCGCACAAACCCGAGTGATGATTCACTTTCTTCATTGAAATGGAAACGATCCACATAAAACGCGAATTAGTCAGCGATATTTTGAAAAACATTTTTCGCAAATTTTTCAATTTTTGCAGTAGCCATTTCCGCCGTTCTAGTAGACGGATTTTTACGATCTGTGATTCATATGATCCGGATCGTCGAAAAACTAAAATATCGCGGGGTAACAGCACACTCAAAACTATATTGTAAATACTGTACCCAAAAAATAGGTTTTTTAGAAAAAATATCGCACTAAATTTTGGCCTATGGCAGTAGATTACTCTGCTGCTGTGTGGGCTACATACTCAATAAACATATCAGATTATGCGGAATCGCGAGTTCTTTAATCCTATAATTGGTTTTTCGAGATAACCGAATGCGCGTCCCAGTTACATAAAAAATACAAAAAACACCTGAAATCCGGCTTCAAAATGTCAGCATCCATAAAAGGTGGATACAGTGGAAATTTTGGAAAGTGATACATTAGAAGTGTAATCTTCATTTTGTATTCTCCTACTTTTACTTTGGACAGATGTCCGTCGTTTGAATGGTTTAATCAGAAATCGAATAGCAATGTAAAAAACCTGTTTAGATTCAACGTGTTTTTACCTATGGTTTTTCCTTTACGCGGTCGTAACTACCACGTAAATTAAATTTTTTTCCTAAATTTTTGAGCTTTGTACAAAAACATCTAAATTAATCCAGCAATAGTCATAGTTACTGGTAAACTACAATAGTTCGCGTATTATAATAGTGCAAACCTTGGCTTCATGGAAACTAAAAAATTTTGACTTTTCCTCATATAGAGAATTTCCTAGCTAAACAAAAGTAAATTCAAATTGTATTGTTGTTGGGTTAGATGAGCCACATACAATCTGTCTGTCCATTGAATAAAAATGTACGAATGGGTTGTTTGGTTAAAATGACAGATTGTTGGTATAAATGTTACATATGTAAACAGATATGTATGTATGAGTTAAACTATCCGTGCCATGATGATAATCATGCGATTGTTTCTAACGACATTGAGTGATATGTGGTTTTGGCTAGGTAACCGATAGGTTTTTTCTTACAGTAAAAAATTTAATTTTGGATAATGTTCCAATCTATAATATAGCGTCAGGCCCTTCATGCATTATGTATATCGTCACCATACATGCCAAAAGTCGTAACTAACAAAATAATAATTTTACAGGGAAAGCAAAAAACGATATAAAATGAAAAACTGTTTTATGGAATATTAATGTTATGAAGGCGAGTATATGGAATATTATCAATCGTATACGAATGGGAGTAAGTAATGAAACCAAAACCGCCGAAACGCCTGGTTTTGGGATCTGCAATGTTATCCCATTTTCCGAAATGCCTTTTCTTGAAGTTATTTTTTAACGTAGAAGCTTGAAATTTTGCAAGAGCATATATTTTAGTCTCATGTATTAGATTCGATCAAAAAACTAATTTTGACTTTTTTGGAGATACGACTTCGGGCATTTATGTTCATGTGTATTGTTCAACAAGTTGATTATTGCGCAAGAAAAGGCAAACGGTAAAACTAATCCTTATTTCCGATTCAACGTGCGGCCTGTTCGATTATTTAAAAAATGTCTTTAAACTATCAAAATTTTCCACCTTTCCACTAATTTTCTATTTATAAAATTGTTGTTTTGGATAATTCATCAACACGCCAAGTATTTAAATGAACTTTTAAAAGAGACAAGAGAAAACACAAACACTGAAATTAAACCTCCCCAAACTAATCAAATATGTAGTAAATGTTTTGTAAAACATGCTAAACTAGCTGACATGCGAACATTTATGCGGTGAATTTTTCAATCAAGAATAACTAATAATACGAATCTATACTAAATGAGCCGACAAGGAAATCTAAGTCTTAAAACATAAATAATTTAAAGCTAAAATCTGTCAGGAAGCGAAACCCGAACTAAGTATTTCATGAATGGTAAACCGAAAAAGTAAAGACCTTGTTGTTGTTGATGTTGATGTGGCTCTGGATCCATCTTCAGTTCTAGAAATGTCACTGCTTCGATGAGTTGTAGCCACAAAGCTACTTGGGTCAGTTGAGTAGGTTTGGCAGGGCAGTTGAAAAGGAGCAGTGTGTCATGCGGGCATGTGCCGCATGTTGTGCAGATGTTTTGCCTATAAGAATTTAGACGGTTGCACCATCCCAAGCATTGTTGAGCCAAAACTACTCTGGTTTGTCGTGGCATCTGACGCTCCTCAGCTGTGATAGATGGAGGATGTACTCCGAGCACTGCATTCACACGATATTTGTTTATGGCATCTGCGACTACATCCGTATGATGGCTATTCAAACGCCAGGTTGTCATTGCAGCTGACGCTTCTCAGCTGCGATAGATGGTGGTTTCTGGCATCTGCGACTGCACCTGTTTAAATTCTATTCAATCCTGCCTGATAGGCTTGCTGATCTACGGTTTCTCTCTTGCAACCTTTGACTACTCTTTCTAGATTATGAAGATCCCTCCTGACATGCCTGGATGAGGGAGTCCTATCCACCATATGGTGATTAGGATGGACTTCACGATACTGCAACGAAAGCATGTAATTATGTTTGTATCCTTATGTAGAAGGTACACTGAAGGCATAAGGTAGCATCCTGTTGAAGTTCTCAGGGCGACATTCTGACAGTTTTGAATATTTTTTATATTCGCAGACCACACTGGCACCGCATAGTTTACCACAGACCGACATATTGCGTTATATGTGGTCAACAAGGTTTCTTTATCTGCATCCCCAGTACTGCCAGCTAGGAACTTGATGACCTTGTTCCTACATCTACATTTGTCGCAGATAGCTGTGGTATGCGCCCCTAGAATTTTGGGATTGTATGTAATTGGAATTCGAGACATGACATTCAACTCTGTTCCCACCTCTGACGTCCATGGGGTGAACAGAGTGGCCGTAGATTTAGTGGCGGATGTTTGCATATTACTCGCGTAGAATCATCCGGATACGTTACGATCTCAATGCCGTCTGGAGGGGCGGAATACAGGAGAGGTAGAGGTTAAACAGTTCCGGAGATATCACCCCACCTATGGGAACTCCCTGTTTCACTCTACGGGCCTTGGACTTCTTTTTCATGAATTCTACGTACGACTGGCATCCACACAAACTTGGCCAAAGGGTTGTCTGCTCGATGTGCTCAAACAGCGTCAAGTGCCACCATGAGCCTTCTCTCACACGGCTTGCTCTGGTTGAGTCATCGGCTAATATGTGTGACTGTTCTGCTTACGGAACCCATGCCGATGAGCGGCAACTAGATAGCTATTTCTAACGCTGGGGATGATTAATGCCTTAAGGGTCATTGCTACAGGAGATAAAGCAAAAGTGGGCCGTATGATTCACCTTTGTTGGCATCCATACCTGGCTTCATTAACGGAACCATGCTGCCCATTTTCCAGACTTCGGGGACGATGTGGGTGGCTGGTGAAAGGTTGAGAACTTTAGTAAGATACTCTTGACTCCCGGCTCAACCATCTGTTTCATCATTATCGTGGATATTCCATCTGGGCTCAACGCTTTAGATGATTTTGCGATTCTGATGACATTCGCAAAATCATTCCTTGTAAATGGTGGTGATTCATGCTCGACAGGAAGATCTGATGCGACGTAGTACTCTTCGCTCTGACACTCCCTGTTCAAACTGTAGATTAAAATAACTTGAACACCTCTTCGGATCAGTCAGCGTAACGTCGCCAAATGTGACTAGGGTCCTATCTTCCTCCTTTCCAGAATTCGAGAGTGACTTAACCGTTGCCCACAATTCACTTATTCCGGCTCCAATGTTGCATCTCTTCAGATGATTTAGCCGCTCATATTCACCGATCAACCTGTTAACTTCCAGTGACTCTGTGGTTGGCACAAAGAACTTATCATGTTAATTTGCTAATCCCGTCGCCTCTTTTGGGAAATTTGGTCTCACTTCGGGTATTCGACCAGCAGGTATATGGCGAACGGCTGCAGCAGTAATGATGTATCGGAACATCATTTCTGCTAGCCAAACAAAAAAGAGTTCGACAGATCTCTGAAACGGGGATATTAGTGAACACTTTGAAACTAGATTAATTAGCTTTCCCATAATTGTTGAAAATGTGGCATTTACAGGTGATGAAAACGGGGGGTCTGCTGAGGGAGACAATTATGAAGAGATGGTCTGATCCAAGAAAAACGACGGGTTACCAGGTGACGTAATTTGTCAGACCAAGTGACCCGGTGGTTATGTCTTGCGAACTGTGGCATTCTTCGATAATTCGGATAGGGACGTCCTCAATAACCGTGCAAAACGCAGAGCTATCGAAATTTTAAATTTAGCGATAATCACCCACTTTATTTTATGTTTCACAGTGAATGGAAGACCATTATGATTCCTGTGCTGTCCCATAACATATCATCTTTCAAGTAAAAATTAAAATGCTTATAATTTCGGTAATTTAATATATTTTTCGGTAAGTTAGTGACCAAAAAAGTGGTCGAAAAGTCCTACCTTTCATTCATAATTTTGCGCTTTAATTTTAACAATTTTTGTCTGTAACTCAAAAAATGATTTAGAGAATGACACTACAGGTTGTTTGGGTATGCGTGAATACCTTACCCAAACCCACTGTGCAGAGTATAGTCGTTCCCATATGTGAATGCGTAAATAATATCATTGATATCATATCAATATGAAGATATGATGCACCTACACAAACAGCAGAACATCTGTCAATGTACACAGTCATCCAAGCCGAGCAAAAAAATAATGTCTCTGTTATCTGTATTTGACATTTATCATTTCATTCTCATGATAATTGTTTTTGTTTTGTCATAAGAAAAAACGCACAGATCACAAAGACACAATCTAGCATTACAACAAAAATAAGCGCAAACAATTGTTCTCTTTGTCTCAGTGACCCCTCCCCCCTTCCACATTTTAACGTTTGACAACCAAACAATCATTGACATTGATACATATTTGTGGCAGAATGCTGGCTGGCGTTCAGGCGATAATTGGTGTTGTAGGTGTTCGTTTAACGAAATGATTTGGTGTAACTTCAACATTTTCCATCCAAATGAATATTACAAAATTTATAGCTTCAATTTTTAAGGTCAAGTTTAAATGTGGAATATTTATTATTATCGGCGACTATCTTTTTTCTCTATCTTCATTTGTTTACCATGTTTATGTAGCATTGAAACAGAACCAATCATCAATACAAATTGTTCGTCTGTCATTTGAATTGACGTTTGAACATTTCCAATCAATCTTTGAATTTTTTTGTTTAATAGATTTCAATTGAAGATTTTTAAACAAAAAAATATGTATATCAATGTAGGTATGTTTGTTCTTTTGCATTTGCATGTGTTCCTAGGTGTTGTTGTTGTAGCTAGGTGTTGTTGCTTGTAGCTTCGTATGTATTATTTTTCGGATTATACCCCTATTTTGAAAAATGAAAGTGCACTTACATTGAAAATTTGGCGTTGAAAGTTTTTGAACTTGTAAACGTTATACGAATATTGATCAGATAACAAAGAAGACAACAACACATACCTGCCTGCCTGTCTTGTCTTCGCTTACCAGTTTAGTCACTACCGCCGCCGCTAATGGTGGTGACACAATACCTTCAACTTCACCTAACAGCGCCAATAATCGCTGCCACCCGAAACAATGCCATAAATAAATAAATCGGATGCGTGTTTAGTTTTTAATTAAAATTTGCATGTTCGTTTTTTTATTTCTTGTTTGTCAAATACTGTCTATTGCAGCAGAAGTTTGCAAGGTCTAGTGTTGCTTTATTGTTGGGTAAAATGTTCTAACTCTCGTTTTGGAGAAAGAAGACAGTTTTAAGCCGAAGTTCTTTTTTAAATCCATAATAAAATAATAAGGTGGCGTAAAACGGCCAGCTGATTGATTTCAATCTGACAATTATGTACGTTGTTATTGTGAATTATTTGCGTAAAACCCTAAACAAACTGTTTGACAGATTGAAGAATTTTCTTGATGTTGTTGTTGTACTCTTTACGTGACCTGTTAAATAGACCTTGTTTAAACCTAATATAACAGCCTGTTTATATGTATTATAGCTTTTTGTCGGGTAATTGTACGGTTACATTAGAGGTCTTTGCAGGGTTAACCCACTTCATGAGGATTTATTTGACGTTTGCGCTATGGAATTGGCATTTGAAACCCAAACACACTGGCTTAATCCGGTTAAGTGTAACCGGTGTATTAATCTTCTTTATCAGGATTTATTTATATTTGTCGTATACGCAATGAAGTTGACAATTGTAAACGCGCTATAAAGCCGCATTTACATCTAACAGGTTTTATATTATTTTAATTGTAAATTCCATAAAATATCTGTCTATTTGTCCCAAATACTTACTTTAGGAGCACGTGTACATCGAGTTAAACACTTCTGTTGCCACTGAATTCAGCATTGGAATGTATAGCTGACCCTTCTCTAAAGTAGACTTAAACTTGGTTTATAGTACATTTACATTTACGAAATCGAGTGGATTATAACTGTTAATTCCTTTGTGTATACGTCAAAAGAAATCCCATCTGAAATCCATTGAATTTCATTTGACGTTTAAGCAATGGAATTGACAGTTGAAATCGAGTGGATTTCGTAAATGTAAAACTAGCATTAGACTATGCACTTATACTATGAATAAGTGCATTATCTTGATTTATTTGACATATATTGTATAAAAAAGACAATTTAAATCGACTGGATTTGCAAGCATAGTCTAAAGGGGGTATTACGCCTGTAAAAAAGAAAAGACACGGAGGTCTAATCTTAGTGAGTGCTCTAGGCACTGATGTTTATTGAATAAAATTCTACTTATGAACTACTTATGAAAATGTAACTTAACCTAATATAACACAACAATAATTCGTATCTATTCTAACACCGTGTTAATATTCTTTATGAGGATTTATTTGACTTATATGCAATGGAATTAACATTTGAAATCCAGTTATATGTAAACGTACTATTAGATGTTCCTTTAAGCTCATTCAGTATAGATTCTTATTTAGTTCTTTTGGATTTAAAATATACCGCATAAATGTTCGCATGTCAGTCAATTAGCATGTTTTACAAAACTTTACTATTTGTTTAGTTTGGGGAGGTTTATTTTCAGAGTTTCTATTTTTTTATTTCAAATCCCAGGAAACTGGGACAGTAAAAGGGAGAAGATAAGATAGAGGGGCCAAAAAAGAGAAGGGGGAATTTGGTGTTTCTATTTTATTTTGTCTCCTTGAATATATAAATACTAAACCACTTTAAAAGTCCATTTAAAAACTTGGCGTGTTGATGGATTATCCAAAATAATCATTTAAAAAATAGAGAATCAGTGGAAGGGACATTTTAAAGAATTTTTCTGTAATCAAACAGTCTGCGTTAAGGACTACATCTGCTGTTATTGTTGGGCAATAATCAACTTGTTGAACAATAAGTAGACTTAGTCCCAATTTAAATTGGGCGAGTTTACTTGCGACAATTGTCATTTTGTAAGAGAGAGAGGTGAGGCATATGGTAACCCTTTGCCTCTCAGCACCCTCTCTCACCTACAAACTGACAATTGCCGCAAGTAAACTCGCCTAATGTAAATTGGGACTTACCCATAATGCATGGGACTGGCGTATTACTAAAGATTGGAACATTGTCCAAAATTACATTGTTTTTCTGTAATAAAAAAGCTTTCGCCTACCTAACCAAAACCACATATCACTCAATGTCGTTTGAAAATAATCGCATGATTATCATCATAGCACGGATAGTTTAACTCATACATATATACATACAGTATGCAAAGTTCATATTCGTACACCCCTAAAAAATGAATAAAATCGTTATTAATTCCATATTTTGTGTGCAAAAATGAAAAAAATTGATAGAAATTACCATAACGAAGAAAGATTTAAGAATAACAAAACAAATTTTTAATTTATTCCGTAATTTAGGTATAGATAGCGCCTGTGTGGGTGGCAAAGTTCGTATTCGTACACCTATAAGCACTATATATTTGGAGTTTTAAGGATTTTCAAAGCAAAATACCGCAAATTTTTGTTATTTTCTTCTTTTGAAATGCCTCTGCTAAAGAAATATGTAAAAATAACGGTAATTTTATCAAAAATGTTGCATGAATAAAAAGTAGGACGAATATTTGAAATACTTAAGAAAAATGCGCTGGATATGATTAATTATTGCAAATTTATTCCCGAATTTTGGCCGAAAATAGCTAATAGCAGTCCTTCTGTAACAATTCCGAGGTCTAATAGGCCGTTTATATATAACAAGGTTAACCCAGTGGGTCTGGGTTTCAAATGTCATTTCCATTGTATATACTTCAAACAAATCCTCATAAAGAAGGTTAACCCTGCAAAAAACTATAATATAAACGCCGTATAATATGATAATAAATGTTGTCAGCGTTTGGAAATGCAAAGAAACGTAATCCGGGCTTAGGTAAAGGAAACACATTTTTGGTTTTTTCTTGGTGAAAATCGCAAGTTTCGTTTAATATTTGACATTAAATGTATTGAAGTTTTAGAATACGGTTTCAAAAATCATTTTATGTCGAAAACTGTGAGAAATTATGAAGAAAAATGAAACTGTAGAAGTTTTCATACTGTCTGCGTACGACTAAAATTCTACGCTTACTATGAACGAGGGTTATGGCTTCCAAAATTGCGAAAATAACGGTTTTTACTTCTTGAATATTATATTTCTTTACCGAAGGATTCAAAATGAGTACAAAAATGTCAAAAGAATGGAGTAAATTTCCCAGGAAATAACGTGGGGTAACCATTTGAAGGTTAGCATTATTTTCGGGGAAATTTTCTTCCTAAAAAATGTATTATTCCTCGTAATTTCCGATATGTCTTGACATAAAATGATTTTCGAAACCGTACTCTAAAACTTCAATACATTTAATGTCAAATATAAAACTAAACGTGCGATTTTCACCATGTAAAAACAAAAAATGTGTTTCCTTTATCCAAGCCCGGATTAGGATTCTTTGCATTTCCAAACGCTGACAACAATTATTTCATATTTGACCTCGAATATTGTTACAGAGGGACTGCCATTAGCTATTTTCGTCCAAAATTCGGGAATAAATTGCAATAGTTAATCATATCTACCACATTTTTCTTAAGTATTTCAAATATTCGACGGACTTTTTATTCATACAAAATTTTTAATAAAATTATCGTTATTTTACATATTTCCATAGCAGAGGCATTCCAAAAGAAGAAAAGAACAAAATTTTGCGGTATTTTGCTTTGAAAATCTTTAAAAACTCCAATTATAAAATGTTTATAGGTGTACGAATACGAACTTTGCCACCCACACAGGCGCCATCTATACCTAAATGACGGAATAAATTAAAAGTTTGTTTTGTTATTCTTAAATCTTTCTTCGTTATGGTAATTCCTATCAATTATTTCATATTTGCACATAAAATGTGGAATTAATAACGATTTTATTCATTTTTTAGGGGTGTACGAATATGAACTTTGCATACTGTATTTACATATGCATGTAATACAATTTGCCATTATTTTAACCAAAACAAACAACCCATTCGTACATTTTAATTCAATGGACAGACAGATTATAATGTGGCTCATCTAACCCAACAACAGTTTGAATTTGTATTTATTTTTGTTTTCCACACGTTTTGTTGTTTGTTTCCTTGTCTTTTTTGCGAATATTAATATGAACATATTTTGAGTACTTTTTGTCATTAATAAATAAATGTGTCATCCGGATACACTCGAAATTTTCAATACTTAACATTGATTTGTGGTTATACAGTATGCAAAATTCGTACACCCCTAAAAATGAATAAAATCGTTATTAATTCCATATTTTATGTGCAAATAGGAAATAATTGATGGGAATTACCATAACGAAGAAAGATGTAAGAATAACAAAACAAAATTTTAATTTATTCCGTCATTTAGGTATAGATGGCGCCTGTATGGGTGGCAAAGTTCGTATTCGTACACCTATAAGCACTATATATTTGGAGTTTTTAAGGATTTTCAAAGCAAAATACCGCAGATTTTTGTTCTTTTCTTCTTTTGGAATGCCTCTGCTATAGAAATACGTACAAATAACGGTAACTTTATTAAAAAATTTTACATAAATAAAAAGTCGGACGAATATTTGAAATAATTAAGAAAAATGTGCTAGATATGATTAACTATTGCAATTTATTTCCGAATATGAACTTTGCATACTGTACATAATAGCCTCCGAGTACAATCGAATCCCACAATCACAAGGAAGTTATCAATGAACGGACACATAGAATTCAATGTTCATGCCTTTAAAATGTCGAAGGAAGGAAAAAGCTAAATTTTTTAATATTTGCCGATTTTTTCATTGAGTGTATTTGTGGTGGATTATCAGTTTCACTCCCATTGTCAGAACTTTAATTATATATTATTAGGTCTGTTCGATAACCCAAAAATGTGTACAAACTTTTACAAAATGATGTTCGATAACAAACTTGTTCAGAAAAAGAGAAATAAGAAGTACTTGCAAGTGGTTGCAAGAACTAGCAAGTACTTTTTACTTGGGATGTTATCGAACAGGCCTATTATAATTAAGCATAAATACAAATGTCAGCAATTACACATAAGCTCTGTTCCAGAACATTTTGCGTTCCCTTATGTATAGTACACATTGACAAGCAAAACTGACAGTCATCGAGGTCTATTTCGTAAATATCAAAGCCTAACTGAAAAATTTCTTTTGTAATATCTAAATAATACCGTATATTTAAAAGGTTTTTCGCTAAATAAAAGTTGTTATTTGCCGGAAAATTGTCTTAAAAGTGCGTTGGCTGTCATTTTTGATTGATAGTGTGTACTCCCCTTTACACAAAATTTATATGCTTCTTATTCTTTACGTAATTTTTCTGACATTTCTTTACGTGTCAATTCCTATTTTTTATTCTCGTTTTTTTTTTTTTTTTTTTGACATACCATAAGGAGCAGTCGTTTATCTTCGTTCCCTCTTTTTATGGACTAGTTCAGTTCCTCTTATCACAGAATCGGTGAATTGAACCAATTGATTAAGAATTAGAGGAACTATAACGCATTTTACACTTGCACTTAAAACAGGTGTTTTGGGCGTTTATAAGCATTTTAATTTTACCGATATTTATCGGTAACTCAATAATGAGTTAAAGAATCACACCACAGAAATGACACAAAACTTTACTCAAACGTTGGTTGTGTTTTCAGCGTAAGACTGTGCAGTTGAGATTTATTGATTTGTAACGCCAACATTTAATACACACAAATTAAATATTGGCACCACTACTGTATCTAATTTCAATTTTCTCGCTTGCAGAACAACACAATTAAGTTGCAAACGAACATTGAAAATCTCATTTTAACACCAAATTGATTTCAATCCAACTGCGCGCACATACATACATGCGCGCATAATTTTTTAATTATGAATACAAAATTATTTACACAGTTCTCTTGGTATGGTTTTAAATATTATTCCTACATAACACACAACAATGATGGTTATGAACTGGTTATAATTAATATTGAATACCACAAAAATGATAGGTTACATTTGTTACGTTAAAAATTAAATTTCAATTGCAATATGATGTGTGCAGTAAAGCGTTGTGGTCTGGTATGCCCACATTGTACTGACAGAATATAAGCTGGGTAGAAAAAAGCCACATTAACCAATCGAAATAATATTATAACTTAACCTACAAAATTATCCCACGCAGGGTCAGTGATTTACATATGTATGTACACGTATGTGCGAACATTGTACCTGCATTCCATGGAAATAAATGTTATAAAAAATATTTATTGAAAATTTATTATCAAACAGGCCCATTCTAATGTACAAACTTTTATATGTACGTGCACAGATTCGTTTATTAAGGCGATTAAAAAGTGAACGACACAAATTCGGTGTTAAGCGCCTATATTTTGGTTATTAAAATAAAAAATAATTGAATATCAATATTTTATTAGATAACTATTGTTACATAATTACCTAAATAATATTCAAAACTAAAACATGTAGCGCATTTGTTGCTTTTGCGAAAACAAACATTTAATTGGTTGGCTTTCTAAGACAGAGTTGAGACACATTGATGTAAACATATCGTTACATACATATATTATGAGTCCTAAGGCGGCCATCAGACCATCTGTTTTTTTCACATGTATGTTGTCACTTTTGGTATACTAATACTACAGAACAGCTGATGTGAAAAAGCAGATGGTCTGATGGCGGCCTTATTCACACTGGCACCTAGATAGACATTCAATGGAATTTACATAAATGACGCATAGTCCAAATTTACATTAAGCAATTTTCCTTGCGGCAATTGTCAGTTTATAAAAGAGAGAGGTGAGGCATATGGTAACCCTTTGCCTCTCAACACCGTCTCTCATTGAAAAACTGACAATTGCAGCAAGGAAATGTGCTTAAGGTAAATATGGACATAGTATAAAAACCTGTTTGA
The DNA here is from genome assembly GCF_047663935.1 of Musca autumnalis. Taxonomy (NCBI): domain Eukaryota; kingdom Metazoa; phylum Arthropoda; class Insecta; order Diptera; family Muscidae; genus Musca; species Musca autumnalis. The sequence goes on from NW_027411977.1 coordinate 146,757,529, forward strand.
TGTAAAGGAGTCTTAAATATCTGAAAAAAGTACTAGAACCTTATTTACATTCCCAACTGAAACAACTGTGCAGGTTATTTATTTCACAGATATTAAATAAAATTGACAATGTAAATGACGCATTTGTTTTAGATGTGGCTTGAATACCTTCCTGAGAAGTTACAATTGTAATGGCAAACTTAATTTAAACCTGGAGATTAAGAAAAGTTGGCTTTAGTGGAAATAAAACACAACAAATGAATTCCTAATTTCACAATTTATACATTATTTTACCGTATATTACAACAACACTTAAGTGTATTAAACAAACAATTAAATGTCATTAACAGCAAATGCTGGTAAGAACTTCCGTTGTTATTTCCTCTCGAAATGATTGAAGTATTTGTGTCAATGGTGGCTTAATGGTAAGCCAAGCTCTTTGCCGTCAACTTTTCCCATAAAATTCTGAAACAAAAGTGGTTTTAACTTTCAAATAAATGGCCAACGTGAAAAGTAAATACGCTTCTGCATGGAAATGGACGGCGTGAAAGTGCATACACCGGCATTTTATGGTGAATTGTGTAAAATTTGACAAAAGCGGTTGAGGTGGCTCTTCATTAAATTACAAAAGAAAAGTGACATCAATATTTATACCACTCGTCTTGCAATATTTTAATATTTATAAAGCTAGTTTTTAATAAACAAAACTTCATCTTATTTATATTGTCAAGAATTAAGTCACTCTCGATGAATAATCAATCCATGTTTGGTTATTTATTAGTTCCACGCCACCTTCATTTGATCTTGACATGAGTTGATCTTTTTTTGAGATTATTTCATACAAAAATATTCTAACAATGATTAATTTTTTTCTTATGAAATAATTACGTTTCCGGCTATAATACTTCAAATCAAAACAGGTATTTGATTTAAAAAATGCCGGTCATCAGCGTATTTTTTTGAGTTTTTTATCCGTAGATGTGTATGTATGTTGACCATTGCAGAGGCGTATTTATGTCTAGCCTGTTGTGTTGATCAGGTAACAGACTGCCGTCAGTGTCTGTTGAAAATTTTAAACCTAACAAATGACTTTCAAAAATATCTATCATGCGAAACAAGCTATCCCACCCAAAAAACTCTGCAGCTGATTTGTTCATCCAGTTATAGTATTTTAATTGTGGTGTAGACAGATGATGCAATAGTAAGATTACGTAAATTGGTCGGCTGATTTCCCTCAATTTGTCAAATTTGTTACTATTGTAAATGAAATGTATGAAAATGTAAACAAACATTTTTACAGCTAGTACAAGTGACGATGCACTACATCTTTTTCTACGAATTTACTAATGTGTTTTACAAGAGAATACGCGGCTAGGAAGCAGTCCATTTTACATATACAGTACACGGTTAAGATGCCCTACATTTTGCATCCACAGCACGTCTTTTGATGCTTAGGATTGAATTTAAAGGCATTCTTCGGAATGTGTTTTAATAAGTCTAAAGATGTTTCATCATCCATAAGGTCCATCTTATTGTCTTCCTATAACCAGTTCAGATTCCGACATGGACATTAAAATGTTTGTGTCTTCCGGTTGTTTTGCTTGGTACTTTCTTATGTACTAATACTACGTTTACATATAGCTGGTTTTAAAATGCAAATTCGTTCGCGTATACGTAACCCGGCAAAAAGCTCTAATGTAACCATAGCGTAAAGTTTTTAAAGGATGTAGTAGTCATGGCATAATTACCAAGGTAGATGCATCGGCGAATTGCTACAACAATGCGATTTTTTTGTAATGTAAAATGTCAAAATTTGTAAACAAGGCGAAGAACAAAACAACAATGCCATATGAAATTTGCGGCAAATTTATTTAACCAATCAAAACCCAGAATAACTGAATCAATGATATGGTATTTGTTCTGATTTTCACGGCGAATTCCAGTCAACATTGACATTTTAAATTCGATCAGTTGGGCCATGGCGGAATAAGAAGGTGTTACATCAGTAGCTCAAATTCAGATGAAACGTCAAATTTGATCACGATAATGCAATACTATAAATTGCTTGTTTACATTTTGTATATGATTTTATTCACAATAATGTATTTTGACAACTATAACAATAATCAGCTGTTTTTGCTGTAGTACCTGTATTATTGTGACATGCGCTGGGGTGATGCATCTACCTTGGTAATTGTGTTATGGGTTTAGTAATAGAATACAAATTATATGAGATCAGTTTACAACTTTTACTAGTTTTGCCGGTTTTACCATTTTCAAATGTAAAGGAACAGACCAAATGTTTAGTGATGCACAACGATTCACTTAAATGAGCAGGCGGATTAGTTCAGTCTAACAGTACGTTTAGACTATGCTTGGTTTAGCAAATCCAGTGCATTTATGTTGCCATTTTCAATCAGTATATGTCAAAAATCGAGATAATGCACTTAATCATCGCATAAGTGTATTGTCTAAACCAGTGACGACCAGAAGACACAAAGCATAGGAAATTATGCTACCTGTGCTAACGCAGCTTCCCGTACAAAATGTTTATTTATGTGACTAAAATTTGTGGGCAAAAGCAATGGTGGTGGTTTTGTTTCTACTGCGAAACTTCGTAAACGACAATGTCGCTGCAATGCTTGACCATCAGTGGTCTAAACCAAGCGTACGAATTTATTTTAATCACCGTTGGCATTGGAGCTTTTTGCCGGGGTAATCTTCTTTTATTTATTTTGACGAACTAATACCCCGGTTACACTTAACCGGATTAACCCAGTGGGTTTGGATTTCAAATGTCAATTTCATAGCGCAAACGTCAAATAAATCCTCTCGGAGTGGGTTAACCCGGCAAAAAACTCTAGTGTAACCGTACTATAACAATGGAATTGACACTTGAAACCCAGTGGGTTTATTAAATCTGGTTATATGCAAACGCACTATTAGTTGAAAAAACGTGTGATAATACAAACAGATCATGGTGCAATACATAAGGTGGAACAATGAGGCCAGCTGATTTCATCCAATTTATTAAATTCGCTCAAAATTGCCTTGATACATAGTATTTCATTAAAAACGCAATTTGAAATGATTTTTATCTCTCTGGGAAATCTTTTCTAATGATACGCTGATACGCATATTACTTTATCCAGTAAAGTTCCGAAACATTATTCAACGCATAGTTATCTACCACAAATGGTTCGAAATAATCTTGAATTATGTGTGTTAACACATGTTTTGTATAGCGCAGCTACATTAATACAAATAGATCAGTTTTATTTGGTCAAAACTAATTGGGCTATAAAACACATTAATTAGCATTAGGCCGATAATCGATTTGCTTTACAACATGTATAAAAAATCGCCCAATATTGCCAAATATGTTTCTAATACTTAGCTAAAATTCCATTATAAAATATTGTTGTTTTTTTGTGGAGTCTTCGCGTCTAGCAAAATCCATCATAATAAAACTTGTACAATGATTTAAGAAGAATGACATCATAACCAAAAGTGAAGACTGCTATTCATTTACCTCTGTTAAGCTGCACTAAGAAGATTTTTATCATTTCAACCAAGGTATATTCATATAAGGTAAATGAATGAATTACAACAACTAACAAATTTACAAAAACAACGTTGTTGTTATTGAAAATTAATTGTCAAAGATAAATATTGAATAATAGGGTCGTTCCAAAAATTTATTCAGGAAACACATAAATACATTTTGAAAATCCTCTAAAATAGGACAAATTTGAATCAAAATGTAATTATAAAACACTCAAAATTGTCGTATGTCATTGTTATTATACGTTTCCGGTGAAAAGAAGAATTTTATGGTAGCAAATTTTGAAGTTTCAAATTTCATGAGTAGACCCTATTACATTTTGAAAACTAAATTTACAAAAAAAGTAAGAATACAGCTGATTGTCACTTTTACCTTGTATAAATATGCCTTGATTTCAACCATTTAAAGAACAAACACGTAAAGAAACAACAAACAAAACAAAAAAACAGATAATAATTTATTTCTTAAATTAAATACCATTTTGGTTTGCTTTGGAAGAACTCCATGCATGTTCAATTCTAGCTAATGTCAAACACGTTTGAAATGTTCAATCACAAAAAAAAACATTCCAAAGAGGAAATTAGTTTTATCAGAGTAATTGCTGTCGTATTTTGCCCCGCCAACATCTAAGGAAATTGTTGCCATTTTGGTCAGCAGTTTTTAATTATTTTAATTAAGTTCTTAAACGTTACGTTTTTTCAATCATGCCTGGACTATTAATGAGATATTTGCCGGTTGTGTTTATTTTTTGTCATCTACAAATACCATCTATTGTCAAATTAAAGTGAAATGAAATTGGGATTGGACTCAATGATATGGGAACTTCCATGACCATTAGTGGTATTTGATCTGTTCCACAAAGAAGAAAGAAGTAGGAAGTTTAACTTGGCTGAAAATACTCACGTAAAGTAGGCCAAATTTAGGTTGAGGGGCGTTTTCACCCTTGAAACATGTTTGGATTACATTTTTGCTTTTACATCTGTGTAAATTTGAAACACGCACATAATCTCCAAAATACCCAATTGCTTTCTTAGAGTAAAACAAAAGGGATAGATAGCCATAATTCTATAAATATCCATACAGTGTTTTGAATACAAGTGCAAAGCTTGCCTAATTCAAAAAAGATATACAATAAAGAACTCTTTACAAATAAACGCTCAATATGACCGATGTTGATGTTTTATCGTCGCGTATGAAATCGCGTTTACACCTACAAACAAAAACAATCGGAGCTGATCGCATCAAAAAAGCCAAAGAAAATAATGAAGATATTGCCGTATTGAGCATGTTCCTGCCAAATGCATCTGCACGAGAAGAAAATCGAAATTTCTATTGTGCCCTAGGTGACTATTGTCGTCTAGGTGATCCCAAGTTAACAAAAGCAGGTAAAGTATCAAATAAAGATATAAGATGTACATTTTATTAGCCACATTTTAATAATAAAAAAATAAAGAACTCACGTTTGAAGAAAATATGAAATGTATTTAATATGTATGTAATTGAAAATTGATGTGAATGCATTGTATTGTTCGCCATACTAATTCAATTGATCCATTCACTGAAAGGAACTTTTGAATGTGATCGAAAGAACTGCTGACATATGAACTTTGGTACTTTATTGACAAAAAATGTTGACATTAGCTGTGTTCCTTTACTTATCTGAGGTTAAAATTTTTACCATTTGTTACCATTTTTAACCTGCAAAGCGTTCCTTAACCCCGAAAAGCGTCAAAACTGGAAGCAATTTTTAGGAGAGTGAGAGAGGAGAGAGAGCGTAAATGGCTTTCCCTTCTACCACAGGCTACCAGACAAATTTCTGCAGGTAAAAAATGGCAGAATTGATTTTTCGACTTTTGTTTGACGATTATTTCACAATGAAGAAAAAACTAAATTAAAAACTGTGAAATAAAAGACGAAAATTGATTTTTTCATGTTTCTTTTTGACATTGCTGCCAGATCTACCATTTTTCCGTTCCTTTACTTTTCTGGTAAAAATGTTCATGAGAGAGCAATTTTGACACTTTTCTCTTTTACCACTCTTACCATTAAAAAAGTAAAGGAACAAAGCTAATATAAAGACAAAACTCACTCAGTTCTTCGCTAATTTTTTCTGATTTGCTTAAATCGAACTAGGTGGCTTTTTGCCTATTATTCTATTATCAGAAATAACATGGTAATAGAATAAAAGGCAAAGGGCAATCTGGCTGGAATTTGTCTAAGTCTTTCTTTATTCTTTTATCAGAAATGGCAGCCAAGAAAGCGTAGCAAGCAAGAAACATACATTTAGCTTTGCCCTTAACATTTTAATGCTGGCTCCAACTTGCCTGCGTTATGGGTACTTTACACGATATGTTTTTTACATATGAGTTGTCACTTTGCATATACATTTTGTATGGGAGAAGTGACAACTCATATGTAAAAAACATGCCGTGTAAAGTACCCATTATCTTGCAGGGCCCTTCTAAAAAGCTAAATTGGTTTTCTGTAAAACCATAAACACATCCAACGTTTGAGTAAAGTTCTGCTTCATTTCTGGTTAAAGAATGAAAGACAGCAGAGACAATGGCAACATATGTATGTAGATCGAATTTTTATTTATTCTTTTATCGGAAACGACGCAAAACTATACTCAGACGTAGGATGTTTTCCGCATATTTCCTAAAATAAGTTTTTCAACTTAAATTCGATCGGATTGAAATTGGTCTTATATTGTTACCAATATAATGCTACAAATTGTATTAACTCACTCTTTCCTGATAAACTTGTATTTTGAAGAGCATTTCCAAATCCACAACTTATAGGTCCTAACGCCATGTTTACATTCGATTTTGTTTTGTCGGGTTAATCTCCTTTATGAGGACTTATTTGACGTAAATCCAATGCATTTGACAATTATAACCCACTGGATTGTCTAAATCCAGTTATATGTATACGTACTATAAGTCCTATCTTCTATGGGTAAAATATACATATTTTATCGTGCGGCTGTTGTGCGCCAGAATTCCTATTCCATTCTAGTTCGAACAATTCAATGTCATTGTTATAATGTATATTATGTATATATGTCATTCTTATTTCTATTTTCTGACAGTGAAATGACAAATTTTTGCTTATATTGTTAATTGTCAAGGTAATTACATAGTTTAAATTTGGCATCACTGTATAGTTAACACCTATAACAACAAAGCCCAGCAAAACATCAAATGGTGAATCATTTGAAAAATTGTCAAAAAATATTTCTGGCGACAGGGAGATTATAATGACGTGAGCAAAAGCATTTTTTCTTTTCGTTTTCACTCTTTAGTTTTTAGTTTGCGATAACAAAAAAATCATGTTTGGCTTTCTTATTTAAATGATGCCCAAAAGCATTTTGTTAAAAAACATAAACTCCCACTACCAATTATGCATCATATTAAACGTCTACATTTTTTTCTTCAAAAATTCAAGAAGTTGTAGTTTGTTTCATTTTTGTTGTTATTGATAGCCGTTGAATGTGATGAGATCATGGAGAGGCAAATTGCCATTAACATCTGGCTTGAACAAGCCAGCCCTATGAGCCAAGCTAATTCTATAGCTCAAGAATCAAAGAATGAACTAGATAACATTATAAATAAAAATAGTTTATTTTAAACCTTTGAATTATTAGAAAGTGTGGATATCAGAAATCCACACCTTTCTAATCAAATTGTTGATGAAATGCTTTTATCGATGATGACAATATCATAACCTATTAGTGTCAAAGTTGTACCTTGACTTTTTGACTATGATTATTCGAAATTACGCGATATTTGGCAAGAATTGTTATTAAATTTATAGTGTGCAAGTATGTTTACAATAGGTCCGTACGATAACTTCGCAAGTAAAAAGAACTTGCAAGTTCTCTTAGCTCTCCTATATTGAATACGTTTGTTATCGAACAGCATTTCGCTAAATTGCTCATAAATATCGTTAATTACGAGCCGCACTATTTGATAATAAAAAAACATTTATTATTTAATGTACTTCGAATTTAAATATTATTTATTGTCATCCTATTATTCTTCTTCTCCTCCTTTATCTATAAAAGTCATTAACCTGCTTATTTGTCACTGATATTTTTTTTGATTGAAAAATTATGAAAATTGTTTACGACTAGACTAGTTTGTCATTATTTATTAACATTCCGCGTAAATTTGTATACCAATATTCAAACAAGAATACAAGTTTTAGATATTTATATTTGTAGTGATTATTAGAATGTCATCAATTGTGTGTGAGTCAAACTAGCAACAACGACAAAACTGTTGCGTTTATGATTTTCCTAGCAACTTTTCACAATAATTTATGGAATCCCATAATTTTCTGTGTTGTGTGTCACGTTTATTATTCACTTCGAGTGGAAAATGGAACAATGTTTATAAAGTATTGTCTTTTTCCGGTATTCTGATTTGCAGATAGTATTGAAACGGGTAAAATGATTATTTTAATATTTTTTGTAATTAGCTGCATGCACGAACATAAAAGGCTGTTGAACTTAAAGTAAATTTGTTTTTTTTTTTTGTAATCGTTAAGAAATACTTATTTTAAGAAAATTGGATCGAAACTATTTTATAATTGGTTTTTGCCATTGCACAATTACCAAGGTAGTGGTGTCACACCAGCTGTTCGAGTATTAAGTGTCAAATCCCATTGTAAAAAATTATTTTTGTTGTAATTTCCCCCATAACATAAAGAAAATTTTGAAATAACATATTACAAATATGTCGATGCCACTACCTACCTGTTCGATATGCCTTGGTTTTTGCTCTGTTTCAGAACCTGCTAGAATCTATTATTTTTCGCAAATTTATTGTCAACATTTCAAAAATAGAACATATATGTATTTCTATAAATTCTTCAACCTAAAAACCATCATATATTTTTGTAGGTGCCGTCATCTCAAATGGTTGAGCAAAGGTCTAAACATATGCTCAATATAAGACTTTTCCATATTCTCAATTGGTCCATTTCACTTTCGCTGAAGATTCCGATAGCTATAAATAACCCATTGGGGTTATATAATATAAAAGGTCTGTTCGATAACTTCCCAAGTAAAAAGTAATTGCAATTTCCTGCAAGTACTTCTCAGTTCTCTTTTACAAACAAGTTTGTTACCGAACGGCTTTTGTAAAAGTTTGTACGGATTTAACGCATTATATGGATTTATTTGCTAAATCTGCCAGATTAATAGTGAGTTTTAATATAACCGGATTTAATAAACCCACTTGGTTTCAAATGTCAATTCCATTGCGTATACGTCAAAGTAAATACTAATCATGGTACAAATACACAGGTAGCCACATCGGCAATTGTTGGTAACATAAGATGTCAAAATTTGACATCAATTCAATGCAATTGACACATTATGTTACCATCAGCTGGATTGATAATGCTACCTGTATTTTGTACCATGATACTAATAAAGAAAAAAAGCTTTAATGCCTACGACGTTTTACCATACAAAATCCTCATATTGACTGGATTTGTTTTCAATCCGACACAGTCCTGCAACGCTATTTGTAGAAAAATATATTATGAACACTTCCAAAAACAGTAGCAAAAGTTACAACATTTCTTACGAGTCATTCGCTACATTTTGCACTGACTATTCATAAAGCCGCCCTTAACTGCCAAAGAAAATTGCATCAAAAATCCAAATAATGAAAGAAAATTTGAAATGTTAAGAAATAAACAGTTAACCTTTTAACGTAAATGCAAATTGAGTATCCTTATTATAATGTAATGTGATTGAACTTATGCCTAATATATATAAGTAACTTTTTTCATAGACAACAAAGACAATTTCGATTTCATTAACTATTATTGTGTCAATGGCACAATGTCAAAATCCCAATATTCCGTTGATTGTCTTTTATATTTTCCGAATGACGGTCGCGTGATAAATGCCAATTTTCCCTTGTCATGCAACGCCATCAATGGGAAAAAGGTATTCTTGAAGATATAAACTAAACAAAAGAAAACAAAAACTCAATTGGATCGGCTGCCATGCCATTTAAATTGAAACAATTGAAAAAATGAAAGAATTCACTTTTTTGCAATTTTTATGAAAATTATTCACCACTTGGTAATATCAAACTTTGGCGCAAATATTTGACATTACACAGAGAAGTAAAGGGTATGATGGTTGGCATTAAAGTTATATTTTCACTTAATAAACTTTTTTTAGATTTGTATCTATAAGTAGTACCTTTTATTATGCATTTTATATATATTACAAATTCAGTTAAACAATTGTTATTAATCATTTTGTTATTATTCTTCTTCTTCTTGTATTCTTTTAGGCACAAAGAAGATGGAATACAAGACCCGGCAATGGCATGAAAATTGTTTCTGTTGCTGTGTCTGTAAAACGGCCATTGGCACCAAGTCATTCATCCCCAGAGAACAGGAGATCTATTGTGCTGGATGCTATGAGGAGAAGTTCGCTACTAGATGCATTAAATGCAACAAGGTAAGATTTTTTATTAAGTTAAAACGCCTTCTAGATTATACACCTATACGATGATTCAGCGCATTGCACGCACCGTGGTTTAGCTTGTATGGAGGAAAGCGACAAAAAAATATTGATCTGAAAATTTGACCGTAAACTCGTAGGGATTAGACGATAATTTTCCCAAAAAATCGTCATGATTGGTCCAAGTTTAGGTATAGACATCCATAACGGTTCTTCCAGTTTTTATGTTTTTAAAAATTTTGTTTTGAAATTTTGTGCTTTTTGGTGGTATTACACCTTTTTAAAAAAAATGATCGATAGAGGTCCATGTTTTGGTATATTCCCGATATAGAAGTACCTCTCGTTTTTTTTTTAAATTTTAACGATTTTGGCCATATTTTCCAATCGAATGTGCTGCAGATAGACATTTCCAGATTATAATCTGTATTGAACATTCTTGCCAAAATCTATTAACATATGTCCACATTTTGGTGTAGTCTTATATCATGTTAACTCCAGATATTTGACATACATATTTAAGTATATGGTATACATTTTTTAGCAAAACGTTTTTTAAAAATCATGGCATTTTATGAATCTCATTTTTGACAACGATTATCTGGTAGCAAATATCAACAATATGAAGGAACAGAATATTCTTACTAGGTGGGTTAACATATGGACCAAGGACGTACCAGATTATATTAGATGTAAACAAACCGGAAATATGGGTTGGTATATATTACAATAAAAACTATCAGGCATGTCACAGAAACCAATTCCGATCGAAAGTGGAATTGATTCCGTACTTAGCTTCTTCAGAAAATTTTTTCGGAATGAAACCACTTTTGGTTTCTCAAGTGGAATTGTATTTTTTGGAAACATTTCACTTTAAAACACTGCAAAACTTAAATATAATGAAGATATTGTTTTATTGACAAAATCACATTTAATTTCATATTTTTTTTATCATTTTCTTTAAAAAATTCGCACATTTACATTATTTCTCAATCAACGAAAAAAGTTAACAATGTATTGCCACATAATTTTTTCGCTGTAAATCTGTAAAAACTAAACAATCTGGCATTACGAATGATAAATTAAAACAATGATAATATAAAACAAAAGAAAAAACGCAAGCACAGTATTTTTCAATGTTACGTTGATTTTTTGCGCCTCAATTACAGAAACAATAGATAAATTGAAAATTCAATAAAGAAATTAACATTCTTTTCGCACAAAAAAGTTTTCTTTAAACACAAAATTTTCACAATTCCCACTTCTACACTGTTTTCTAATCATATGTTTTTGTTTCGTTTCTTTTGATTCCTCTAATGTTGCCATATTTATACAAATAATACGATTTTCGGAATTCACTAAATCGATCGAAATCTGATGAAGCTAAAACAAAAACGATCGAAACGATTGCCTGTATATACAGGATATCTTCATTTAGAGGGTTGCATAATGTTTTAAGGGCCCGTCTCACTATGTCGAAAAAAATGAATGCAAACGAAAAACACCTAAACTTTGCATTTCAAGGTAATATTAGCTGTGTCTGGTTACCATAAAATTTGTAACAATTTGTACCAATTGTTGCTGGAAGTCGTCTGTTAACACAAAAAACCAGCAAAAGAGAGCGATTCGAGAGAGACATTTTGACAGTTCTTTCACTGAGAGCTTGCAAATTCTTGCTGGACAAATTTCTTCTAGCAAGCACTTGCAAGCTCTTCTTCTTCCTGAAAACAATCAATCAGCCGTTTTTAGTTTTTTGTTGATTTATGTTTGTGAACATTAAAAACAATTTTATTGTAGAAATAACATAGTCTAATTGTATTGTTTTATGGAGAACAAATTTGTAAAGTGGAAAAATACTTTTTTGTTTCATTTTCTTTTTTATTTTTAATAAAATACAACGTGTTTGCTTCCTTTGTTGGCGGACAAATTGTTCTGTTTTGGCAAGTCAGCTGATTGCTTGCTGGTTTTTGCTGGGAAGGTGTCTGTTTACTTTTTACAATTTTCTAGTAAAAGAGAATAAAAACCCCTTACTCTCTGAGAAAGTTCTTGCTGGACAATTCTTGCTGAGAAAGTAACCAGACAGACTTATTGACTTTGTTTTTGCTTCGAAACAACTACAAAATTTGAAAATCATACACGAGTTAAGTAGTTTTTCTTTCGTTTACGTTTTCGTTCGACATAGTGAAACAGGCTGTTAGTAGTGTTCACTTCTGTCGCTCTGCTTTAGCAAGTACCGTTAGAAGTTGTAAAAAGAAAGCCGGAATACTAAAATTTGATGTGTCTAGGAAAGATTTGAAGAGTAAACATCATAATTTGTAGACATCGATTTGTTTATTTTTGTCGCGGTCTGGCACCGCAGTGCATTGTCTCGATTTATTTGACATATACTGAATGAACAGGACAACTTAAATCCACTGGATTTGATTTGATTTTTGGATATAACATTTAACCGGATTAACCCAATGGGTTTGGGTTTCAAATGTCAATTTCATAGCGCAAACGACAAATAAATCCTCATGAAGAGGGTTAACCCGACAAAAAACTCTAATGTAACCGTACTATAACCAGATTTAACAAACCCACTGGATTACAAATCTCAATTCCATTGCGTACACGTCTAATAAATTCTCATGAAGATGAACCGGACAAGAAACTCTAATATGTATTGCGTTCTAACCTTCTTTATAAGAATTTATCTGACTTATAAGTAATGGAATTGACATTTGAAATCCAGTGGTTTCATTAAGACTGGTTATATGGTAGCTTACTATAGGTTTCTATGTAATAATTGGGCTGTTCCCATACTTTATTATATGGCAAAAGGTCATGTTTTTATCGGGTTAACATTCATTATGAGGATTTATTTGACGTATGTTTATGCAATGTAAAAGATATTTTAAAAAACCCGTTGGATGTTTTAAATCTGGTTATATGCAAACGCACTATAAAGATTGCGGCAAATACGGTCCGTTGAGCGGCGCTTTACGACAACCACATGAAAACTTCAAGAACAAACTTGGCATAATGAGTGAGCATCAATGAGTGCACCCCGATTCATATTAGCTCAATGATAAGGCACCTACTGTTTATTGCCGAGTCCGAACGGCGTGTCCTAAGACACCACTTGTAGAGAAGTTTTACATGGCTGAAATACTCAGGAAATGTTGCCAACATTACTGAGAGGTATTTTGCCACCGTTGAAATTTTTGATGTTGCCTGGCCGGGGAATCGAACCCACGACCTTTAGTGTGCAAGGCGGGTGTGCATATCATTACACCACGGTGGCACCCAAAAAAACAGGGTTCTATAAATTGTTTTCATCCAGATCTACCTCTTTACATATACCATAGATAGATACGATTAACTCTGACTATTTATTATCGAATTTTGGATGAAAACAGCTAATGCCAAGTTTACACTTGTGCTCCAAAATCCACTGGATTTCACGAAATCCTGGAATACACCCCGGTGTTTACACTTATTTTTTGTTGACTTCAAACATACCACAATGATCAAGGTAGATGCATATGCGCATCTGATTGAACATGAATTTTCAAAACAAGTTGTTGTAAATTGAATTAAACATCAAAAATATACGACAATATAGAACTTTACAACTTTATTTGGAAAATTATCTATATATCATATCAATTGTGTATAGTACCAAAAAATAAAAAAAAATAATGATTTTATCGTTGAGACATCATAATAATAAATTTTGATAGATAAAAGTTGTGCTCAGAACCTGCAAAATATTAGTACTTGCAGTAATGCGTTTCCATACTCCGAAATCTAGCAAGACTTGCACTTCTCTTTAAACAAAAATAGCGCCGAATAACACCCTCTTCTCCTGTTTTCTGCCATACAATTTTGACCCAGTAGAAACTAGCAGCAAGCATGTTCATATGTTCATTGGTATCTAATATTATAGCTGATACGTTGATTTTGACATTTCCGCTGAAGTTTTTGCAATTTCCGTCATTTTTCCGTTCCCGTATTTTTTAGGAGAAATTTTTGACAATTCGATCTATTTTCTAAAATTACCATTAAAAAAGTACGGGAACACAATGAAAAATAGCATTGTAACAAAGTAATTGAATATTTTTTCACTTGTTTACAAATTTTGATACTAAAATTTTTTTGTTGCAGCAATTCGCACATCTACCTTGTTTATTGTGATACGTGAAAAGTGTTGCAACTTTTGGTACTTTTTTAGGCAAAAGCAAGGTTGTATATTATGTGTACTGTGATTTCCATGTTGATTTCGCCGAAATCACGAAATGAGATGATTTCATTTTTGTATGCGAAATCATGATAAATTTTGGTTGATTCCGCACGAAATCACGATACGCCTTCGAAATCACGAAACGACGCCGAATGTAAACCAAGCATAATAGAAGTCATTCTGGAACAATATTCGGGGTCTCCTATGAATTTAAATGTTGTCAGCAATGAAACGTAATCCCGGCTAAGGTAACTTAAAGTCATTTCTGGTTTCGTTTCGTATTTGGTAATGTTTCGTTTCGTATTTGGTCTAATGCCAAGTTTACACTTACGCTCCAAAATCCACTGGATTTCACGAAATCCTGAAATACACCCCGGAGTTTACATTTATTTTTTCGTTGATTTCAATCATATCGCAATAATCAAGGTAGATGCATATGCGCAGCTGATCGAATATGAATTTTCAAACAATTTGTTGTAAATTGAATTAGACATCAAAAATATACGGCAATATAGAACTTTTCTGCTTTATTTCCAAAAATTATCGTAAAATTATCTATATATCGTATTAATTATGTATAATACGAATAAATGAAAAAAAAAAATGATTTTGTTGTTGTAAAAGTTGTGTTCATAACCTGCAAAATATTACTACTTCCAGTTGTTTTCCCATTTAGTGCTAGAAATGCGTTCCCGTACTCCTAAATATAGTAAGACTTGCACTTCTCTTTAAATAAAAATAGCTGTTGTTGTTGTTGTTGTAACAGTGTTTTTTGTTATGTTTATATGTTCGTTCCTCTTTTCAATCTGGCTCTGGGTTTATCTCCAGTTCCAGAAAAGTGGCTGCTTCGATGGGATGTAGCCACAGATCCAGTGGAGTTAGATGGGTAGGTTTGGCGGGGCAGTTAAAAAGGTGTTGTGCGTCGTGCAATATCCCGAGCGTAGTTGAGCCAAAACTACTCTGGTTTGTCGTGGCAGCTGACGCTCCTCAGCTGCGATAGATGGAGGATGTACTCCGAGTACTTTATTCACACTATAATTGCTTAAGGCCTTGGCAACTGCGTTGTTTTCTGCTGTAGATATTTTGCCTAGTAGAAACTAGCAGTATGTTTATTGGCTTCTAAATACGATGGCTGATAAGTTAATTTTGACATTTCTGCTGGAGTTTTCGGAATTTCCTTCATTTTTGAGTTCCCGAATATTTTAAGAAATTTGTATGGGAAAGCTATATTTGACAATTCGCCTTTTTTAACATTACCATTAAAAGTACGTGCACAAAGAAAAATTGCATTGTAACAAAATAATTTAATATTTTTTCACATTGTTTACAAATGTTGATACTAAATTTTTTTGTTGCAGCAATTGACCATCTACCTTGTTTATTGTAATACGTGAAAAGTGTTGCAACTTTTGGTACTTTTTTAGGCAATAACAGGGTTGTATATCATGTGTACTGTGATTTCCATGTTGATTTCGCTGAAATCACGAAATGAGATGATTTCATTTTTGTATGCGAAATTATGATAAATTTTGCTTGATTCCGCGCGAAATCACGAAACGCCTTCGAAATCACGAAACGACGCCGAATGTAAACCAAGCATAAAACTTATTGTAATTTTAGAATACAGTTTCGAAAATCATGTTATGTCGAGACATACCGGAAATTATGAGAAAAAACAGATTATTAAGGGCGTAAATTTCCCCGAAAATAATGCATTTCTTCAATAGGTTACCCCACGTTTTTTCCTGGCCAATTGATTTCACATTCATGTATTCATTTTGTATCGTTTGGAAAAAAATATATAATTTTCTAGAAGTAAAAACCATTACTTTTGCAATTTTATCTATCATAACCCTCGTTTTAATAAGCGTAAAATTTCATTTCATGTTTACCATGTACAAACCAAAAAAAAGTTTTTACGGTACCTTTGTCCGGATAAATTACGCTTCCAAATTTGCATTTCCAAACGCTGACAACATTTATTTTCATAGTAGACCTTGAATATTGTTGCAGAAGCACTGCTATTAGCTATTTTCATCCAAAATTCGATAATAACTTGCTATCTATGACATTTTTCTTAAGTATTTCGGGTGTTCGTCCGACGTTTTATTCATGCAAAATTTTAAATTAAATTATCGTTATGGTTTAAATAAAAATCTTTATTGAGCTTGAGGTCAACATACATTTGAAAAAGGTCGAATAAATCCAAATTTATGAATTACCGTTATTTTTTACATTTTTCTATAGCAGAGGCACTCTAAAAAAAGAAAATAACAAAAATTAGTGGCATTTTGCTTAAAAATCCTTTAATAACACAAATATATAGTGCTTCCAGGTGTACGAATACAAATTTTGCCACCCACACAGGCGCAATCTATACATAAATGACGGAATATATTAAAAAAATGATTTTGTTATTTTTAAATCTTTCTTCATTTCGACGCCTCCAAACAATATTATGCTAAGTCGACTTAGCATGTTTTCAAGTTCTTTACATTTTTATATTTAACGTCCATTTACTTAAATTCTGTCAACTTTTGGTAATGATCGGACAATCCGAACAGAAGTTATAAACAAATATTGACATAGCACTGAAGTTCAAAAAAATTTCCAAACTTTGAGAGCTTCTCCTGCAAAACTCGCTTTTCAGAAGTAGCAAACTATTATTTGGAGGTGTCGAACGTTTTTTCACATTTTTCACATTTTTTCCCCAAATGCGTTCCCGTTTGTTCCAGTTTTTTTGACATTTCTGCCATTTTTCAGTTCCCGTACTTTTTGGAAAAATGTGTATGTGTAACACATTTTCGACAGTTTGTTCTTTGACACTTTTATTATTAAAACAGTTCTGGAACGAAGCTATATTTCCATACAAAATATGGAATGAATAAAGATTTTATTCATTTTTAAAAGGTGTACGAATATGAAATTTGCATACTGTATAGTGTGGACAACGTTGACGATTGTAGATCCGAATATAATAATGACATTTTACCATTTTGTCTACAACTTCAGAAATAAAAAAATAATGTATCCATTTATTTTCTTTACTTCTAGGTTATTACTTCTGGTGGTGTAACCTACAAGAATGAACCCTGGCATCGTGAATGTTTCACTTGCACCCACTGCAACATTACGTTGGCTGGTCAACGTTTCACTAGTCGCGACGAGAAGCCATATTGTGCTGAATGTTTCGGAGAACTATTTGCCAAGCGCTGTACTTCTTGTGTCAAGCCCATAACTGGTAAGTTTAAACAAACAAATTTTAATTTCCACTAAAATATTTATTCAAATTACTTTTCTTTCAGGCATTGGTGGCACACGCTTTATTTCATTTGAAAATCGCCACTGGCATCATGACTGTTTCGTTTGTGCCAGTTGCAAGACTAGTCTAGTCGGACGTGGTTTCATCACTGATGGACCCGATATTATTTGCCCAGAATGTGCCAAGCAGAAGCTCATGTAAAATGTGCAACTTAATGAAAATACGCTACGAACAAGTCAGTCAATGAGAGTATGAAAAAATTTTAGAATATAATAAGGAAATACGAGACAGCAACTATTGGAGCAATACTGTAAAAAATAGAATAACAAAAATCAATTAAGAAAATTTACAAACAGAAACAAATTGAACCCTTTACAAAATAACAAACATAAATAAGGCAAAGCAAACACACAAAAATTAATAATTTATTAACTATGGATTTATTTCCCTTTCAAATAGATTGCATTTCTTAAAAACACAAACAACAAAAATATTTCCATACAAAAAAGCGAAATCCATGCACCGCCGCCGCTAAACAAGCAACAAATTGTAAATTGCATAAAAAACAATGCAACAACGCCAACATGTATGAATGAATTAATGAATTTACAACATTCATACATACGTTAATAAAGATGTACACAGTTACAGATATTGTATGACCAAGTCTATGTATTTGTTAATAATAATACAAAAACATTTAGTTCTTTTAATTTTGCTCATAATAATTTTTATTAAAAGTGTATTTAAATTAAAAAAAATCAACTCTTTATTTCTCTAACCATGGGTTATAGTTTTTTCTTTATATAAACTATTATTTAATTGTATATTTCTTTATTTAATATTTATTTCATAAATGTGTTTTATTATTAATTTCTTTTTTATACCTCCAAAATTTAATCTTTGTAAAAGTCTTTGAAAACTGGCTCTTAACAATTGAATTGTTTAAGAAGAAAAAGAGTGTTCCTTGTTTTCCAGTCCAACAAAAACAACAATTATATTTCCTAATTCAACCTTTTTTTATTTAAAGTTAATAATATTAAAAATACAACAACAACAAACAGCCACTAAATAAATATTTATTTAAACATAATACTTTTTTCATAAATTAACTCTTGCTATAACACCACTAGATATGTTCAATAAATATTGTTATTATTAATTTGAACAATTGTATTTAGAAGTACCTTCAAACAAAATAAGAACAAGCAAAGAAAACAAACAACCAATGCACAATATTTTCAAATTGTTGAATACGTATGTATGTATGTACCTCTAAATCTTAGAAACGTATGCAACTGCATATAATATAATTTTATGTTTATTTCCTTTTAATTATACGCCATTATTGTTTAAACTAAATTCAAAAATTATAAATTGCAATGTACTATTTTCGTAAACAAGAGAAATATTTAAATAAAATTAATGTAAAAAAGTTGATGATTTTTAAATTGTGTACACTCAAGCCTAACTTTCTATACATACAAATATGCATGTAAAGGTCTCGACATGTACGGTCCGTTCCATGGTGGAATAAGAAGGTGTTACATTTGGTCTGTTCCTTTACTTCTGAAAATGGTAAATCCGCCAAAAGTAGTAAAAGTTGAAAACTGCTCCCATATGAATTGTATTGTGTCTGAAGTAAAGGAACGCTTTTCGAGTAAAAAGTGGTAAAACTTGAAGATTCTTGAACGTAAAGGAACAGAGCTATTACATCATACCAAACGTCATATTTGGTCAAAATAATATGTAGGTCTGTACGATAATTTCGCAAGTGAAAAGTACTCAGCATGTTCTCAGTAACGTTTCTCCACCAATTTTACTCTCTCGAAGCTAAAAATTTGCAGATTGTTATGGAAGAGCAATTTGCAAAAACTTGCAAGATGTCAGGTGATTTGAAGTAGAAGTTGGCGGAAAAGATTAAATAAATAAATAATAAAATAAAAAAGTAGTCACCACAAACTACAAAATAAGTTATTTTATTTACATTATCGTTTTCCATAATTTATTTAATAATTTTTCCCTCTTTTATTTTTATTTATTTTAATAACCAAACGTTTGTTTATGTTTTTGCCAAGAAGTCTGCCACAAAACATTCGAATTTAAATCAGCTGATCAAACTTGCAAGTTCTTACAAGAAAAAATTTCCTTGCAAAAACTTGTAAACAAAACTCTCCAAAGCTCTCCAAAATTCTCTCACTATTGTCTCCAAATTCGCTCTCTTTTACTTTACAAGTTTGTTAACAAATTTTGTAAAAGTTTGTGCAAACTTTTGGGTTATCGTACAGACCTACTATTTAGTGTAAATTTATGAATTTATTTCATCGATTTTAGGCTAGGTTTTTCTGAAAATTGGCTACTGTGCCATGGTACAATTACTTAGGTAGATGCATCAACGAATTGCTATAACAAAGCAACTTTTTTTGTAATGTAAAATTCAAAATTTTCGCCAAATGGTCTCTTGTTGTCTCTTTTTATCGCATGTGTTTGTCTATAAAGCGAACACATTCTATCTCTTACTTACCAAATCATATGGTTTCTGTTTTGATTTCTGATGGCGAATTCCTAGTTTTTTTACGTTTTAGATTCGATCAGCTAGGCTGAGGCATCTACCTAAGTAATTGTACCATGCTCAGAACGGACCATGGCACAATAATACGGGTGCAGCGACAAAAACAGCTGGTTATCACACTAGTTGTCAAAATTCATTATTGTGAATAAAAATGTAAACAAGCAATTCACAGAAATACTATAGGTCTGTACGATAACCCAAAAGTTCGTACAAATTTGCACAAACTTTTACAAAATGCTGTTCGATTACAAACTTGTAAAGTAAAAGAGAGCGAATTTGGAGACAATAGTGAGAGAATTTTGGAGAGTTTTGTTTACAAGTTTTAGCAAGGAAAATTTTTCTTGTAAGAACTTGCAAGTTTGATCAGCTGATTTAAATTCGAATGTTTTGTGGCGGACTTCTTGGCAAAAACACAAACAAACGTTTGGTTATTAAAATAAATAGAAATAAAAAAGGGAAAAATTATTAAATAAATTATGGAGAACGAGAATGTAAATAAAATAACTTATTTTGTAGTTTGTGGTGACTACTTTTTTATTTTATTTATTTATTTAATCTTTTCCGCCAACATATTCTTCTTCTTCTTAAAATCACCTGACTTCTTGCAAGTTTTTGCAAATTGCTGTTCGATAACAATCTGCAAATTTTTAGCTTAGAGAGTGTAAAATTGGTGGGGAGACGTTACTGAGAACTTGCTCAGTACTTGCAAGTACTTTTCACTTGCGAAGTTATCGTACAGACCTAGTGTCAAATATTATTTATATACTTGGATTTTTTTTTTGTCTCAATTATTAAGTTGTTTATAAAACTATGATAATATCCAAAATAAACAGCGGATTCTTAATATTTCTTGTAATTGTAATGAAAGGTATGTGAAACGTATTTACATTGTTCAGTATAGCCAATGAAGTGCGTGTTTTTTTTAAATTGATGTCTGCACTTGTTGATTTTTTCAAGGTAAATTTTCACAATAAATTAAGAAAAAAGCTGTGAGTAAGATGGAGTTGGGCTGTGTATCTTATCATTTCATAAAAATGGGAAGAGTTTTTTACCAATTTCTATCGAAACATTCTGCACATATTTGCACTTTTCCTTTTTACGTGGCATTTTGCCTTGCAGATTAGTATGTACAGATTTTCTTTGATCCAGAATGGCAGAATATAGTATATTGTCACTTTCTGGCGTTTGGCTATAATTTAGAGTTTTGATGTATTCTAGGACCTATAGTAAAATTTTATGGCGAACAAATTTCTAGAATATTTTGATCTGAATCCATCACATTTTATAGGAGATTTTAAAGATTTGTGAAAAAAGGGGCCAAAAAGACCCATTTATGACTCGCACGAGGGTTAATTTTTTTAAGAAAAATATTCCTCACATTCTTGTCAATAAAGTTGCCAAATACATCAAACACCTAAAGTGCAAGGATTCCAAGTGATCCCAACTCAAATATTTTCAAAACTATAGAAATGGTAGAAGTTTGCAACCCCATTTTAGTTTCTTGTTTTTTTCTTTTTTGCAAAATTGATACCGATATTTCCTTGGTATGTAATGCAAATAGAGATTTCATTTCTTTGATAACTTATAGTGAAATTTGGCAGAGAACATTTTTGTCTTTGACGCCAGTCTTCTAAAATGATGCTTTGTATGACAATTTTGCAAAAACTCACATGAAGTACGCCCTTAACCTAATTCCGTCATAAACACCAAATTTCATCAAAATTGGACAGTTATAGCGTGTTTGGTGCATCAAATACCTCAAATAGGACGAAAATATATATGGGACTATATCCAAATCTAAACCGATTTTCACCAAAAGCAATATCGTTTATCCGACGGCTAAAAAAATGATCTTGCTCAATTTTCAGCCAAATCGGACAACAAATGCGACCTGTAAGTTGTGAACGTACGGCGGGACGAACATGCATAAATCGACTCAGAAAGTGATTATATGCATATCCCTAGAAGGAACTATGGGTCTATCTCTCTTCTTTAGGCATGTTAAATACAAATGCACTAACACATAATACCCTTACCACAGTGTGGTCTAGGGTATAAAAATGTATAAGTTAAGCAAAGCAAATAAACTGCAAATGGTTGCTAAAAGCATAAAGAAGCGTTTTCAGAACAATTAAATGTTTTTATACCCTCCACCATAATATGGAGGGTATAATTAAATTTGTCATTCCGTTTGTAACACATCGAAATATTCATCGGAGACCCTATAAAGTATATCGTCACCATAAATGCCCGAAGACGTAACCCACAAAACCAAAACTTTACAGGAGAAGCAAAAAACGTTATAAAATTAAAAACTGTTTTATGGAATATTAATCTTATGAAGGCGAGTATATGGGATATTATCACTCATATACGAAGGGGAATTAGTAGTGAAACCAAAACAGCTGAAGTGCTTAGTTTCGAGATCCTCCATAACAACAAAATCTGCAATATTGTCGCATTTTCCGAAATGCCATTTATTGAATAGCATCGTTGTTTTTGAACGTAGAAGCTTGAAATTTTGCCAGATCATGTATTCTAGCTGTATGTATCAGATTACGTCAAAAAACGAATTTCGATTTTCATGTCGGTTACGTACGGGCATTTATGGTGACGATATATCAGCCCAATCATGAATATACTTGCGGAATGCAGTTCTCGCGGAATATCTTTTTCTCGAGAGAACATTCCTCCTATCATAAATAATTGGGGGAAAATAATCATTGAATTTGGCAGCACTGAAGGGTCATTTTCATACCTTGTGTGCCCTAATTGTTTTGAAAACAAAGAGAAAATGTTAAGTGTTTGTGATTTTAGACAAATGGTCTGTTCCTTTACTTCTGAAAATGGTAAAACCGGCAAAAGTAGTAAAAGTTGAAAACTGCTCCCGTATGAATTGTATTGTGTCTGAAGAAGTTCGAGTAAAATGTTGTAAAACTTGAAGATTCTTGAACGTAAAGGAACAGGGCTAAAATAAACAAATTTAATCAAATAAATTACACTTTTACACATCAAAGATATTCAGAAGACGTTAGCTACTACGAAAAACATCAAATAAGATTGGAAAATTCCAAGAAAACAGTGCGTTTTGCTATGGAACTGCCACTATCACGAATGTATCAAAAACGAGCGTTTTTAATAAAAATATGGCAAAAATTGAAAAAAATATGAATTTTGAAATAAAAATAAGGAGCAAGTTGAGTTTAAGCATTAAGCTCGGAAAAAATTATAATTTTTTTATATAGCCGGCCTTCGGCCGGGGATTTAAGACTTTCTGCTATGGACAGGAGCCAATCTAGGGAACCGGAGCAACATTTTCTTTTAAATTAAAAATTTTCTCTAAGTAGCCGACATTTAACAAGGGAATTTTCGGAACTTCGGAGGCCCATATCTCGAGAAGTATGGACTTCCGCAAAAAATTTTATATATATTTGTGATCAGGGTAACGAGACCTACCTGTGGAAATTTGGTATCGATCCGAGCTTAATGCTTAAACTCATCTTAAGCCAAAAATAATTGAAAATATGCATTTATCCAGTGTTTTTGATCGGTACAAAAAGTTGAGAGTGAATGAGTTTGCAAACTAATGTTATGCTTGGTTTACATTTACGAAATCCACTCGATTTCAACTGTCAAATTCATAGGTAAAACGTCAAATGAAATCCAATGGATTTCAGATGAGGTATCATTTGACGTTTGAGCTATGGAATTGACAGTTGAAATCGAGTGGGTTTCGTAAATGTAAACTTAGCATTATTTTGTAAAATATGTTCAGTTTTTAATAAATTTCCAACCGCGAATTGAAGATTTTAGTATAAAAACCCAACAAAACTGTTTATTTTGCATGTTTTGTACAAAATTTTTGGGAAATACCAACTTTTTTGTAAAATCCCTTCAGTTTTGCAAGGGAGATTTTTTGGAGGAAAACACATGTTTGAGAGCGTTAATGATACCTACTTTTTCTCCATCGGAATGTTTTTCCGTGCGGATTTTTTGTTTGTGATAAGAGAGAAGAGAAAAGAGAGAAATTCCGCACGGAATTTTACATCCGTCCGTCCAAGATACAGCTCGCAATTTTTTAGATAGAGCTTTGTAATTTGGTATAGAAGTTTTGATATAGCCCCCATAAACCGATACCCGATTTTTAATTTGTCATCCCTTGTTACTGAACAAAACACACAACCATACACGCTCGGTACGGATAAAATTGTATACGGATAAAACTCATCAAACCTGTAGTGGGATTCTCTAACGCATTATTTGGTTATCGAAAATAATTTTAAAATTGAAATGCGTATAATTTCCGTAATTAACGATATTATTCGGTAAGTTAGCGACCAATGAAAAGTAGTCGCAAAGTTCTACCGATAGCAACAGTGATATCAAATTTTATTTTAACTTTTCATTCATAATTTTGCGTTTTAATTTGACCGATTTTTGTCGGTAACCAAAAAATGTCCTAGAGAATCCCACTAATGAGCGTTCTGTTCGAGCCCATTCGATAATAATCACTCTTTGCAAATCAAGCACAATATACATAGCTATGAAAAAAATCGAGTAGTTGAACGTGTATGATGAAATTATTTTTTATCGAAGTCATTCTCTGATGAGTTCAATGTTTATGCAATCCAATCAACAACAAATTTAAGCTGCAATTCTCGTTCAACAGAGGGGAAACAAAAACAAGGCTGGCTTCTATTCGGCTCGATGCGACCAAATGTTTGGGTGAGGTAGGGGAAAATTTACAACGATAGCTCAGGATACCGTATGATGATCAGTGGTGAGAGAAAAGAACCAAAGAAGTAAAAACGCAAGCAGTATCAATTTAAATATAATAATATGCAGGAAGTTTATTTGTGATTCTTTTCATACAACAAAATAGATTATCTTTTGTAATCGGTGATAGTGGCGACAGAGGCCTTTTAGTATTAACGCGTATACGTTATTCTTCGAAAATGCTAGATAACAAGTGAACGCAGAGGTTCTAAGCGATTGCAGAGTATTCCCTCCAAGCTAACATTTTTTCCGAATTAGTTTCGAATTCGGACAGAATTTCTGAAAAAATTTCCGATTCTGATGCCGAATTCGGTACGAAAGTTGTATAGACGTGGTCACGAATTCGGAAAGAATTTTCTAAAGAAATTTTTAAAAAATATTAGAATTTCTCGGCGAATTCGGAAGAAAGTTCTGGAAAAATTTGGCGAAAAATTTAGATTTTCTTAAGAAAATCGGTCCGAAAAGAAATTCTGCTATGTTGCATTCATATTAAAAAAAATTTTAAAAAATCCCATAGAAAATCGATGAGAAATCGGAACGAATTCGGAATGACGATTCTTAAGATTCTTCAGAAAATGTTCAGAGGTTCTTAAAAAAAACTATAGAAAATCGGTCCAATTTCTAGGAAAATATTAAAGAAATCGGCAAATTTCTAAAAAAATATTCAGAAAACTGAGAAAGAATCGGAAAACAGAACCCTCGGAAAAAATTGTTAGCTTGGATGTCATATACTATTACAATTACAAATTATTCCAGTAAGAGTACCCAACATACCAAATAAAAATAAAAAGTAATAGGACTTGAGAATAATCATGGTATAATTATAAAAGGTAGTCGCATCTGTCAAATATAGGTAAATACAACTCTATATGTCTGTACTGGAGCATGTCAAGTACAGAACAACAGTAATACGTCATAACATTTCATAACAAAAACAGAATAAGTTTGTTATTAATTTGTGTTTATGAAAACTTGAAACAACAAATATTCCGTCTAATCATCCGGCTATTCATGCTGTGGAGTAGAGATCAACCGCAATAACAGCAGCTCAAACAGGAGCAACAACATGGACCGTCTTTACAACAAATGCTCCCTTGGCAAAACTTATTGTTTCCTACAAAGCCAGATACCACAACAATACCCATCATATCGACATCAGAAAAGGTGTTGATGTTTATATGTAGAACAATTTCTTTGATGTTGGTATGCCTCTCGATTTTCCAACAGTAAGGAGTAATAACCCAAAACGATAAGAGCCTCACCCCACCAAAGTTCCTCAACTGCAACAGCAACAGTTGCATCCTTCAGTTCATCAACAACAGGCAACATCAGCAGGAGATATCTTGCAGCAACTAAACGATTTCCTTCAACTGCAAACCCAATCCTAATAAACTGTATTAAGATATTTTAAAATACTCCGCAAAAATGATCTTTTTGGCATCATAATTTTATTGAACGAATAAAAAGATCTTAATTTTTCTGTTTTTATTTAATTTTATTAATAAAACATCTCTATCCATAAAATATGTTATTTCACTGTTTTTATTTCTATTATGCAATAAGTTTCTTTGGTGCATTCACCGAAGTCCTTGATAACACCAACGGAACAGCCACAAAACTTGCAACATTTGGTCATCTTTGCCCGTTTTCCGAAGTTCTTGTGGGAATCAAACGGATTAACGATTTGTTGTTCATGCTTTGTCATCAACAAACTTCTTGTAGTTATGTTCATGTAATAACCCTTCTAAGATGCTCAAGACAGTTTAACGTTTGCCCGAATCTTTGCAGGTTTGGTACGATATTTATTATTAAAATCAGCAGTCTTTAGTGCCAACCAACAGCGGGAACACGACACCGGAAAGAACAAAACTATACAATATCAATTTTTTCGTTTCATTCGAATGAAATTTTAATTTTAACTGACATGTATGTAGGTATACATGTGTACACATACATAAGCATTCTGCCAAAATCAATTTGACAATGGCCGTACATCAAATTAAAAATTTAAAAAAAATTGTAATCAGCTGTTAGCATGGAACTACCTTTCTTGTTGTACCATGAGAATAATATTATAAAAATAGAAAATTCACAATCAATTCGTAACAATGCTTGGCACAAACTTTTCTAAAGTCTGCCTGAAAATTATTTCTATACACATTTTGTTGATTGACATTTGTTGATCAATTAGTTTTCATAAAAAATATTTTTTCGTATTTTGCATCGATCTTTCCATTTTTATGTGATTTAATTCATATCCGCGTTGTGTTAAAAAATAATAAATGTAAAAAGTGTTGAAAATAAAATTGTAATAAAGACAAAGTTGGCAAAGAAGTTATAATCAAGAAAGATAAAACCGAGAAAAAATCAAGAGTGGTGCTATAAGTAGCGGTTCTGATAAAAACAATATTTCGCGTTCTTAAAGTTGTAATAAACAAAGTGAAAGTTATGAATCTTCAATTAATTATATAATTAAAGAGATCAATATTCAAGATGAGTTGGGTAACTGCATTCTAATCTTTTTGCAATAAGATGCCGCACAGATGCGCTCAATTTTAGAAATTTTTGTTGAAATGCGGGTAAATGTCTAAAGTTTAAACATTTTATGCGTTAAACTCGTATTTCTACAAAAATGTGTGAAAACTGATGCTCGAAGTATCCCGCTTGCAGCAGGTTGAGAATGTGTGCACTAATCACCGGAGGGCTGCTTGACAGATTTTGTTTGCAATTCAGTTTGGCAACTAACGTGCCAAGGTACCAAATATGGCATAGCAGGTAAGTTCAAGTTAGAAATTAACTGAAAAAATATAACTAAATTGCTACTTTTCATAGATGCAGCTGTGGACTCGTTGGACCCAAACATTCTTCCAGTTCGTTAAAAGTATGATGCGAAACATATGTAAAAACCGCAAATGCAAATATAAAATTCAGTTATTTAATGGTATCATAAACTGAACATTTTAATTACTTAATTTTCATAAAAATAACAACAAAATAAGTCAAGTCATTAAAAATGTAGAAATATTACTTAAATTAAAAAATTTGAATAAAAACTAAAAAAATTATATATAAGCTTGTTTTAAAATTACAAAGATAAGCTTAAGACAATATTAATTGCATAAGCTTATTATACAATTACAAGGGTAAGCTTATACACAAGGGTTCCGTTTCGATTATTCTACAATTATGACATAAGCTTTTAACAACCAATTTCTCAAGTCTTTCATAAGCTTAAGGCTTATGTTGGTAAGCTTATTATAATATATTTCTCAAGCTTTTTTTGGTATGTTGGGTACGGTGTACAAAGTGAGCAAACCAACAACGTGATTGATCGAGCAGGGGAAGTTGAGGGACAAAGTATCCTACTTATACAATACCCAAAAAACCAAATACTTAAAAAAAAAAATGTTGGTCCTGTGCCAATTAACAAATGTTTGTAACATGGATCCTTGACAACAATATAAGCGAGAATAACAAGGAAAAGTTTCTTAACCCTGTTTTCTATCCGTAAAAAATATTAGGTTTTTTTACAGTGTTTTATTATTACAGTGTTTTATTTAACTTGCCTTGGATGACAATACATGAATATGAAATCAAAACTAATATTGGTCCATTCTTACAGTGTTTTTACGGTGTCTAACTTGACCCCCTTTTCAAATCTGGTAACTGATTTTTAACACGGTTGCAGTTGACCAATCGATCTAAAACTTTGCACACTTTTCAGATTTAGATGACAATACATGAATATGAAACCAAAACCAATATGGGTCCATTGTTTCCTATAGCCCCCATATAACGGTACCACCCGATTTCCGGTATTTTGCTTTTCAAATCTGGTAACTCATTTTTCACGCAGTTGCTGTTGACCAATCGTACTTAAACTTTGCACACTTTTCAGATTTGGATGACAATACATGAATATGAAATCAAAACTAATATTGGTCCATTCTTACAGTATTTTTACGGTGTCTAACTTGACCCCTTTTAAAATCTGGTAACTGATTTTTAGCACGGTTACAGTTGACCAATCGAACAAAAACTTTGCAAATTTTTCAGATTCAGATGACAATACATGAGTATGAAACCAAAACCAATATGGGTCCATTTTTTCCTATAGCCCTCATATAACGGTATCACCCGACTTCTGGTATTTTGAGGATTTTGTCTTCATTTTTTGCCCGAATTTGCTGTAACTTGGCATTTGAAGTTCTCAATAGTCCAGGAACTTCTCCACTAAAAATTGTGGACGTAGGTGGACGTAAGGTTTAATATAGCCTTCATATAACGGTACCACCCAATTTCAAGCATTTTAATCTACATTTTCTGCTCAAATGGACTGTAATTCGACATTTGGGGTTCTCAGTGGTCAGAAAATGTATTTACTAAAAAGTTAAAAATAAAAGATAATTTAAAAAAATTAATTTTCAGTGTTTTATTTAGAAATGCACTTAAAACTAAAAAATAATTTGTCGCTTAGCCTCAATATATATATATATTCTTTCTTATGATAGAATCTCTCAAATAAAACGCTTGCCGTTTAATTTTGCCCATTCATAATTTAAATGCAAGCGTTTTATTTGAGAGATTCTATCATGAGAAAGAATATATTTATTGAGGCTAAGCGACAAATTATTTTAGCATTGATAAAAGGAAAATTTTAGGTAAATTATGGATGAGCTATCAAAATATTGGTGAAACTGTAGGTAGAAAATATTAGTCCATACAGAGAGTGCTAATTAACTAAAACAAACCGGAATTTTTACGTCAAAACCCAGATCTGGACGTAATATAGAAGTCAAAGTCTTACAATCTCAGTAGTATGCTTTGAAACGTTATCTTGTTGCAACCAAAATGTCGTAGCTAAGCCAAGTTTTTCTACCCCTTGGTTCAAATTATGTTTCAAGATGTTTAGTTAACCATACTTGCCCTTTGTCGATTCAATAAATATAAGTTGACCCAGTCCAGAAGCTGCCATACACTCCCAAACCATAACACCACCCCACAGTGGGAAAAAATGCAGATCTAGAGTGCAGAAAATAAAAGTCGATGTTTTATTGTAGGTTTATTAGGCCGGGGCGATTTGTATGGAAGGAAAAAAACCTTAATGGGCCCTACGCGTTTCATATTTCTGGGATTGAACTGAGCAAAAAAAGTCTACTAGACCATAGGTCTATCGTGAAAGTCGATCCTCCCGATTTTGACTTTAAGTTTTTTATCAACGTTTTTTGGACATTTTGACATATAACAGCCAAACCATTGAGATTTTCGATCGAACACAAGGACAACAATTGTAGCCATGACAGTGGTTAAGAACTCTCTAGTGTATTGCAAAAGCATTGGAACGCTCCTTCAGGCAAAAGTTGACCAGAAAAACATTTCAGCGTTCTGTTGCAAAATTATATCGTGTTGAGATCCAAGGACAACGACAGTACCTTTAGTTCGTTTGTATAACTTCGTTTTATTTTTTATAACGGTAAAAGTATTGAAAATCTGAATTTCTTACAGTTTCAAATTTAAACGGACATATCATCTTTTTTTTCGCAACGGATTTCTATTGGTCCTTCTTACTTTTAAAGGGTGTGAATTATATATTGTGGCTTCCAGAGCCAATTTTCTCTTCTGACCACTAGTTGGTAACCAGAAAATTGGAAACTTTATTCAGTTGAAATCGAGTGGATTTCGTAAATGTAAACTTATGCTAGGTTTACATTTACGAAATCCACTCGATTTCAACTGTCAATTCCATAGCTCAAACGTCAAATGAAACCTCATCTGGATTTCATTTGACGTTTAATCCATGGAATTGACAGTTGAAATCGAGTGGATTTCGTAAGTGTAAACATAGTATTATGCTTAGTTTACATTCGGCGTCGTTTCGTGATTTCGAAGGCGTTTCGTGATTTCGCGCGGAATCAAGCAAAATTTATCATGATTTCGCATACAAAAATGAAATCATCTCATTTCGTGATTTCAGCGAAATCAACATCGAAATCACAGTACACATGATATACAACCCTGTTTTTGCCTAAAAAGTACCAAAAGTTGCAACACTTTTCACGTATCACAATAAACAAGGTAGATGGTCAATTGCTGCAACAAAAAATGTTAGCATCAAAATTAGTAAACAATTGGTCTGTTCCAGAACTGCAAGAATCTATTAATTTTTACTATTTTTTCCGATAAAATAAAGGAAAAAATGTTATCGTAGTAAAAAATAGTAGCTTCTTGCAAGTTCTGGAACATAGCAAATGTGAAAAAAATATTAAATTACTTTGTTACAATTGCTCTGTTCCTTTACTTGCCTGAGGTTACCATTTTTAACCAGCAAAGTGTTCCTTTACTTTAAAAAGCATACAATTTATATGAGAGCAATTCGCCACTTTTACCATTTTCTGCCACTGTTACCATTTTTAAAAGTAACTAGGCGTTTACACCAGACAGTTTGTCTTCAAATACAACTCTGATTTACTAACACATACATACATTTGTCGTTTGTCTCTCAGCTGTCCATCATTTTTTCACAGACAGTAGAGAAGACAAATTTTTGGTATTTTTGTAAAAATAAGTGAGATAATAATTGAAATGTTTTGAAAACAAAAGAACATGAACAAAAACAAAACATGTGAACGGAAAACAAAAAGAAATCGACGATTTTCATTCAAAATCTTACAACTGTTTTTGCAGTTGTCGGGACGCCTACGTCACACAGGCAAGTTGTGGGATTTTGACAATCAATATATGAACTCAACTGTCCTGTCATTTGTAAACGCAGGGTTAAGGAACAGACCAAATGCTATATTTCATTGTGTTCCCGTACTTTTTTAATGGTAATAGGTGTGTTCGTTTACTCAACAATTTGTACAAATTTTGAGTAAACCAACACACATATGGCCTGTTCCCGTACTTTATAAAGTGGTAAAAATCGTAAAAGTTGTAAAAGTCGTAAACGATTTTCATATAAATTTTGTGTACGGGAACGCAAAATGTGTAAAAGTGGTAAAAATTGTAAAAACTTTTTAGTTCTGGAACAGAGCTATAATGTTAGAAAAAGAGCGAATTGTCAAAAATTCCTTCCCCATACAAATTTATTAAAATAATACGGGAACGGAAAAATGACGGAAATTGCAAAAACTCCTGCTTAAATGTCAAAATCAGCTATCATATTAGATGCCAATGAACATGCTTTCTGCTAGTTTTTTAGCACTAAACGGGAAAACTACTGCAAGTACTAATATTGTGCAGGTTCTTAGCAGAACTTTTATCTATTAAAATTTATTATTATGATGTCTCAACGATAAAATCATTTTTTTCATTTGTTAGTACTATACACAGTTAATACAATATATAGATAATTTTACGATAATTTTCCAAATAAAGTTGTAAAGTTCTATATTTTTGATGATTAATTCAATTTACAACAACTTGTGAAAATTCATGTTCGATCCATCCACCTTGATCATTGTGATATGTTTGAAATCAACAAAAAAGTGTAAACACCGGGGTGTATTTCAGGATTTCGTGAAATCCAGTGGATTATGGAGCGCTAGTGTAAACTTGACATTAGCATGTTCCTTTACTTACCTGAGGTTACCATTTTTCCCATTTGTTACCATTTTTAACCTGCAAAGCGTTCCTTAACCCCGAAAAGTGGCAAAACTGGAAGCAATTTTTAAGAGAGTGAGAGGGGAGAGAGAGCGAAAATGGCTTTCTCTTCTAGAAGGTAGAAAATGGCAGAACTGATTTTTCGACTTTTGTTTGACGATTATTTCACAAAATGGACGAAAAACCGAAGAAAAAGTCGAACACTGACAACACTAAATTAAAAACTGTGAAATAAAAGACGAAAATTGATTTTTTTATAGCTGTGTTCCAGAACTAAAAAGTTTTTACAATTTTTACGATTTTTACACATTTTACTCGAAAAAGCGTTCCCGTACACAAAAAAGTTGTAAAATGTTCACTTCTCTTTGAACAAAAATGGCGCTGAATGACGCTCTCTTTAAAAACTTTTTACACGACAAATTTGGGCGAGTAAAAAAATAGTAACATGGTTGCCGGCGTCTGATTGGCTGATACGCCGACTTTGACATTTGTTCCAGTTTTTTTTGACGTATTTTCCATTTTTCCGTTCCCGAACTTTTTGAAAAAACTTTTATGTGACAACAAAATTTCTTTCTTTCTCTCTTTTACGAGTTTTACTATTAAAAAGTACGGGAACAAAGCATATGTTTCTTTTTGACAATGCTGCCAGATATGTCATTTTTCCGTTCCTTTACTTTTCTGGTAAAAATGTTCATGAGAGAGCAATTTTGAGCAATTTTGACACTTTTCTCTTTTACCACCCTTACCATTAAAAAAGTAAAGGAACAAAGCTAGACGTCCAAAAATCACATTTAGTACTATTTTTCAACCCTGCTGACGAAAAAAGTTGACGAATATTATAATTAAATAATTTGATAAAATTATAAATGGATTAGGTAGTATTTGGCGTTCAATCCTTTATACAAAACTGAGCGTGAAAAAGCGGCGTATTTCATTGTGTTTCTACCCTTTCTTCGCGTTGTTAACATCTTCTTATTGATAAGACCGTGTTTAGACATACAAATTGGAAAGAACAATTTTCTTCTCAATTTCTTTTAAAATTTCCTTGTTGTTTAGACACGGAAATCATGTTTGTGTGAATTATAAAATTTTTCTGATTCTTCTTCACCCTCATTTTCTCATTGCGCCGTTCAAAAACAAAGCCAAGGCAAAATTGTAATGAAAAGTAAAAATGGACGTGTGTGATAAACAATTAATTATTAAAAGAAACCTTGAATTGCATTTTAATTTTGATATTTCCACTTATTTCGAATTGTTTTTGCTAAAAAAAAATAGTTTTTCCTCCAAATGGCTTTTTTCAATTGTCTCCGCTGTTGTTTGTTTCTCGACAGAGAAAATAAAATGAAAGAAAATGCAAAAACAAATCTGCAGCCAACTTCAGGTTGTATACGAAGAAAAACGAAACAAAACAGAATTTGCCAGTACAGAGGTGTGTGTACCCCCTCTTATTCATCTCTACTCCCTCGCCCATAAACTCAATTTTCTTTCCCATCAACTTTCCCTGTATAAACAGAGACTAATGGCCCCGGCACATACGGTACGTTGTGCGTTGCGTCACGCGTTAAAAACAACAACCACATGAAAAAAATGTAAGTGATGCCAAGTTTGTTCTTGAAGTTTTCATGTGGTTGTTGTAACGCGACGCACAACGTACCGTATGTGCCGGGGACATAAGGGTGATATATGTACATACATCTCATGGTACAATAATACAGGTAGCATTATCAGGCCAGCTGATGGTAACATAATGTGTCAATTGCATTGAATTGATGTCAAATTTTGACATCTTATGTTACCAATAATTGCAGATGCGGCTACCTGTGTATTTGTACCATGATACATCTATTCTGTTCCCTGTTTTAAGCCTTTACCTAATTAACTGCGTGTTGCGTGTGCGTTCAAAAATACAAAAACAAAATACATGTATTTCAAATTGAAAACGAAAACAAATACATGTATTTTGTTTTTGTATTTTTGAACGCACACGCAAAACGCAGTTAATTAGGTAAAGGCTTTATAAAAATAATGACATACCTATCATGGCACAATAATACAAGTACAGCGGCAGAAACAGCTGATCTTCATACCAGTTGACAAAATGTGAGTAAAATCACATACAATCTTAAGCCCTCGGCACATACGGTCCGTTTAGTGACACGTTGGGACACGCGTTGTCCCAAAACAGTTAAATTATGTTTAACTTTAATGCGTCAGCCATATTGTTGTTTTTCAAAAAACTTGGCTTCACTTACACTTTTTTCATGTGATTGTTGTAACGCAACGCACAACGCACCGTATGTGCCGAGCGCTTTATTCCACCATCCCAGCAAACCAAATGTCGGATGTCCGACACGTCTGAACAATTTCGGAAGCAACGTCGTTCAGATTTCGTTCCGATTTCTAAACGATTTTTTCGAGCGGAAATAGTTCAGATTTTGTACCGATTTCGCAACTAATGTCGGAAAAAAAGTAATGGCCCCGGCACATACGGCGCCTAGAGCGTCGCGTTACATCAACCACATGAAAACTTTAAGAACACACTTGGCATCACTTACACTTTTTTTCATGTGGTTGTTGTTCTCAACGCGCGACGCGACGTACAACGGGCCATATGTGTCGGGGCCATAAAGGAACAAAGCTTTTGTTGTTCGTTCGTCTTTATTCGTAATAATTTAGGCATCCATAGCGTAGAACCCAGAAGACATACATACCGTTAAGAATTCCTCATTTAAAACTCAGCGCTCTATATTTGCGTTAAGGCGAGTAAATCGATCTACAAATGGTGAAAAAGTACCAGGCAAAAACAGGATTGTATATCATTAAGCTGAAAACACATCCAGCGTTTGAGTAAAGTTTTGTGTCATTTCAGGTAGAAGAATAAAGAAAATTTGAAATTTGACAGCACTTTGTTTTTTATTCATCTACCAGAAATGGCATAAAATTTACTCAAACGTTGGATGTGTTTAGGGTTTTAGTTCCGTGATTTCGATGTGGATTTGGAACAAGACGGGAATACGAGCGCACACCCGATTTTTTTAAATTTTTACTTCCCAGAGATGGTATATATATTTTTGTGTTCAGGACGGCGAGACCTACCTGTGGTAAAAATTTGAAAGAAATCGGATATGCGCTCGTATTCCCGACTTATGCCGTTGAATTCGCTGAAATCACGAAATGAGATGATTTCATTTTTGTATGCGAAATCATGATAACTTTTGCTTGATTCCGCGCGGAATCACGAAACGACTTTGAAATAACGAAACGATCCCAATGTATGCCCCGCAT
This sequence comes from Musca autumnalis, assembly GCF_047663935.1. Classification (NCBI taxonomy): domain Eukaryota; kingdom Metazoa; phylum Arthropoda; class Insecta; order Diptera; family Muscidae; genus Musca; species Musca autumnalis. The sequence continues at coordinate 146,793,285 of NW_027411977.1, forward strand.
AATACCAACTGATGTCTTGATTTGTTGCCAAAGTAATCATGGTGGGATAATAAGGCGTTACATCTGGTCTGTTCCTTTACTTTTGAAAAATGGTAAAACCGGCAAAAATAGTAAAAATTGTAAACTGCTTCCATATGAATTATATGGTGTCTGAAGTAAAGGAACGCTTTTCGAGTAAAAAGTGGTGAAACTTTAAGATTCTTGCGCGTAAAGGAACAGAGCTATAAATAACAATAATTGTGCCATTTAGGCGGCCATCAGACCATCTGCTTTTTCATATGTATGTTGTCACTTTGGGTATACTAATATACAGAACAGCTGATTTATACATGTGAAAAAGCAGATGGTCTGATGGCGGCCTTACCAAACCAAACGTCAAATTTGTTCAAAATAACGCATTACTGTGAATTGCTTGTTTACATTTTGTATGTGATTTTATTCACAATAATGCGTTTTGAAAACTAGCGTGAAAATCAGCTGTTTTCAATTGTACCTGTATTATTCTGCCATGAAAGTAATTAACTAGGCGTTTACACCAGATAGTTTGTCTCGAAATACAACTCTGATTTACTAACACATACATACATTCGTCGTCTGTCTTCCAGCTGTCCATCATTTTTTCACAGACAGTCGGGTTAACAAATTTTTGGCATTTTCGTAAAAATAAATGAGATAATAATTGAAATGTGTTCAAAACAAAAGAACATGAGCAAAAACAAAATATGTGAACGAAAAACAAAACAGAAATTGACGATTTTAATTCATAACTTTACAACTGTTTTTGCAGTTGTCTGGACTCCTACGTCACACGGGTAAGTTTGGGTTTTTGACAATCAATACATGAACTCAACTGTCCTGTCATGTGTAAACGCAGGGTAAAGTATGAACATGACATTAATACTATGTTTACATTTACGAAATCCACTCGATTTCAACTGTCAATTCCATTGCTCAAACGTTAAATGAAATCCATCAGATGAGTTTTCATTTGACGTATACACAAAGGAATTGACAGATGAAGTCGAGTGGATTTCGTAAATGTAAACATAGTCTAAGGCCAGAACAGAATCAATCGTCGCTTGCTTTGCTTGCTTCCCCAAATGTCAAATTATAAAGGAATTCCAGAGCCTTTTTGTCAAATCCGCCTGCGTTCTCCTTTAGGAGGCTCTGGCATTCCTTTATAATTTGACATTTGGAAAGCAAGCAAAGCAAGCGACGATTGATTCTGTTCTGGCCTTTACAGGTTCTGCAACAGACATTAATTTACGATTTCATAGTAAAAGTTTTTTATCGTACAATTTCCTTCCCTTTTTTGTGCTTAAAAGTTGTGTTATTTCCTTCCCCTTATCCCTTTTTTGCAAAACCGATAAAAATCGTAATTGCGTGCAGCAAAATTGAATTTGGTTTGTTCCTTTACTTTTAGTGGCAGAAAATGGTAAAAGTGGTAAACTGCTATCATATAAGCTGTGTTCCAGAACTAAAAAGTTTTTACAATTTTTACGACTTTTACACATTTTACTCGAAAAAGCGTTCCCGTATCCAAAAAAGTTGTAAAATGTTCACTTCTCTTTAAACAAAAATGGCGCTGAATGACGCTCTCTTTAAAAACTTTTTACACGACAAATTTGGGCGAGTAAAAAAATAGTATCATGGTTGCCGGCGTCTGATTGGCTGATACGCCGACTTTGACATTTGTTCCAGTTTTTTTGACGTATTTTCCATTTTTCCGTTCCCGAACTTTTTGAAAAAACTTTTTTGTGACAACAATTTTTCTCTCTTTCTCTCTTTTACGAGTTTTACTATTAAAAAGTACGGGAACGAAGCTATAAATTATATGCTATTAAAAGTAAGGGAACACTTTACAGGTTAAAAATGGTAAGAAATGGTAACCTCATGTAAGTAAAGGAACACAGCTTATGTGTAGCAAGTACTAAATCCAGTACGATGTAAACACGTTATCAATTTTATCAAATATAAAAAAAATTTTATCAAACAGCATCAGCCGCCTCCCAATACCAACGACACCGTCGCCGTCAGCAACCCTTCTTTGTTTGGCTTGGTGCTCTGATACCATGTGTCAAACTGTCGTCTATTAAAATTTGTTAATAGAAAAAAGCAAAATTTATTGAAATTTATACAATAATTACGATTATTGTGCTTAACGAAATATAATAATTCCAGAATAAAGTAAAGCGACAAATCCCATTGACATCATGGTTGTAACCGAAAGCGAAAAGGTAAGATTTTATTGGAGAAAAGTGTGTTTATGGGCTGGCTGTTCTGAAACCTAGACGTCGTGGAATTTTTCTATACATAAGCAATGCGATGCGTGTTCACCTGCCCCCTTGGATCTTCTCTAGCTTCTTAGCTCATATCATCTGCCTGATATCCGAAGAGAAGGTTGACATTTTTTACTTTTCTGTTGAAAGCAGTACTGAGAAGTATCTGCAGACGATAATTGTTCTATTCGAAGTACTTCCTTATAGGTCAGTAATTTCAATGTGTTGCTTTAGGCGTTGATTTCTTGTTATTTTAATATTCATCTTTCAATGAATCACATTTGGAAATTGCAATAATAGTGTGCTCTACGACAAATAACCATTCATATCCTCATTAGAACCCATTCTTATTGGAATCTCATTTGCCATCAACATATTGACATTCCACTGCACATCGACTTAATACCAAAGTAGAATAATAAATAGTAAGTGAATTCCAATAAAAAGTTGTCTACGTCACGCTTTGTCTTTATATTTTGATATATTTAAAAATATATGACGGAAAAGATTGTTGTGTTCATATAAACCGTTTGCAACTGAATATTGATGCGTAACATTAAAACCAAAAGTGTCGTTCATTTACCCAAAGAGTGACACATCTCAAAAAATACAGTTTCGAGAAAAAAACGTTTTAAGTTGGTGATTGAAATTTTACTTCCTAACTTACAAAGATTATTACACAAAACGTTAAATAACTACTTGGACCGTATTTTGTAAGGAGCTAGCCAGATATCAGTACTAGATTTATGTCCAAGATCAAGCATGATTTGAAGTGTTTTAGTGCTTCACATACCCCGTTTGCACTTAACCGGATTACACAAAATGTAAAATAACTACAGTCGGACCTCGATTATCCGTGATGGTCGGGACCGAAGGCATTACGGATAATCGATTTTCCCGGATAATGGAGGCAATGCTTTTATGCAGTTTTTAAACATATTTTTAAGTAAAAATGGCATAATTTTGTACAATAATGTGAAAATCTGCAATTTTTATTAAATTTGTTAAGGTAATCCACCAAATTTTAGAAGGATACATAATATCATCAACATCAGATTCATCTGAATTGACTTTGTCCCATGGTTTTTGTGATACCATAAATACACAAATTGTGTAATACGGGAGAATTTCCAGTTTTCGTTTGTTTACCTATTGTTTGCTTAATCAAATTAATTGGAAAGTGTGTTTTTACTCCCGGGCAATGAAGTTTATAACGAAAAATAGAAGAAATGTAAAAATTCCAACATTTCTTTTCTATCACGGATAATGGAGGTTCCCGGATAATCGATTCACGGATAATCGAGGTTCAACTGTATTTGAACCATATTTTGCAAACAGCTAGCCAGATACCAGTGCTATGTTTCTGTGCAAGACCAAGCATGATTTGTTTTAGTGTTTCATAAACTCAAAAAACTTTTGTGTTGAATTATGCGATTCTCGTAGTAAATGAGCTGTAACTCGTCGAGTTTTAGAGATATCAGCATGAAAATTTGACACAAGATAAAGTAGAAGTCATAGAAAAAGTCGAAATTGCTAACTCAGAAGACGCATTTTTTTACTTATGCCACTCTTTGAGTAAATGAGCAATATTACAAAGTAACATCTTAGATTAATGAACAACAATTTTATTTTATTGCTTTAATTTTATTTCAAAAGGAATTTCATATTATCCATGTTTTATCTTATTGCGTCGGATGTGTTTGAATCTGTAAATAAATAATGTCGTCGTAATCAGTATTTCCCGAAATTGTATACATGTCTTCCAAAATAAAATAATTACAGTACTATAAAGTCCAATATCTAGAGAAAAATACAATTGTTCTAGGAATGTGTTCACATACCTTTTCATTTGTTATCGTAACATGACTTAGTCACGAATAATTATTATATCATCGTGATCAGGATCTTCCCATAGTTTGTAAATGTCTTCCAAAATAATGACATATGTTCAAGTGAATTCACGGAACTTTAAAATAAGAAACAAATAAGAAAACAAAATGATGTCGTTGTTAACATGATCCCTGGTATCTGTCAAAACATCCAAGAAGCCCCGTCGTTTACTTGTTTTAGCAAAAGTGTTCACATACCTTTTTTTTTTGTTTTGTTAATCATTCCTTCTCATGACATGACATAATCGTTGCAATTCAATCCTACTAATTGCCGGTCAATCCCACGGCAGCGGGTTCTTACGTACCGGATTGACCCGAAACCATAGTGTTTCGGCCAGCGGCTGCCAACCCAGCATCAAACCTATGCTTCAACGTAGGTTTCGTGATGTTCCAACAACAACAAAAACTAATTGCCGGTGAATTAGCTCGTACAATACAAATATTCGCAGTCAGCACAATTTGGCTCATAGATCTTTTCGTCTTTCCAACTTTCTGGGTGTGTACAATAAAAACATCTAAAATGTACTATTTCGGTCCATTCCTTCAGGTACCTCCTCCGCAACACTTTTGAGCTTTAATCCAAATCCACAGTTTTGAAGGCAAGTTCACACGTCCAAAATTCTGAAAACCCCCTAAATACACAATTTTTGTAATGTCAGGCTTTAGGCTAACGAGACTGGTCCAAACGTTTCATATCATCTTATTCAGCCTTATTACGGTTGGCGTAGTCGTATCCAAAATTGCAAGTTGACGTACCGAAACGACTGATTGGTACTATGAATGTATTCGTACCTAAAAGCAAAATTATTAAATTTGAAAGAATTCTTTTGGTGACAAAAATTAATAGAAGTGCTAGTACTTACTTACTTACTTAGCTGGCCTTTTACAGAACATTTGTTCCATAAGCCGAACTAAGAAAAAATCTCCAATCCTCTCTGTTTGCTGCTGTATTTTCCCAATCTGGGATATGTAGCTTTGTGATATCTCGTTTCACTTGTTCGCTCCAACGAAGCTTTGGCCTTCCAGATCTGCGAGAACCTCCATGCGGCCCGTATTTATACGCCTTTTTAGCGGGTTCATCATCACTAGACTGCGGAATCCTATGCAAATGCATATATGGTTAGGATGGTCGCAGAGAAAATCTGATTAGACAGAAACTCGTTTTATTACAAAATAAAACGAATTAGGCCCAGAAATTTTTGCATATTTTGCATATTCTGCATATCGTGCATATTTTGACATATTTGTACATATCTGCATAAAAAGAGCATATGCAAAACCATATGCACAAATATATTCAAGGATTTGTGGTCTAAATATCCTACCAAAATGGCTGAAATTTGGTATTAAGTCTTCGTTAGGGGTATGCAACTTTACAACTGAAATCTGTCCGCATAGGTCCACGTCTTCATATAGGCCCCATAGAACGGTAACTACCGATATTCGGTATTTTGAAAGTTGTGGCCTCAATATGCCACCGAAATGACTGAAAATTGGTATTTAGTCTTCGTTGGGGGTATAAAACACTCCACCTGAAATTTGTCGGCATAGGTCCACGTCTTCATATAGCCCCCATAGAATGGGACCTCCCGATTTTCGGTATTTTGAAGGTTGTGGCCTCAATATCCCACCGAAATGATTAAAATTTGGTATTTGAGTTTCGTTGGGGGTATAAAACTTTCCACCTGAAATTTGTCGGTATAGGTCCACGTCTTCATATAGCCCCCATAGAACGGTACCTCCCGATTTTCGGCATTTTGAAGGTTGTGGTCTTAATATTACACCGAAATGGCTGAAATTTAGTACTTAGTCTTCATTTGCAGTATTAAACTTTCTCCCAGAATTTTTTCGGTATAGGTCCACGTCTTCATATAGCCCCCATAGAACGGCACCTCAGGATTTCTGGTATTTTGAAGGATGTGCCCTCAATATCCACCCGAAATGGCTGAAATTCGGTATTAAGTCTTCGTTGGGGGTATAAAACTTTCCAACTGAAATTTATCGGTATTGGTCCACGTCTTCATATAGCCCCCATAGAATGGTACCGCCCGATTTTCGGTATTTTGAAGGTTGTGGTCTCAATATCCCACCGAAATTGCTGAAATTTGTCATTTTGTCTTCGTTGTGGGTATAAAACTTTTCACCTGAAATTTGTTGGTATAGGTCCACGTCTTCATATAGCCCCCATAGAACGGTACCTCCCGATTTCTGGTATTTTGAAGGATGTGCCCTCAAAATCCCTCCAAAATGACTGAAATTCGGTACTAAGTCTTCGTTGGGGGTATAAAACTTTCCACCTAAAATTTGTCGGCTTAGGTTCAGGCCTTCATATAGCCCCCATAGAACGATACCTCCCGATTTTCGGTATTTTGAAGGTTGTGGCTGTGGTTATACATTTCTCTATTTTATTGACTTGTCTGAAGAGAATTTTAAACAGAAAAATTGTACACATAGACATTTTTGTACCTATTATTGAAATATTTGTTGCATAAGAAAATATGTAAAATGCATTAATTTTGCATATGCAAAAATTTATGCATTTTGCATAATTTTGCATATGTCATATGTTTCGATTGCAATGTAATCAGAAGCCAAAAATATGCCCAGTCCCAAAATTTGGCATGAATCGGACCAAGAATAGGGGTTGCATAAAATTCCGCTGTCTAATCATCACTCATTCTTATAACATGGCCTAGCCATCGCAATCGTTGTATCTCGATTCGTTCAACTATATTGATGTCATTGTATAGTTGATACAGCTCGATGTTCATACGACGCCGATATTCGCCGTCAACACAGATTGGCCCATAGATCTTTCGTAGAATTTTTCTCTCAAACACACAAAGCACTGCCTTATCTGCTTGAGCAAGTACCCATGCTTCGGAACCATACATTAGCACGGGTAGTATCAGTGTTTTGTACAGTGTTATTTTTGTTTGACGAGAGGTGGCTTTATTCCTAAACTGCTTACTCAGCCCAAAGTAGCATCTGTTAGCCAACACTATTCTTCTTCGTATTTCACAACTGATGTTATTTGTTGTGTTTATGGCGGTGCCGAGGTAGACGAAGTCCTTTACTACCTCAAAATTATAGGTACCAACATTCACAGATGGTGCGGTGTTTATGGACATATTACGCGTCGATACCATCAACTTGGTTTTTACGCCGTTTACTGCCAGACCAACTTTAGCAGATTCTCTTTCGACTTTTGCAAAGGTGTCAGTTACTTCCTTTACCGATCGACCCATGATGTCAATGTCGTCGGCATAAGCCAGTAACATGTGGCTGTTCGTGTATATTGTTCCATTTCTTTTGACCTTCGCGTCTCGTATGACCTTTTCCAGTAGGATGTTAAATAGATCACACGACAGGCCGTCTCCTTGTCTGAAACCTCTTTTGGTAGTAAACTCTTCGGAGAGGTTCTTTCCAATTTTAACTGAGGATCTCGTCTCAGTTAATGTCATTCTACAAAGTCGAATGAGCTTTGCAGGAATACCAAAATCAGACATGGCTTGGAACACCTTTGAACGTATAGGGCTGTCGAATGCTGCTTTATAATCGACGAAAAGATGGAAGGTGTCGATCTGCATTTCTTGGGTCTTTTCCAGGATTTGTCTCAAGGTAAATATCTGGTCAATGGTGGATTTGCCAGGTCTAAAGCCGCACTGATAGGGTCCAATAATTTCATTGACCATAGGCTTTAGTCTCTCACACAATATGCCAGATACTATCTTATATGCAATAGGGAGCAGACTTATGCCCCTATAATTGGAGCACACAGTCTTATCACCCTTCTTGTGGACGAGTGCTAGTAGTCATGTTTAAACTTTTAATCCAGGAGAAAAACCAACCCTACAGTTTTTACAACCAAAATAATTGTTTGGCGCATAAAATTAAAATTATAATATTAAAGAAATATGTATATATTTTTAATTGTAAAATAATTCGTTTGAAATCATCTTTTCAACAAGAACTAAGAAATTGGCATTGCTTCAATCGTTATAAGAGGACTCTAACAGAGTTTCAATAGAAAATTTGTCATCTGATAAAAACACGAAATTTGTCATACAAAAATGAATAAAAGTAGTAAACTTTTTATTTATTTTAGCTATTTTCCAATACATTAATCATTGCCAAAAAATCTTTTGAAATTAATTTGTTTTTATTTTTATATGCTATCGTTAAAAAAAAATCGGCCACGACTCTTCTCGTATTTCAACGCCATACCTGATACCGATTTGTCGTATCATAACAATAATGTTATTTATAACCCAAGAAATCCGTCCTGGGAATGATGAATGTGTTTCTTTCGATATTGTATGAATGTGAGATGCTTTAAAATAAAAAGATGTTCGTATTATATACAGTCTGTCGCAAAAGTTAGTATACACCGTTGAAACCAAAATGTATTAGGATAAAAAGCACAATAACTTATTGAAAACAACAAACAATTAGTTTAATTTGAGAGACACGAAGGTCGTCTTCCGTAATAACAATTAAAAGTGCGCAATATTTGCATACATTAGCAAATGTACGGTTCGAATCCAAAAAAGACCAAAATTTATATCGCAAAAGTTAGTATACAACGGAGAATCCTCGTGGAACTGTGTAAACAATTCTTGATATTTTTGAACAAAATGAAACTAAATCTGTACTTAAGATCATAAAGAGTATATTAATTGGTTCTAATGGCAGTTATAGTACTTATAGTGACAAGTCCAACGTACACTGGATCGTGAAATCTACAAAAATTAGTAATCTACAAATACAACAACTGTAGCGACAAAATTCCGGGTGTTATGTCCTGTTTATGAATCCTGAAGCCATGAAATGCTCAGAAAAGCTCTAAAGTTTCAATATGGGGTGATTTTGATCGAGTTTCGACTTGTCCTGTTTGAAAAAACTGGAATTTCTTGAAGGATACCCATACTTTTGGGGCCATTGTCATTTTGAAACATTTGATAATCCTTAATCCTTACGCATAAGGACTTTCCTTTTGAGTTAATTTTCTCACAAATGTTGCCCCTTTTCGTATTCCCATCAAAAGTAAATAGTAGGAGAACCTCGAGTTCCGGTGTAAGCCCTACAGTGATACTCCACCACCACAGAAGGATATGATAGCTAATTTAAAATTTTAATATAGAGTTTTCTCTGGTGTTATAACGCATGGATTGTGCAAAAACGTTCTGAAAAACTGTGTTCGCTTCACTTAGGACCAAAATACAACTAAATGGATCAGTTAGAAGTAGTTCATTAGACATTAGACACTATGGACACGAGAAGCATGTCCGATACTGCTGAAAGGCCGGTAGGACAGTATAACTGTAGGGCTTACAACGGATCTTGAGGTTCTCCTACTATTTACTTTTGGTGGGAATACGAAAAGGGGCAACATTTGTGAGAGAATTAACTCAAAAGGAAACTCCTTATTTGTAAGGATTAAGGATTATCGCATGTTTTAGAAGGACAATGGCCTCAAAAGTATGGGTTTCCTGTAAGAAATTCCCGGCTTTTCAAACAAGACAAGTCGAAACTCGATCAAAATCACCCCATATTGAAACTTTAGAGCTTTTCTGAGCATTTCACGGCTTTAGAATTCATAAACAGGAAGTAACACCCGGAATTTTGTCGCTACAGTTGTTGTATTTGTAGATGACAAATTTTTGTGGATTTTACGATCCAGTGTACGTTGGACTTGTCACTATAAGTACTATAACTGCCGTTAAAACCAATTAATATACTCTTTATGAGCTTAGGTAGAGATTTAGTTTCATTTTGTTCAAAAATATCAAGAACTTTTTACACAGTTCCACGAGGATTCTCCGTTGTATACTAACTTTTGCGACATAAATTTTGGTCTTTTTTGGATTCGAACCGTACATTTGCTAATGTATGCAAATATTGCGCACTTTTAATTGTTATTACGGAAGACAACCTTCTTGTCTATCAAATAAAACTAATTGTTCGTTGATTTCAATAAGTTATAGTGATAAGTTAGCATACTAAAAATTGTTGATACATATCCATGATTTGTATAGCCCCGACCCACCTCACGGAACCTACAGATTCCACGTATTTTGAAACAAACTCGTGATACAAAATCAATATATTTTATATAGGTCATAATTATTGTGTTTACTTCTTTTTTATCATAGGCTGACTGATACTTTCTTAGTCCCGGTCCACACTAGAGTGATTTTAATGAAATTATTCCATGCGTTTTTATATAGAGTAAAGTAATTTGATAAAATTACTGTAGTGGGGAACTCGACCTAGGAACGCCATATTTCATGAAAATTTTTCTATGCTTTGTTCCAGAACCTGCAAGAAGCTACTATTTTTTTACTACGATAGGAAAAATGTTATCGGAAAAAATAGTAAAAATAGGTAGATTCTTGCAGTTCTGGAACAGACCAATTCTGGAACAGAAAAACGAGTTTCAACTTAGTCCCAATTTACATTAGGCGAGTTTACTTGCGGCAATTGTCAGTTTGTTGGTGAGATAGGGTGTTGAGAGGCAAAGGGTTACCATATGCCTCACCTCTCTCTCCATCAAACTGACAATTGCCGCAAGTAAACTCGCCTAATGTAAATTGGGACTTACACAAGCTGAGGATATACTATTTCTGCCGGCAAAGCCGACTGATACTTTTTACTTGTTCCTCCTATTTTTCATAGAAAAATTTTCCCATAGATATTTTTTATCCTTCTGTCTTTAAAGGGAAGTAAAGGATAACAGTAAAGTAAATAAGAAATATTTTCCCGAATAATAACTAAAGCAAATCAAGTGATTTTCCACAATAACTCTTTAATAGTTCTAAAAATATTGTTATTGTAAACTTTTCAAACCAACGAGTGAATATTACCATCAAATCCCCAGATAACTAATGGTAACTCTGGTCTTAACACTCTTTTTATTTTTTTTTCAACTTATTTTTTATTCAAACTTATTCTCACTGAGACTTTGAAAGATCACTCAAAAATATATCGACTACGTTTTTGTTGTATCACATCGTTTGTACTCCACAAATGACTAAGTGCATTGTACTTGGCCATGCGAAATAAAAAAAGAAACACGAGAACTAGCAGAGAGAACAAAGATTGCATTTGCTCAGTCAAGCAAAGATAAAATCAAAAATCAATTTTAATCGAAAAAAGAAAACAAACAAAACTTTATACGACAATAAAAAAACAAAGAAAGCAAGCAAAAAACAAAGAAACCCCCAAAATAATACAATGAGAAAAACAACATTTTATGGAGTAATACTATGGCAGATATGTCCAAATTTCACGGCCCCTTGAAGCCACAATAATCTCGGCCATTCAACTTATTTACGTTATTAGAATTTGATGCAACATTCAGGTAGAAATATGTATTTATAATGACATTTCTAGGATAAAATAAACTCTACACTTCACAATAATTTTTAAGTGCATTAGTTTTGGACTGAAATTGCGGTGAATTCATATTGTTGTGGGGCTGTTAAATTCTGAATATGACGGTACCTCCCGATTTAACGAATTTGCAAGTTTTGGCACTTCGAATTCTCACTAGGTATGAACATCGAGGTCTCATTGATATAAATCATTGTATTGTTCTCGAATAAGCATTGACGTGGCAAATGAGTTTAGTTCTTTCATAGCCGAAATGAAACTAATTGTTCCATTTTACTTCAATACAATTCGTGGTGGAGGGGATATATATATATATGTATATATATATATATATATATATATATATATATATATATAAAGTTCGACCGTGTCGAACTTTTCGCCTTTTTTAAATATTTTAGTAAATATCTGGAGAAAGAACATTAATTTCTCGGAAACTATTATCGAAATGGCTAAAATTGGAATATAGTCTTCGTTTGGTGTATAAAATGTTCGTGTTCGTCGGTACAGGTTAACATTGTCATATAACGTCCATATAATGGTACCATCCGATTTTCGGTATTTTGAAAGTTTTAGCCATATTATCAAAAAATGGTAGATATCTGGTAGTCAGTTTCAGGGTGTAAAACATTCCTACAGATGGAGCAAAGTCTCTGAAATGTGGTATATACTCCTCGCTAGATGTTTAAGTCCACGTCTTAATATGGCCTCATAAAATGTAACCCTTGTTTTTAGGTATTTTGAAACTTAATTTTAATTGGAAAAATTAACACATTCTGCTCCTCTTAGAAATAAGCCTTCACGTGATGGAAACTAATTATCCAATTTAACTTCAAAATACCAAAGACCATACAGCCACAAAGCTTTTTTATATCGGAACTTTTTTGCAAATCCCACGGCAGCGGGTTCTTACGTACCGGGTTGACCCGAAACCATAGTTTTTCGGCTAGCGGCTGCCAATCCAGCATCAAACCTATCCTTCTAGGTTTCAACAACAATTTTTTTTCACTTTATACGCTTAGTAGGCATTAGGTTTGCCTGTGGAATATTCATATGCCTTTTTATAAAGACTATATTCCATTTATATATATATATATATATATATATATATACCCCTATATGCACCAATCAATATTGTGTTATACCCTTAGCCTTATTTATATTTGGAGCCGGTTTCACATACACCTCCCCCAAAAGTTCGACTTGGAGCAATTGTGGATCTTAGGCATCATCAAGTCAAATCAATTGCCCTTTAGATTATTGTGTGTGTGAGGGAAAAATGTCTTCCTCGTAATTTAAATTGTGGAACATATGACGTATTCTAATTGTCATTAAGAGGGGGTATACTATTGGACATGCCAGATATTTTACAACAAGACGAATGTAAAACAACGGTTACTAACAGTAAAACCAAAGGAATACAACAACGGCACAACAACTTACTTTCATTTCAACTCTAGTCAAACAACTCGCAAAGGCAGAACGACAAATTTACAATATGCACATATAACCAACCAGAGACGACAGACGGCCATGATAGACAGAAACCAAGCAACAAAGAGTAGTCAACCAACAAACCAACATGGCAGACAGTCCGTCCGACCGCAGGAAAACAGTCAGATAGGCTTACGTCGTATATGCACAGTACTCAGTACTTTGTTGGATTGAACCTCGCTCTTTTGTTTATGGCATTTTATTTTTGTAATTTTTTTGTGTCGGTCTGCTTTTGTTGTTGTTATTGGTCTTCTTTGCCATTTAGTCAGTCACCGAAATCGTCATCTTCGTGTGGTATTGTTACGGGCTGGTGCCGCTGCGTACGTTCTTTACTCACGGTATGTGTATTGCCAAATCTGTGTTGTTTTGCGCTCACTCACAGTAGTCAGTATCAGTTGGAAAGCACACATCATACTTTCCACATCGCCAAACCGGGTGGACGGTAGCGTGTGTTGAGTTGTTTTAACTCTCAAATCAGCAGATTTGTAATTTTTGTTTTCTTTTTTTTACACATTCAGTATTCTTGTTATTCGTCGAAACAATAAGACAAACAAACGGTCGATTTTGGAAAATTATTAATAAAAAGCACAACACTTGTCGAATGAAATCAAGTCTACCTTGGAATAACTTTGTGACAAATGCAAATGAAAGAAATAAAAACTTCAGAAAATTTATTTTTATTTATTAAAAATTTCGCCTAAACTACGGTCATATTTTCCATAGTTCCAGCATTTAAAAAATTTCTTCTCCCTAACCAAAAAAAATTGTGTTAATCTTCATCTTTCGAAAAAAACAAGCTACTCGAAACAAAGTCTAAACTCTGTGTACCTTTGCCAACGGAATCTTCAAAGGTTGTTCAATCGTTAATGCCCCTTACCAAAGTTAAGCCAGCAAGAAGCCAAGATCAAAAAGAAGTAGCATCTTTAAAAAAAGGAGAGCGTTAACGGAAATAGCGGCGAGAGTGACTTCATCGATCTCACTAATCAAGGATACCCACATACTTATTTGTTGTCTGGATAAGAGAAATTCAACAAATCATCCACAAAAACAAAGCGAAAACACATGTATTTGTGTGAATAATCACCCTCACCCAGATTCTCTCGCTTCCACTCTTGCTTAGCTAGCTGCTATTGCTATATCAATTTATTCCATTGCCGTTGTTTACGTTGATTGTCTTGTATTCATTCTCTCCCTCTCTACTTGGGTGAGTTGACTGTGTGTATTATTGTATGCTGGCTGGCAATTCATGCTCTGCCATTGTTGGTCACCACTCTGCATCAGTTCTTCTTCATTTGCTGTAATTAAAGAGTAACTGGTTCTCTTGGGTATTCGGTTGGAACTCAGAAGCACACAACCACCCCACCTTGAATTTTGTTGTATTGAAGAGCGTTTGTATTTCATTTAGCTTAACAAAGTAAATATTGTTCTCCCAGACGGCATATTTGGTATAATATCTGTGTCATGATGTTCCAAAACGACTTTCATAGAAAGAAAAATTTTGCAAATCCACATTTTTTCAAAGTAAGAAGAAAATGCATTCATCTTATTGGCATATCTTCCATCGATGACGGCCACACCTGTGGTCTGTTGTTGTTGGTGGTTGTCAGCTTTTGACATTTTTGCCTTGTGTTGAAGTGACACTGACACAATTTTTATTTCCCCCCTTGCTTTTTGTTTGCAGACTTCAGCAACTCCAAAGGAAAACTCCCCTGCTCCTGCTGCACAGCCAACACCCGCTGCTGGACGGCCTGAGTCCAAGGAAGAAAATAACAAAGAAACCGAGGAAGTTCGCACAGAACACTTGATTAAACATCCACTACAGAATACCTGGACATTGTGGTACTTGGAGAACGACCGCTCAAAATCATGGGAAGACATGCAAAACGAAATCACCAGTTTCGATACAGTCGAAGATTTCTGGAGGTAAGATCCGATATTGTGAATGTGATTCGAGCAAATGTTGATATATTTGGTTGGGAAAAAGGAAAGTTACATTTAATTTATATTATTGTTGAGAGTGCCATGCAACGTTAATTAGTAAAAATAAAAGAAACCGAAAGAAATTGTGAAAAGTGAAAGCAATTCATTAACGATAATGTTTTCAGTTCACATGTAATGCAAAACATGAAGGTAACAGAACAGTAGTGGGATTCTGTAACTTTTTTTCTACCGAACCGATATCGTTAATTAACGAACATGTTCGGTTGAAATGCCGAAAGTGCTATTTTGTAAATCAAAATTATCGATACAAACAATTTAGGGACGAATATCGGTAGAATTGAGGAATTTTAAGGAAGATGCACTTCGTTTCAAAATGAAAAGCCAATAAGAAGTACATAAATTATTCTAATTTTTTAAACGTTTCTTGTTATTTTTAGTAGAAATGGAAAAATCACACTTCAAATTTCTAATGAAATTATTTAAATTACTATTGTATATAAAATGATGTTTCAAATTACATGTAGAAAAATTCAACCTAAAAATTAAAAAATCGTAGTTAAAACTATAAATGTTCCTTTTGCATATAATCATATTTATTAAATCCAGTGGATTTTCATTGTCAATCCATTGCGTATACGTATAAATTCTCATAAAGGTTGTTAACCCGACAATCTCTAATGTAAACATGGTGCAATATTCGACAAATTGGTTGAATTGTTTTTTTATGATGTGGAGGGGTATTTTTATTCCGATCAAATATAGAGTGAAACGGAACATGTAGAACCCTAACATTTCATATATGTATGTTGAACAGGAATTTGTATATTGAACAGTTATTTCAGAATTACGTATTATCAGGGAATATGGCGACCATGGTGATATTCTTCCTTCTTTTATTGTTGATGCGATACCACCAATACATTTTATATGGGCAGCGAATGTTACGAAATATAATAGTTATTATTTTCCGAAGGCTTTTCCGCAATTCTGGAGGTTTCCAAATGACCCCCAGTTTCATCAATTATTTCATAAAATGTATCCATCTCCAATTTGTAAAGTGCCATAAGCTTTCTATCACTTAGATCGAAAGGATCCTCCATACGTCGCAGAATTTTCTATTTTTATGTGTAAAGAATTGTACCTCTTAGCTTTTTATTTGCAATGAAATATATTCTAACGCCATTTTTTAAAAATGTGATTTTCATTGATTTTTTGGTTTAAAATATGACAATTGTTTTATGTCGGTCGACTTAACGACTCTTTTTTTTTCGTCGATAACTGCTGACCCATGATTTTCGATAATTACCGACATAAAATACCGACAGAGTAGCACTTACCGAAAAAATATAGCTAACTACCGACATTTGTCGTTAATTACATCGGTAGAGAGTTACAGAATCGCACTACAGTTCATCTTTTGATGGAAAAAACGATTGTATCTCTAGCATGCACCGCTAGCGGGGTTAACCGTCTGAATGAATGTCATTGATATCGGTCAATGCCATTTTCCAAAGATACATAGGTTACAGCAATAAGACATAAGTTAAAGCAAAAGTTTTTTAATGAGTAAGAAGAAAAAAGTAAGAAATTTAAAAATATATCCTACTTCATCGGAATGACATTTAAATGAAATCTACGCAACTTTTTGGGACTACAGGAAAAATCAAGTGAAATGCGGAAAATATTTAAAAAAAGATTCATCACCTGGTTTTATAAATCTTAAGAAACAACAGAAAGCTGGGCAGGTTATGCTTAAATCTTCCTTAATTACAACATTTGATCCAAATAGATGTCTGGTCTGAATCATTATTTCGATGGGGCATATCCATAAAGATTTAAAAACTTGATATGTCGGATGGGCTATATTCCTCCTTTAAAATAGCTCCTTTCATCAGTTGGAATGGTTCACCATAAAATATTTATGAAAGTTTGAGTAGTTTAAATATTCCTTACTTATTACTTTATTTTATATTAATTTTGTTATATAAACATTATAATGTAGTATACAGCTTAAGGTCGAAAGACTAGGCAAATATGAATTGAAATAAATAAATAAAAAATAAATAAAGGCTGATCATGGAACCGGCAAAGTCTGATCCAACCCAGTTCAAATATTGAAAGATTTGGAAATGTTATGTTTTCGGAATCTCTCTTTAATTATTATAATGAAACGCTTTAAAAGGAGAATTTTCTAAATAAATTTGCGTAGTGGTGGTTGAAAAAATGTTGTGCTGTCCCAGCCACTTTAGATTTCTGATTATGTTGTGGTCAGACTTGGTGGAAAATGGATGCCGTCTACGGGCCAGCATTAGACAGCGACATAGGAGATGCTCAATCGTCTCCGTCTCTTCCTCGTCCTCACAGAGCCTGCAGTACAAATTACTATGAAAACAAAGATCGCTAGGTTGGCACTGTTTAACGTTAACCGATCGCCATAAAATTGCACATATAAGACGTTTGTTTATTATTTTTAAAGTAAGACTTTTGGATTAAATGAAAAAATAGAGGGTAGAAGTACAAAAAAAAAAAAATAGGCTGGGGGCCGCACCCCTCCAAAAAGTTAAAATTTTGGCTATTGGGCCCCAATGATACATTTTTTGGTACATCAGTAAGCACCCCAAGCGGAAAATTGGAACTTATTTGGCTGTAACCGTTAACCGGATCTATACGAAAACGTGACTGACGTACAATCTCAAATTAAATCCAGTCGATGAAAAAATTACCAGTTCATTGTTGTGGCTCACAATTTTCGGTAGGATTAGTTATTGAGCCACAACATTGAACTGGTAAATTTTTTCATCGATTGGACAATAAAAATGTAAGAACGAAAAGTAAAAGAACGAAATTGTCATTTTTTGGGCCGCCCTAATATTTACGTATCGTAATATATCTGCAAATCATAGATAAAGTGCAAAGATGGTGCTTATCATCGGTACACCTTCCGATCCATCCTACAAAAGTTTAAACATATTCACTAAAAGGGTACGCGCGATATATCTATATATCCCCAAGTATAAACTTCTGGATCTTAACATTTATGAGGTTTTCTTTACATGCAACATTTTTTGTTAAGAGTTCCGAACTATCTGAAAATTTGTCTTGTAATTGGGATTTCTGAAGACGAAAATATATTATGAACCGATCTACTTTAAAGTTTGCAGTTTCTTAAATACATGATAATGTAGTCCTTAACCTGTTTTTTTTTTTCAATTTTCATTGATTTCAAAGCCAAGCCAAATGGCTATATATGGCTAGTATACTACATAGTTCGAATTCCATTTTAAATAACTTATGTGTAATATAGTTACAAATTTCGAATTCAAATGCAACTGCATTTCTAAAACTTCAACAGTTTAAATATTATCTAACAGTATAAAATGTATAAAATTGGATGACAACTACTCTGATTCTCAGAATAGTTACAAAAATTATTATCTCCTCTTTTTATAATGTTTAATAAATTAATTTCCAATTATTTCATTATAAATTTCATAAAATTCAACTACTCATTTCTTTGCCATTTCTAATTAAAAAATCTGAATATTCTGGTCATCACAATGTTTCTATATATTTTTAAATTTGTAAAAGATTAATGTCAGGTTTAAAAAATTTCACAAAGTTGTCGCCGTTTTTTAGTTTGTGGGTAACCTTTTTATTTTTTAAAATAATCCCCTTTTGGCAGTTTTATGCTGAATTATTTTACAATAATGATGCCAATGTATCATATCAACAAACTAGTCGACATGATATCCAAAACTTCAAAAACTGAAGGCATTACAATTCATGAAGGAGACCCCCCTTCGATTGTATATGTGTATGTATTGAGAAAATTATTCCTAGACAAGACACTAGGGTGACTTGATAAAGAAAAAAGACTTCAATAAATACTTCATAATTACAAATTTGTAAAAATGTTTGTATAAATAGAAGTTATCAAAATCAGCCTTTGTCTTCTAGCCATTAGCATTCAAATACGCCTGATGAGCCTGGCTTAAACCACCGGGCGAAACGATCGTATCGTAATGGTTGTGTGTGTGATATTTCGCTAGAATTCATTTTTCAATACAAAACTCCTTAGGCCATGTTAGCTCGATTAATCCAATTAATTAATTAAAAACGTCATAAATAATGGCCTTCGTCCTAAAAAGACAATAATAAATAAATAAAATTTTAAAATAATCCATATTTAATACCTAAATACCTTTACTAAGTTTATCGACATCTTTTTAATTTGTAAATTTCATTTCGATTCGTTTACAGCCTATATAATCACATTAAGCCTCCATCTGAGATTAAAATGGGCAGTGATTATTCACTTTTCAAAAAAGGAATTCGGCCAATGTGGGAAGATGCTGCCAACAAACAAGGTGGTCGTTGGGTTATAACATTAAATCGTTGTCCCAAAGCCGAGTTGGATAATCTGTGGTTGGATGTGGTGAGTATTCTATTATTGTTTGGTTTTTCCATTAACAAATATTTGTCTGTTTTTTATTTTATAAAATCTCTTCTTGTTGTTTACTAGATTTTATGCTTGATTGGTGAAGCATTCGATCATTCAGATCAAATTTGTGGTGCCGTAGTAAATATTCGTCAAAAGGCGAACAAAATTTGTAAGTTGTGGCAATGGTTTAATGACAACACAAAAGCCGATTCCTTAACGATGTTTATTTGTTTTTAGCTATTTGGACTGCCAATGGCAATAATGAAGAAGCTGCCATTGAAATTGGCCATAAGCTGAGAGAATCTTTGCGTTTGGGTCGTCAAAATTTGCATTATCAACTACACAAGGATACCATGGTGAAAACGGGTTCAAATGTTAAATCAATTTATACTTTGTAAACCCATCATCACCTCTTGTTAAAAAAATGCTGAAGCGAAACCTAGAAAACAATATGGAAACATAACATAAACTTAGTCACTATATTCGTACCCACAACCACATGCTCTACACACACGCATATTTAATCTTAAAATCACAATTTGCAAGAATGGGATGGATTACTGTTGAAAGCAGTTTTCCACATTATTTTTATTGGCGTTGTGTTTATCAGTGTGTATGTGTGGATGACTTTTATTGTTTTTTAAGTTAATAATCCTAATGTATTGATTTAAAAAAAAAAACGATCGACAAATTATAAATCGAAAACATTGTCAGTAATATAACACCCAATTGTCGTCGGCAGATAAAATGAGTGCGCAGTGTTCCCAATGCAATAACCATCACCATGATGTCAATGTCCCTTTTTTCGAGAATATGCAATTACCTTTATTATGAAAACATGTTTCCCCGCAAAAGAAAAGCTGGTCTTAAAATTAGCACAAGTCATCGCAGTACAGAAGAAATTAAACAGTTATAAGTTATTTAAGGGAAACATCGATGTCGATTTGTTTTTTCTTTGGGAAAATATTGCTGCACCTGTCGTTTTTTATTATTATATGAATTTGAAATTTTTAGTTTTGTGTTTTGTATTCATAAATATTAATAATACTATATAGAATCAAATAATTCATGTAACCTAATGTCTGGAATTATTTAAACAAAATAAATTAAAACTTACAAAATTGAAATAAGAACAAATATTTTTGGTATTGTCATTAACGCCTAAGGTTATAAAATAACCCTAAAATATATTTCACATTTTTGGGTATTATATTTATTACAGACAAAATCTATAATATTAATCATGAAGTGCAATAATCACAGTTTCAGAAGATTCAGGTTATATTTCTTACCAATTTTCGAGTTACTACCATTTTGTTGAAAATTATTTGCTTTAGTAAATATATTATTTTGACTTATTCCCGCTTAACTGAAAAAACGGACGGCGATTGATAACATAAAAAGGGAAAAATTCGAGATCTAAATACATGAAACTCGTGGGCGCAACTAGAAATAAATCTCTTTTATTGATTGATACATAGCACTTACTCTGAAGACATGAAGAGCGATCGAAAAAAATTGAAGATTTTATGTATAGTTTTTTATGAAAAGTGAAAATTTCTAATTTTGAGTCATCAACGATAGGGTCCTACACCAAGATTGTACAATCATCCGCATATATCACGATATCTATGACGTCTGGGGGTGTGGAGTTGGAGTTTCCAATACCGGTAATTTACTACACAACTGATTTTCCCTCTCCTTTTTCTGTTTTCAGGATATCCGGATATGTACAATATGCCACTAGTATTCGAGTGAAGTGGCTGCCTACATTAACGGCAACTGCCTCTGAAATACAGGATGAAAGTCTTCTCTATGCCTTCAAACAGGTGAGCGTCGATGTTATTGAAGGTTTTCGATAGATCAAGATCCACCATGACTGAGCCCTAGACTGATATATATGGGTATGGCGTGTAATGATGTTATGGTACTGGGCATTTTCGAAATACGAGTTGATGCTGGATACTGAAAACTGCTTCTCATCATGGGGAGGAGTAGTGTAGTAGGATCTTCGGTACTGCCGACAGAAAAAAGAAACGGCATTCTCGATTCGCCTCTTCTGGGGGGTTACTCTGTATTACGATGCGAATGCAAGTTCGATGCGAAAGCTAAACTTTTTAACATTTATTAACAAAAAATAAATAATTGTGGATTCGGGGCTTTATGGGTTGAGGACAAAATTGACCATGATGAACGGATTACGAGAATAATTCTAAGAGATCGATCAAATATACTCTCCCTGAATGACCACGGATAAGAAAATAGGACAAGTTTTGTGCACAATTGTTTCAAACATTTCATTTTTTATAGATTTATACAAAGTTTTCGTCTCAATAAGGATGCGTTAATGCATGTATTAAACGCTATTAAAGACACCTTCATCGTTCAAATAGGTCCACTGCAATTCCAACCCCAATAAAAGTGGCCGCTGCTTTGAAATTACTTGGGCGAGCTGGTTATTAACACCAAATTGGCCAAGACCATATTTTAGGATTATCACAGCAATCTATGTCGCGTTGGTTTAAAGAAATGCGACGTGATTGAGTGAATACTATGTCCCAAGCACATGCAGTTCATAGCACGCATATACAAATGATTCGACCGGCCAGGTATGAACCTATACTTCAACAGAAAATTAAAGCACAGTACCCAGCTATCAATTTTTGCCGAGGTCTCTGATATCAGATTTTTTCCGAGATTCTCTAACGTTTTTCCGATAATTTTCCAAGTAATCTACGCATACTCTGAAGGGAAATTTTGTGTTCAAAAACAAATGACAAGAGAAAATGGATACACATTTTTTAATAAGTCGTTTATAACAATTAATATTGTTAATTCTCTTTTAGATAAGTCTAATAAAAACAACAGCGTGATGGCATACGGAAACTACGTTTGGAAGAGCTATGTTTTATAATTTTGTAGATATACAATGTCAGCGAACAGCATCAATGAATACTATTAAATCCACATTATAAAGTTCCACAAATAAATGAAGAAGTTAATTATTGACGTATTTACATCAAATCCACAAACATGGTCTGTATTTCTGATAAAACATCTGATTTAATATTTAATATTTATTTATTCTTTCCAATTCCAAGTCCGAAGACCTCATTTAAGAAATTGACAAAACAACAGGATATTTAACTTAACAGAAAAAAAAACTAATCAGAGAGATGCTCAACATAGGCACAATAAAAAAAAACATATAGAAACTTCAATACACAACTACTTTCCACTAGTGAAAGTATCGGTATATAATTTATAAAACACAATCCGGCTAAAAAACTACTCGGTTTCCGAGCAGCAATAGCTCACATCATTACATATAAATTACAATAAAATTACGGAATTTGAGCATAAATCCTAACAATTAAAATTATGTATAAATACAATTTTGAACCGGGAAAAGAATTAAAAGGACTACTCAATTAAATTCATAAAATAGAAATATTAATTTAAAAGTTATTAATGTACAAAATAGAAAAAAAAAATAAAATAAATAAAACATAGTATAAAAATACACTGACAGAATGGAAGACTACTAAGGAAACTGCAACAGGCAGAATCACAATCATGTAAATAGGGAGATGAATAAGTAATTACATTATAGGTGGGGCTGTTTCAAAATACACACAGAGCTTACGTTTGTATGTACTTGGCAATAAATGAAAGTATCTCAACCCGATAGGCAATGAATTGAACGTTCTTGCAACTCTTACTAGAAAAGACCTCTCAAGCAACGAGTTTAATTTTGGTATTCTTATTTGTCTACCAAAAACAGTGGAGTTTGACATTTCTGGGTCTATCTTGCATTGCCACTTAACTTGAGTTGAGTTGTCAGTTGTCTGCGCGACTGAGATGAAATGTTGTACCATTAATGGCAACTCAACTGGGTGGTCGATAAACATGTTATCGATCAGTGTTTTTTCAAACTTGTGACCTCTATTCGCCAAAAAAAAAAACTATTTAAAAAATAATTTGCGCTTTGGATAACTCTTTTGTGTATTCTGGACAATATTTTGGCTGAGTTTTGAGCAAATTTGGAAAACAACCCAAGATTGGAATATAACCTGGCCATTGAATCTTCGGATCGTCAAGTTTTATTTGCAAAAACTGATAAGTTCGGTGGAATTATTTTTTGATGATGAAGAAAATGTACAGGACATTGCATCTATTAGAAGAAATTTGAGGGACAAGTCGAATCCATTGGAATTGCCATCTGCACTGTAAGTTGATGTCCATGTGGAAAGATCTGTATAATCAGTAAATGATTTCAGGTTTAAGGCGTATGTGGAACCGTTAAAGGACCAACAACAATACCCCCACTTTTAAAAGTGTGCGCTGCGTTGAGATTTTTTGCGGAGGGAAGTTTCCAAAAGTCCCATGACAATGATTACAACAATTGCATTGCTCAATCGATATTGTCGAACGTATTGAAGGAAGTTGTCCACTTGATAGAGAACAAATTGTGCCAAAATTGGATCGTTTCGAAATTGTCAGAGGAGGAAGAAAACAAAACAAAAACCATTTTTATTCAATAACGAAATTCCCTGGTGTTGTCGTCTGTTTAGGTGGAACCCATGTGCACAAAGGATTTGCACTCAATTTATCAATTAATATTTCAAACTGTTGTTTTATTGTTATTTTCACCATATTTTTGATACACAAAATTAATTAATCATGCAAATAATCAACAATTGTTAAAAAAAATGTTTTTTTCCTTTCATTTTTACTTCTTGTTTCTTCGAAAATATTCACTGCAACTGAAAAAAACTGGTTGCTGAAAAATAGCCAGTTCGTCAACTGAGATTCACAACTTCAGTTGAAGGTTGCCATACATAAAGTAATTTTGACAACTGACAACTCCACTCAACGATAATTGCTATCGATGATCGACCCCTTCATTACTTTATAAAAGTGAAGCATACAACGCAAAGATACGAAATCTAAAAACTTGCAACCAATAAAATCACAAATATAGGGCGTTACATGCTGACGAACATTCAAAGCATAAACGAAACGAATCACACGATTAAACACCAACGGAATTTTCCTGAATACACATGCTAATGTTCCTGAATAGACCTCAACACCATACAAAATGACAGGCATGACCAAAGCATGTGCCAACTTCTTCTTAACCTCTAAAGACAGGGAAAGCTCTACATTATAAAGTTTTCTTAAGAGAAAATTTACTTTAGACACAATTGAATTAATATGCTGAGAAAATTTTAAACTTCTATCAACTATAACCCCCAAACACTTAACATGATCAACAAACTCAATGTCTATATTGCTTATCCGAATAGAAACAGGCATATCAGGGCTAAATTTAATCGCTTTGGTCTTAGCTGTGCTAAGGGTCAGATTATTCAATACCATCCAATCATGTAAAACTGAAGTTGAATGAGTAATAACCGATTGGAGAACATCAGGAAAAATCGAACTACATTTGAACAATAGTTGTATATCGTCTGCAAACGCATATGGTTCCCAAGACGGAACCTTGAGGAACACCACTTGTGACAGACAACATACTAGAAGTAACGCCATTTGAAGACACATATTGAAACCTAGAATGCAAATAGGATGCGACAAGACCACAGGCAGAACTAGAGAAACCATAGAAGGAATTGAGCTTTCTTACCAGCAGCGAGTGATTTAGCCGGTCAAAAGCTTTCTCAACATCTAGGGATAGAAGCACACATAAATCACCATTACTAACTGCAGTTCTTATAGAGTCTGTTAGTCCTGCCAACAAAGATGTAGCACTGCGATTTCGTCGAAATCCTGTTTGGCAGTCATGAAGTAAATTAGAAGCAGTAATGTGTTCCATCATCTGAACCTTTAGGAGTCGTTCCACCATTTTTGACAAAATAGGCATTATGGAAATTGGCCTATAACTACCTGTAGCGTCATTTTTTTGTATGGGTATAATTTTCCCAATTTTCCACAGGGCCGGGAAGGCTGAGGTCATAATTATTGTATTAACAAGACGCAAAATATGCACGCCAACAAAGGGAAAGACAAGACGAAGAAATCGCAAAGATAAACCATCAGATCCCACAGCCTTAGATTTTATTGCAGAAAATGCATCAAACATTTCACTCAGCGTGACGGATCGAAAACTGAAACTGCCATAATCCATCCTAGATGAAGTATCAGAAGCTGGGGCTTGATACGACGAAAACATATTATTTAACTCATTAACATCCGCATCAACCACGGTCTTACTCTTGCCTAAGCCATATTCATTTAACACCGTCCATAATTCTTTGCCAGTTTTATCTTTAAACAAGGTAGCATGAGTCTTAGCTTTGATTTTCCTTGGCGCTTGGTTTTGTTTCTATGCCTACAAAAAGTCTTCCAGTTTTCAGGGGATGGCACTTCTAAGTAAGCTCGCCAAGCCAAATCACGCAGAGATAAAGCGTATTTAATCTCTGGCGAACTAAACCAATTATCTTTACGATTTGTCAAAACCTTACGCCTACGTATAGGACATATTCCCTGTATGTCAGCCAAATTGCTGTATATGACTGACAATTGGACATCCACATTATTTGTACTGTACATATTAAAAAATTCACACAATGCGAACGCATATTCCAGTGTTTCGTGATCCAAGACGCTATAGTCAACAAACTCATAATATTGTGGAGCTAATACCTTTTCAACGTTTAATGAAATAAAGATAAAAGAATGGTGCGAAACATTCGGGCACTGAAACTGGCTGGAGAATTGAACTAGTTCAGGGCATGACAGCAAAAAATAATCTATAAGCGAGGTAGATCCGTGACTAATGTCATAATGGGTCGGTAAAGAATTATGGTTTATTGAAAGATTCATATTATAGCAACTGTTTCTAACCGCAACAGACTTTCTAATATCAAATAAATTGTTATTATAATCACCCATTAGAATCACCGTAGGGTACCTAACAACTAAATCAGAAATGGTAAGATTTTGGATACTCCTATAGTAATTTCAACAAAAATAACTTCTACTTCCCCATAAAGAGAATTCACATGAATTAACTTATGTTTGAGACCCATCTTCAAATAAAACGCCACACCTCCACCTCTCCCATCAGGCCGATCATTCCTCAGACAAACATATCCTGGAATATCCACTACATCCAATGCCATATAAGGTTTGAGCCACGTTTCACTAACACCAACGACGTCTAACAACCCCCCCTCTAAAATGTGTCTAATTTCATTCATTTTGGCTGATAACCGATTCACACAAAAACTTTGGCAATTAAAATGCCCAATATTCAAATTTTCCCTATAATTACATAATTGCGATGTTAAGAAACTGTTGTCATTAACAATGGTTGGAATATTGCTCATTATTAAATTTGATCAAAAACAAAACTAGCAGAAAAACTGAAAAATTGCAGTCATACATATAAGTAAATACAGCTAACTACTATCCACATTAGGCATAAACGACGCAGCATTAGACTCATCAAGGAGCTGAACACATTGGTTAATATCTTGAACATCCGATTTTTTTCCATTTTCCGATTTAAAGCCTTTACCTAATTAACTGCGTGTTGTGTGTGCGTTCAAAAATACAAAAACAAAATGCATGTATTTCAAATTGAAAACAAAAACAAATACATGTATTTTGTTTTTTTGAACGCACATGCAACACGCAGTTAATTAGGCAAAGGCTTAAAATTTTGACCGAAAAAATTTTGAATTTCGCATCAAACATCCGAAAGGTTTCCGACTTTCGGACTTAACAAGTGATATTTTTCCGAAAATCATCCTATTTTTTGCCGATTTTTGAATGTTCCCTCAGAGTTTTTTCCGAAATTGTGCAGATAATCGAAAATCCCCTTTTTTCATACGAGTGTTTTTACGAATTCGTTTAGAATTCGGAAAGAAACTCTAAGGGGTCGATTATCGATAGCAATTATCGTTGAGTGGAGTTGTCAGAATTACTTTATCTGGTATGTTCTGTCACACACTTCACCTCTCACTTCACGCCTCAAACATTTTGTTCACCCCATTTACGGTTATTTTTCGAGTATTTTATGGACGTAGTAGGGTGTATTCTTATTTTTAAATACCCTAGTGAATCTTAGCCCTAAGAAATTCGCAAAAACAGGAGTAAATGGTCTCAACAAAATTCGGCTTAAGATGAGTTTAAGCATTAAGCTCGGATCGATACCAAATTTTTTCCACAGATAGGTCTCGTTACCCGGATCACAAATATATATAAAATTTTTTGCGGAAGTCCATACTTCTCGAGATATGGGCCCTCGAAGTTCCGAAAATTCCCTTGTTAAATGTCGGCTACTTAGAGAAAAATTTTAATTTAAAAGAAAATGTTCCTCCCGTTCACTAGATTGGCTCCTGTCCATAGCAGAAAGTCTTAAATCCCCGGCCGAAGGCCGGCTATATAAAAAAAAATTATAATTTTTTCCGAGCTTAATGCTTAAACTCAACTTGCTCCCAAAATTCTTGAGGGGTAAAGTGAGAGGTGAACACTATGTTTACATTTACGAAATCCACTCGATTTCAACTGTCAATTCCATTGCTCAAACGTCAAATGAAATCCAGTCGATTTCATATGAGTTTTCATTTGACGTATAGGAATTGATAGTTGAAATCGAGTGGATTTCGTAAATATAAACATAGTAGAAGTGTGTCTCAGAACATACCCGCGTGTATGGCAACCTTCAACTGAAGTTGCGAATCTCAGTTGACGAACCGGGTATTTTCAGCAACTAGTTATTTTCATATGCAGTGAATATTTTCGAAGACACAAGAAGTAAAATTGAAAAGAAAAAAAAAAACATTTTCTTAACAATTGTTGATTATTTGCATGATTAATTAATTTTGTGTATCAAAAATATGGTGAAAATAACAACAAAACAACAGTTTGAAATATTAATTGATAAATTGAATGCAAATCCAATGTGCACATGGGTTCTATCTATACCATCTATCATGGTAGAACAAATACAAGGTAAAGTTAATACTACAACAAATACAACTCGAACAACAACCACAAAGGAATTTGTTTTTGTTTGTAACGTTACTGCCAGTTGTATTTGTAAACAAAACAAGGAAATGTCTATAAATTATTGGAATTTAAAAACTAATAATTTTTTCACATTTGGTTGAATATTTTGAAAAACATGAATGAAAATTCGTTACATTTTCAATTTGTATGTTTCCACATCATTCCACTAAATGCATAAATTCTCGCAGAAAGTAGAATTCTTGCAGACAAGTTTGGGGTCGCTGGAAATTCATAGAAAAGGGAGAAGCTGTTTCAATGTTTTGTTCTAGAAATCAAAGAAGCACATGTTTATTAGGGCTTTATTTCTTTAAATTTTAACAAAATACCTCACATATTAACAAACGTTGTATCGCCTCTACAAGCGGGGATTTACTGCGCGGCTTATCGTTCGAACTTGGAGGAGGTTACATATCATTGATATGAAGAAGTCTTTCTGGGAAATGGTTTTTTCCGAATGATATATTTTTTTTCTCAAAAAATATATGTCCCAAATGTACATCGAAATAGAAATAAACGTATAAAATGTCATATGAAATTTGACACTAACGTTACAACCCAGTTCAGTCAGCTGTGTATTGCTGCTACCTTTTCTTATTCTACCATGACCATCTATATAGCCGACTACACCAGGGAATTTCGTTTTTGAATAAAAATGATTTTTGTTTTGCCTTTTTTCCTCCTCCGTCAACTTCGAAACGATCCAATATGTCCTCTATCATGTGGACAACTTCTTTCAATACGTTCGACAATGTAGATTGAGTCATGCAATTGTTGTAATCATTGCAATGGGACTTTTGGAAACTACCCTTCTCAAAAAATCTCAACACAGCGCACACTTTTAAAAGTGGGGCTTCTGTTGTTGATCTGTAACTTATTTTAAACTCATCCTTTAACGTTTCCACAATGTAAACTACGGCATCCTTTGGCAATCGAAAATACGCCTTAAACCTAAAATAATTTACTGATTTTACAGATCTTTCCAACATGCGCTTCAACTTAAAATTTCAATGGATTCGACTTGTCCCTCAAATTTCTTCTAATAGATGTCAGGTGCTGTACATTTTCTTAATCATCAAATAATAATTCCCCTGAACTTTTCATTTTAAAATAGTTTTTTTTGGCGAATTGTGCCTTTTTGACTTCATAGAGTTCACAAGTATGAAAAAACACTGATCGATAATACCTTTATCGACAATGCAGTTGGGTTGACACCAATAATACAACATTTCATCTCAGTTGTGCTGACAATTGACAACGCAACTCAAGTTTATTGGCAATGCATAATTGACCCCTAATATTCCTTCCGATTTTTTACGACAAATCTTTCTGAATTCGTGGGCACCTTCACACAATTTTGTTCCGATTTCGGAACGAATTCGGCATCAGAATCGTAAACGGCTGACCTTTTTTAGGACATTTCCCTAGAAGCATAAACAAATTGTGATTATATGTAATCATCAGGTATGTGATGAAAATCAATTTCGAGCTCAAAACGAGTCAAAAACGACTGTAGGTGTGATGCATGTACATTTTCCGACATCGAATTGTTTTCGATATCGGTTTCATATTCCATTTTGTTCTATAGAAAAATTGATCAAAAAGACGTGTGATGCAATCCGATAATCGTTTATTTTTCTAGTTTTGAAAACGGTCATACAGGTATGTGATGAATTTCGAATCGATTTGGTATTAAAACGATTTGTCCAAAACGAGTGAATTGTATTTAGATGTGATGGAAACCGCATCGAATTTCAATTCCACGTTGTTTCAATTTCATTAAATTCCCCCATACAAAAAACGAACTAGTGATCTCCAGCTGAAAGCGACAAAAAAAACTTTTTGGCAAAAGCCGAAATAAAATTTAATGGAAAATAAAATAAATGTGTGTTGTTATTTAAATTGGCCTATATGAGAGCTTAGTGAGGAAAATTTTGTGCTATTACATGATAAGAACTTGGGTGCCACCGTGGTGCAATGGTATGCACGCCCGCCTTGCACGCAGAAGGTCGGGGGTTTGATTCCTCGGCCAAGCAACATCAAACATTTTTCAACGGTGGCAAAATACCCCTCAGTAATGTTGGCGACATTTCCTGAGTATTTCAGCCTTGAAAAACTTCTCCACAAGTGGTGTCTTAAGACACGCCGTTCGGACTCGGCGATAAACAGTAGGTCCCATATCATTGAGCTAAATATGAATCGGGGTGCACTCATTGATATGAGAGAAGTCTCCCTTGTCCCGTATGGGATGTTGTGGAACAAAGTTTTTTTTTTGTTTACATGATAAGAACTACAAACAGCGCATAACAACATATTAAGCGGGTGTCTTCACCAATTTGGAGATTATCAAAATATCAACTATTTTGTTAACAAAATAGTCATAAGACGAGCTGGCCAACTATGCTCGGATCGAAATTTTATCACAGGTAGATCTCGTCACCCTGATCACAAATATATACAACATTTGTTGCGGAAGTCCATACTTTCCGAGATATGGGCCTTTGAAGTTCCAAAAATTCCTTTGTTAAAGGCCAGCTGATAAGAGAAAAATTTTAAATTAAAATAAAAAACTGTTCCCGTGCCCTAGTTTTGCACCTGTCCATAGGAGAAAGTCTTAAATCTACTTAAAAAAAGTACAAGTTTAAAAAAAAAATTTTTTTGAGCATAGTGCGTCAACTCAACTTGTTCCACAAAATATTCCAAAAATAAGGAAAATAAATGTTAGTCCCAATTTACATTAGGCGAGTTTACTTGCGGCAATTGCCAGTTTGTAGGTGAGAGAGGGTGCTGAGAGGCAAAGGGTTACCATATGCCTCACCTCTCTCTCCTACAAAATGACAATTGCCGCAAGTAAACTCGCCCAATGTAAATTGGGACTTAATTTATCTTTTTATTAGAGTTGTACTTTTTAGCTCTTTTAGCTGATCGCTCTTTTTAGTTCAGCTCTTTTCAACGAACTAGGTCGCTCTTTTAGTTCAGTAGTTCAATCGTTCGTCGAAAAGCTCTGTCAGTCAGCTGTCTTTTCGTTCTATAGTTCACCGGCTCTGACTCGTTCGCTTGCAAGTTCGTTCATTTGTATACAAAAACATGTATACATACATATGTATGCCGAAAAGGAATAAACATCAGAAGAATATTTTAAAGAACTCAGCAACGAAAATAGGTTTGGTTGATTAAACAGCAAATTTGGAATTTTTAAAACCTTCAATTTGTAATTATTTAGGTTTAAAAATAATTGAAAATATTAAAATTACAAAAATTACGATGAATAAAGTTGCGTGTTCATATGTGTGTAAAATACAAAATGTAAACAAATCTATTACCTTTACAAAGTCATCAGTTAACTCTGACGACGACGTCACATTATGAAAAACGTGCGGGATCGTTCGTTCTGTAATCGTTCCTTTGTTGATTGTTCTTTTATCTTTCGGTCGGTGCTCAGTGAACTACTGAACTATAATGAACTATATCAACTGATCTAGTTCGTACGCTCTTTTCAATGAATCGTTCGATTGAACTAGTTCGTTCGTGAGCTATACAACTCTACTTTTTATTCCAGTTCTTACATTTCAAACTCTTTCTCATAAAAAATCTAACCAAATGTATTACATCGTTTTTCAATCGACCACAAAAATATGACCGTTTTCAAAACGAGAAAAATAAACGATTATCGGATTGCATCACACGTCTTTTTGATCAATTTTTCCATAGAACGAAATGGAATATGAAACCGATATCGAAAACAATTCGATGTTGGAAAATGTACATGCATCACACCTACAGTCGTTTTTGACTCGTTTTGAGATCGAAATCGATTTCCATCACATACCTGATATTTTTGTGGTCGATTGAAAAACGGTTTTTTATGAGAAAAAGTTTGAAATGTAAGGACGGTGTAAATAAGGATCTATACCGTGGAAAGAACAAGGCGTCTTTCCCAGTTGAATGTTTAATATGCACTGTTTATTAAAAATAAAATTATTCTTAAGAACTAAATAGTAAAATATTACTTAACCTACTTAACTAATGTGTGTAGAAAAGAGAAAGAGAGAGTGTACATATGTATACGAACGCATCTGCCATACAATCTGATGGAGAGGTCGTAAAATACTCTTATCTTACATGCGCATACATGTAGCAAGCAACCACATGGTGATTAGACTGCTCATAGATTGCCTGCACCAATCTATTTCAGACATACCACACGTGGGAATGGAAATTCTTATCTCCTTTCTTCTAACGACCTCCCACGATAAGGAGGTCTGCTTGCCACATGTTTACCCTTCTCAAGTGGACTGTATTTAAACTAGATCCCTATTTAACAAAATGATATCTCTAATCTACACACGCAACCCTCACCAAGACATTAACTATTTTTATTACAAACAAATACATATGTTCACGTGAACATCTTGGGGGCCCAAAAATAGATATGAAATATGAAAATTATTTTAAAATACATCAAAATTAGAAGTATCAACTAAAATTCTACATCCAATCAATATTATTGTAGCAGCAATATAAGTAACAGCACCCAGGAAGCTACTCCATCGCTTCAGCCACTCCTTCTTGCTCGTACCACCTTTGTCTGGCGGCTTCATCTTCCAGGCAGAGTCGTCTTCATCTGGCGGCTTCTTCACTCTAGCAGTAAAAACGTCATCCTTCTGAGGTGGCTTCTTCTTACTGGCTTTAAACATCTTCTTACCACATTGAAGAAAGTCATCCTTCTCTGCCGACATCACCTTTTTGGCCCTAGGTATCTTCTCCTTCCAACGTCGAAGAAAGTCATCCTTCTTTAACGGCGTAACATTTCCGGCCTCGGGCATCTTTTTCTTCTGGCGTTGAAGAAAGTCTTCCTTCGTAGGTTCTCTGAAGGGATAGTACTGCTTTAATTTTTTCTCAACGTAAGAGAACAAGATCTTCTCTTCCTTCTTTGTACAATTGGCTTTGTTGACTCCAGCATACTTAATGCCTTCCATGGCAACCGTATGTTCTGATTGTTCCTTTGGGCTGTCCATCTTTTCCCTCTTCATAGGCTCCACTTTTATTAACAGATTTCCTGTATCTGCCTGGTTTTTGGTCAGTGCCGAGCTGTTGACTGATTCGTCTTCCTGGGAATATGGCCCCATAGCCTCATCCCTTCGGTCTGCAGCATCTTTGCTCAGATTTGAAGCCCCCTCGCCTTTGTTGCTCGCCGTCACCACCATTTTGCATGCCGCAGTCTCCTTCTGACTCAGCACTCCAGAGATCTGCAATTGATTACCCTTTGTAATCGATGCTTCCATTTCTTTTATAGTTTGGAAAAGATTATCAGCCTCCTTAATACTTTCCACCACCAGTTGACAATCAGCATCATTTTTCGCCGATAGTTGTGCCGCCAACTCATCACGTTTGCATTCAGCTGCATGTCGCGCTCTCTCTGCGCTAGCCAATTCTTTATTCAATTTTCTCACTTCTGTCTTTACAGCCGTCACCTCACGATTTCCCTCTTGAATAGCCGCTATTAATTCTTCCTTGGCTACTTCAGCATCACGCAGAGCATCTTCCTTCTCCGATTGGCATGCGGTCATAGCAACTTCCATTGCCATGATCTCCCCTTTCATCATCTTCATAGCCTCTACCGCGGCCCTGCGTTGCATCCGCTCGTTGTCCAATTTTTCCTGCAGGCCACGGACTTCCATTTTGGCCTCTTCATCCCTCATGTGTAGGTCTCTTATCACCTCACACTGAGAGCTCACTCTGGTTTCAAGGCTTGCTTTAGCCTCTTCAGCTTTCTTTAGATCAATTTCAAGAACCCTATTCATGGCTCTCGATTTCGCCGTTTTACGCTCCAATTCCCATATCACCTGGTACATGGTGTCTATTTTCTGTTTTTTCCTTTGTCCTTCTTCCTCCAATGACAGAGGTGTCATGGGAAATTTCAGCCTTTCGACCATCTCTTTTACAGCCTGTCTCATCAGCTCATCCTTCTTGGTAAACAGTTGGAGCATTTTCTCCTTTACCAATTTGTTTTCAACTGCCAGGTTCGATGCTGCAGCCCGTTGAGTTTCGACGTACTCACAAATCTCTTCGTGGTAGTCTTCAGACTGAGTTTCATTGATCTCCTCAATAGCCCAGATGAGGAGACCAAGAAGCCTCTCCACTTCATCCTTTGCCTTCGTTTCCATTTGAAGCAGCATGGTGAATGTCCCTTCCCCTATGGACAATATCCCCAATTGGATATTAAGACTTCACCAACCAGCTGACCCAATTTCCTCCCTGTGAGGCAAATTATCAGCTTCCCAGCTCTTTTTGGAATCGGCCACTGATCCGGCTCGAAGGACCAATGTAAATAAGGATCTATACCGTGGAAAGAACAAGGCGTCTTTCCCAGTTGAATGTTTAATATGCACTGTTTATTAAAAATAAAATTATTCTTAAGAACTAAATAGTAAAATATTACTTAACCTACTTAACTAATGTGTGTAGAAAAGAGAAAGAGAGAGTGTACATATGTATACGAACGCATCTGCCATACAATCTGATGGAGAGGTCGTAAAATACTCTTATCTTACATGCGCATACATGTAGCAAGCAACCACATGGTGATTAGACTGCTCATAGATTGCCTGCACCAATCTATTTCAGACATACCACACGTGGGAATGGA
Source organism: Musca autumnalis (assembly GCF_047663935.1). Taxonomy (NCBI): domain Eukaryota; kingdom Metazoa; phylum Arthropoda; class Insecta; order Diptera; family Muscidae; genus Musca; species Musca autumnalis. The sequence continues at coordinate 146,828,412 of NW_027411977.1, forward strand.
AATTCTTATCTCCTTTCTTCTAACGACCTCCCACGATAAGGAGGTCTGCTTGCCACATGTTTACCCTTCTCAAGTGGACTGTATTTAAACTAGATCCCTATTTAACAAAATGATATCTCTAATCTACACACGCAACCCTCACCAAGACATTAACTATTTTTATTACAAACAAATACATATGTTCACGTGAACATCTTGGGGGCCCAAAAATAGATATGAAATATGAAAATTATTTTAAAATACATCAAAATTAGAAGTATCAACTAAAATTCTACATCCAATCAATATTATTGTAGCAGCAATATAAGTAACAGCACCCAGGAAGCTACTCCATCGCTTCAGCCACTCCTTCTTGCTCGTACCACCTTTGTCTGGCGGCTTCATCTTCCAGGCAGAGTCGTCTTCATCTGGCGGCTTCTTCACTCTAGCAGTAAAAACGTCATCCTTCTGAGGTGGCTTCTTCTTACTGGCTTTAAACATCTTCTTACCACATTGAAGAAAGTCATCCTTCTCTGCCGACATCACCTTTTTGGCCCTAGGTATCTTCTCCTTCCAACGTCGAAGAAAGTCATCCTTCTTTAACGGCGTAACATTTCCGGCCTCGGGCATCTTTTTCTTCTGGCGTTGAAGAAAGTCTTCCTTCGTAGGTTCTCTGAAGGGATAGTACTGCTTTAATTTTTTCTCAACGTAAGAGAACAAGATCTTCTCTTCCTTCTTTGTACAATTGGCTTTGTTGACTCCAGCATACTTAATGCCTTCCATGGCAACCGTATGTTCTGATTGTTCCTTTGGGCTGTCCATCTTTTCCCTCTTCATAGGCTCCACTTTTATTAACAGATTTCCTGTATCTGCCTGGTTTTTGGTCAGTGCCGAGCTGTTGACTGATTCGTCTTCCTGGGAATATGGCCCCATAGCCTCATCCCTTCGGTCTGCAGCATCTTTGCTCAGATTTGAAGCCCCCTCGCCTTTGTTGCTCGCCGTCACCACCATTTTGCATGCCGCAGTCTCCTTCTGACTCAGCACTCCAGAGATCTGCAATTGATTACCCTTTGTAATCGATGCTTCCATTTCTTTTATAGTTTGGAAAAGATTATCAGCCTCCTTAATACTTTCCACCACCAGTTGACAATCAGCATCATTTTTCGCCGATAGTTGTGCCGCCAACTCATCACGTTTGCATTCAGCTGCATGTCGCGCTCTCTCTGCGCTAGCCAATTCTTTATTCAATTTTCTCACTTCTGTCTTTACAGCCGTCACCTCACGATTTCCCTCTTGAATAGCCGCTATTAATTCTTCCTTGGCTACTTCAGCATCACGCAGAGCATCTTCCTTCTCCGATTGGCATGCGGTCATAGCAACTTCCATTGCCATGATCTCCCCTTTCATCATCTTCATAGCCTCTACCGCGGCCCTGCGTTGCATCCGCTCGTTGTCCAATTTTTCCTGCAGGCCACGGACTTCCATTTTGGCCTCTTCATCCCTCATGTGTAGGTCTCTTATCACCTCACACTGAGAGCTCACTCTGGTTTCAAGGCTTGCTTTAGCCTCTTCAGCTTTCTTTAGATCAATTTCAAGAACCCTATTCATGGCTCTCGATTTCGCCGTTTTACGCTCCAATTCCCATATCACCTGGTACATGGTGTCTATTTTCTGTTTTTTCCTTTGTCCTTCTTCCTCCAATGACAGAGGTGTCATGGGAAATTTCAGCCTTTCGACCATCTCTTTTACAGCCTGTCTCATCAGCTCATCCTTCTTGGTAAACAGTTGGAGCATTTTCTCCTTTACCAATTTGTTTTCAACTGCCAGGTTCGATGCTGCAGCCCGTTGAGTTTCGACGTACTCACAAATCTCTTCGTGGTAGTCTTCAGACTGAGTTTCATTGATCTCCTCAATAGCCCAGATGAGGAGACCAAGAAGCCTCTCCACTTCATCCTTTGCCTTCGTTTCCATTTGAAGCAGCATGGTGAATGTCCCTTCCCCTATGGACAATATCCCCAATTGGATATTAAGACTTCACCAACCAGCTGACCCAATTTCCTCCCTGTGAGGCAAATTATCAGCTTCCCAGCTCTTTTTGGAATCGGCCACTGATCCGGCTCGAAGGACCAATGTAAATAAGGATCTATACCGTGGAAAGAACAAGGCGTCTTTCCCAGTTGAATGTTTAATATGCACTGTTTATTAAAAATAAAATTATTCTTAAGAACTAAATAGTAAAATATTACTTAACCTACTTAACTAATGTGTGTAGAAAAGAGAAAGAGAGAGTGTACATATGTATACGAACGCATCTGCCATACAATCTGATGGAGAGGTCGTAAAATACTCTTATCTTACATGCGCATACATGTAGCAAGCAACCACATGGTGATTAGACTGCTCATAGATTGCCTGCACCAATCTATTTCAGACATACCACACGTGGGAATGGAAATTCTTATCTCCTTTCTTCTAACGACCTCCCACGATAAGGAGGTCTGCTTGCCACATGTTTACCCTTCTCAAGTGGACTGTATTTAAACTAGATCCCTATTTAACAAAATGATATCTCTAATCTACACACGCAACCCTCACCAAGACATTAACTATTTTTATTACAAACAAATACATATGTTCACGTGAACAGACGGAAATAAAAAGATAAAATAACATTTATTTTCCTTATTTTTGTCATATTTTGTTAACAAAATATTTGATATTTTGATAAAAAAGCACAGAACAAAAAATCAACTTTTATCATCTGTGTTTTCTCCAAATTGGTGAAGACACCCGCTTAATATGTTGTTATGCGCTGTTTGTAGTTCTCATCATGTAATAACACAAGAGTTTCCTCTCTAAGCTCTCAAGGCATGCGTACATAAGCTGCTTTGCCTGATTGCCTTGCTTACCTGCTTCATTTCTGACGTAATAAAAATAATAGAATAAAGACGAAATTTCGAACTGGGTTGCCATCAGTTGGAAATTGGGTCGGCCTTCTTTGTTCTTTTATTTTTTTATTGAAGCAGCAAAGCAAGGCAGTCAGGCAAAGCAGCTTATGTACACAGGCCTTCATACAGGCCAATTTAAATAAGAACACACATTTATTTTATTTTCCATTAAATTTTATTTCGGATTTTGCCTTCGCCACAACAAAAAGTCTTTTATGTCGCTTTCAGCTGGAGATTCGGGATCACTAGTCCGTTTTTTGTATGTGGGAATTTAATGAAATTGAAATAACGTGGAATTGAAATTCGATGCGGTTCCCATCACATCTAAATACAATTCACTCGTTTTGGACAAATCGGTTCGAAATTCATCACATACCTGCATGTTTCGTTTCCTTTGCGTTTGCTATTTTCTTAGCGCAAGATATTTGCGCTTAACCCACGAGTTTGTCACACGCTTTTTTATTACAGAGTACGGTGATGTTAGATTTGCGAAAGTAGATATGAAAACGAATTAGAGAGTACCAATTACTAAATCTAGTACAATTTTTCTTACGCATCGCCTTCAGTAGCTATACCAACCTGCCAACTTTCCAGACTTCCGGTACAATATGAGGTGACCAACGTAGCTAGCGGCATTTACAATTGAAATTCCGTGTGGGCCCAACAAATCGGGGTTCTTAGATCGAGATCCATACTAAAGTAATTTTAAGAAATTGCAGTTGTGGCGAACTCGATCTAAAAATCCCTAGTTTAATGCACGAATACAAAGCAACTGACGTTTCTGAAGTCAGCAGGGCTCTCATACGGCGTAGCATGCTCCATATGCTCATATGTTCGGATCTATCACTGTTACGCAGTTAAAAGTCATACTTCTTTTACAGTTTTGAAAGTGATTTGGCCCAAAATTTTCTCAATCCAATGTTTCATTCTTCAAGAGTAGATTCCCTAACTTTTGGGTCTCCGAGGTTAGTACGACGAACGTCATCACGATCATTTGTTAGTCCCGTCTCCTATGCTGGCGGTTACAGATTCCCGAGAGCTTCCTCTGGGTCAGAAAAATACGCCGGTCCGAAGTTACGAAGTCAATCTGTGTCTTCGTTGAACGTGCAAAATGTGATGGTATCAAATTTCTCGATTGGTAACTACGTAGGACGCATTGCCAAATCTTATGAGGAGCTGCGAAATCCAATACTAGACGATTGATTATTGCTCTCCAAAAGCGAATTAATGTCAGGCATATATTGTACAGATATTCCTCGGCGATACGTACTTCTACATCTGCAGTCCTATACTTTTGGACTGCCCAGCTATCGTGTAGTACGGATTTTCATCCTGATTACATCTTTAGGGGTAAATCCATATTTCCCGAGATAGTCGAACAATTAGATGTTTAAGTAGTTTCACACGTGAAGTGATTGTTAGGGGAGGAACGAGACTTGATGGAGGTAATCCTCTCACATATCATCACTGCAGTTGAGCTTGGAAGAGTATTGATGCTACATTGTGTCGTTCATGTGAGTGTCGTGCCAGCTAAACGTAAGGGTAGTTCTGTTAATGGTTTGTATTTTTATTGTCGTGGTCCACGCGGGCCCTTTGTGCTGTCCTGAGGACTGTATGCGAATTGTTGTCGTCCTATCTTGCAAGTTGATTTTGCTGTTTGGAGTCCAACTTAATATACCTTCCAGAGGCCTGACTGGAAGCTGTATTCTGGTACCATGTGGAAGCATGGCGGTGGATGTAGTTTATACGCTTTTGGCTCGAATCTGGATTTGCATTATAAACCGTACAACCATACAAATGCAGGAGTGTAAGATGGGCTCCGCTATTAACCAAGAAGACGATCACGGCCAAATACAATACAAATTTAAATTTATCATTGTGAGAACAACCACATAACTGTTGATGTAATGGCCGCTAGTAAAAGATTCCCAAGATTCCCCCAGGTCAATCTGCATTATTACATGCAGTAATAACAATTTCAATATGCCCAATTTAATATTACGCACTTTTCTTATCTTAAAAACAATAATTTCATGTATAAAATTATAATTTTATATTATGCATATTGAGTTAAACATTATTTCTATATGCTAAGTATACGCTTGTTATTGCATATTACCACTTCTATTGATAAGATTTTTTAAACAAATTTCTAATTATACGATTATTCTAAACTAAAAATGATACATTTAAAAGATCACCACATCTTAATATTTAAATACTAAATAAATTTTAAAGCTTCCCAATTCGTTTGTCTTTTTAATCAAATCAATAGCAAAGACAACTTGCAATAACAAGCGCAGCACTTGATTGTGCCGATGAATTGTTTCCGATTCAAATTGTCATTGGTATGTATACAGTATTACATAGATATCACATTGCATTTTACAAATGCCGTGCAGCATGCCAGTAAAAGTTATAAAAATTGACAAAGCAGTCTTTTCGCTTAGTGCGACATTATGTCTTCCACCTTGCGACGTAAATCTTTTCTTCGGCAATTTTCCAAAGCTCTACACAGCAGGAGAACATTTTGCCTAGGATCGTGACATTCATCCTCTTCAAACATCTGTAACAACTTATGGACACGGGAAACAAGATCTCGAGGAAATTCCATTTCTACAGAATCCAATTGACCCTGCGAAAGTTCCAATTCTCTTCCCAAAGCTCTCCAAAACTTTCCAATATCCTGCGCTATTAACTTATGAATCGCTGCACGTTTTCTCTCCGTCAATTCTTGAGGATAAACACTTGGCGGTGGTGGTGGTGGTGGAGGGTTGTTGGGCCGCCTTTGTTCGCCATGAAAGCCAAAATTGCCATTAATTGTCCCTCCAATCGATTGCGACCCACCATTTATGTTCAAGTGACTTCTTACATCATCGGCCAATCTCTGCTCCTTGTATTGATTATAAGGTTCTTTGTATGTCATCGAGTCTGGCAGAAAATAATTGGAAACAGCTTCTTCCAATTCATTGTTTTTGAATTGATCCGCAATTTCACGTAATGGCTCAATATTGTATTCCGACAATGCATCGTGCCTTTCTAAACAATCAATAAGATCTGATATATCCTTTATACGGGACATTTTTCTAGCCGATCCAATATCATCTTGCAGAATAGATTTTAAATCTTCCAAATTCTCTTGGGCATCTTTGTCATTGATGGCAATATGCTTGAGTATATCATACGTCCAGTGAGTCATATTTATAGTTTTTCAGCTTGGAAATTTGTATCGAGCTACAAAATATAATATATGTTTTTAATTTCAGTTTTTATTACTCGGTATATAATTGTAAAAAATCACTCACTGATAAATGTGGGCCCCCAATTGAAAGAGAGACAAAAAACACTCACCAAAAACGGTGTTTAAATATTAGGGCAAAACCTATAACTTTGCGTGTTGCGTGTGCGTTTTGAAAAACAAAATACATGTATTTCAATTTGAAATACATGTTTGTTTTTTTGTACGCACACGCAACAGGAAAGTTAAGGCCTGGCTACATAAGCGGCTTCGCCTGGTTGCCTTGCTTTCCTGCTTCATTTCTGACATAATAAAAATAAAAGAATAAAGAAGGCCGAGCAAATTTCGAACTGGGTTGCCCTTTTCTTTTTTATTCTTTTATCAGAAGTAAGCAAGGTAAGCAGGCAAGGCAGCTTACACTTCCGTTACACATGCCAGTAAATTGGTGCCAATTGAGTACATGTATTATACTCGAAAATGCCGAAAAAGTGTTCGACTGGCATGCAGTTTTCTTGTGTGTTTACACATGCCAGTGCAAGTTCAATTTCAAAATTATTTTAAGTCGCATTAACACACAAAAGTGCATTATATTTCAGATTTAAAACACAATTCACAACATATTTTATTACTTTTTATTTTATTTCGTTTTAAAAAGATTGTTTTCAATCATAAACATAATGAATCTGGTATTGCCGCCTTTTCAATATTGTATAATCCCAGAGGGAAATTATTTGTCAACATATATTTTCATGAAAAACATCAAAATTATGTCTTTATTTACCACTAATATATTGCAGCTACCGAGATGTATTATTTGTGTTTCCTAATCTTTTTGAAAATATGCATTAAATCTTTGCATTCTTAAAAGAAACAAAAATGTACATGGATTTGAAAATAGTCTCGGCAACTCTTTTTTCATTTTCGACATATCATTGGCAGCCAACTCAAAATTTTGCTGGCATGAAAAATCTAGTGCCAGTGGAGTCAACAATTCAAAAAAAGTAATTGTGGTAGTAAAATATTGTGTATGTATTGAATTTTTCGAACTGTCACTGGCATGTGTAAAGGTTGGGTTATGTACGCAGCCCTATAAGCTGCCTCGCCTGCTTACCTTGCTTGCTTCTGATAAAAGAATAAAAAAGAAAATGGTAACGCAGTTGGAAATTTGCTAGGGCTTCTTTATTCTTTTATTTTTAATATGTCAGAAATGAAGCAGAAAGGCAAGGCAACCAGGCAAGGCAGCTTATGTACGCAGACCTTTATAGCTGAGCTGTGTTCCTTTACTTAACTGAGGTTACCGTCCTTGAAAAACAAGGAAAAAAATTGTTGTCACGGCGTTTTAGTGTTCAGAGCCATAACACATAACTTTCAAAGACTACGCTAAGCACATGGTAGAATGATAAAAGGTAGTCTCATCTGTCAAATTTAGAAAAATACAACCCTGTACGTCTGTACGGCAGCGTGTCAAATACAGGATAACAATAATACGGCATGACATTTCATAACAAAAACAAAACAGGTTTGTTTATTTCTTGAAGTGAATACATATACATATGTACATTTTTTCTGAAAATTAAAAAAAGCAATACTAATATAATTTAATAATGCTCTCGATATTTTATTTATATAACTTCCTGATCATACACCTCGCGTGCGCAACGTGTAGAAATTCTTTACTAACAACAACGAATGATGCTGTATCATTATTTTTCGAAAAATTAAACAGGAATCAATAGAATTATGAAAATATATTGACAATTTGCAACGAATTATAGACCTCCACAGCGTAGCAACAATTGCCGGTGAACAATACGCAGCAGAAGTAGCAACAAATACATTCAGAGCCATTCGCACATCTGGCTGGTCCCAAGTTCGTTATTTCACCATCAGGTATCCCACTTCTCCATTGACACAAACAGTCCTACTGTTTTTTTTTTGTTAATCTAACTACGCTATTGTATCTACAGGGGAACAGAATGAATGCAGACAAGAACATCACCATCACAACAGCTAGATGAACAAAATCCTGTTTTCATCAGTTCAAATCTTGACATCCAAAATATCTAACAACCATTGATATCCGAACAAATGATTAAATACGGCCCAATGGATACCGCTGAACAACACGTCAATCCTGGACTGCTGATAACGAATCATTTATGGTCCATGTATATTGAACTTGTTTATTCCTATGGCGGAATAATTTCATCCAACGAAAGCCATATCGAAATGAACTGTTATTTTTAGAATACACTGAATTGAAAAATGCAATTCCCATGCCGCCTTAAAGATGAAAAAGGTCTTAATTTTTATGTTTTTTTATAACTTTTATTAATAAATGCTTCTTGAGACATTAAAAATGTTACTCTTTTAAATCTATTATACTTATTTATGTTTTGGTTACGTTTGTTGTTGCAAATATGTATTGTTACGGAATTAGATTTAACTAATGTCCGTGTAGACGTTGTTTTATTCCCCGATACGATTTGTACCAAATAAAACAGGGTTCGTTTTAGATTACGTTTCTACAATGCTTTATTTACTTTATTACACTTATTCAGAACCGACTTTAATTACAAAGCATACAGCAAGTCTCTAGTTAGCACGCAGCTCTTATTTAACCGATCTGTTCAGTTTAACGCTTAAAACACAACTCAACTCAATGTTGCCATTCGTAACTCTATTTATACCCAAAATCTCCTTGGTCTAGAAATATCTAGAAATATGGCAACAACTCGAATCTGTGCAGTGAACACACAGACTCACATTCGCACTAAGCGAACATCCATACTCACATACATACAAGCACAGTAATGACGTAACTACAACAACAAACAACTACACGAAATACAAGAAGTAGGAACTAAACGATAATTACATTATTGTTGCAAAACAAAACAAACAAAAGAACATTAACAAAAGGTAATGTAACGACTAGAATGATGAAGAGAGTTCTACATGGTAGTTGTTGTTGCTTAAATAAAGTAACTGCGTAATAAAAACTTTACGTTACAATTCAAATTTTTAAATTAACGGAAATTAAACTAAACTAACTTAAACCTATCAGTTACATTCGTAACATTGCCTCCCGCTTAAGCCTGTTCGTCCCGAATAGGCACAGTTCCCTCTCGGTGGTATGGGCATTGGTAACACTGCCTCCCGCTTAAGCCTGTTCCTCTTGACTAGATGCAGTTCTCGTTCTGTAGTGGTGGCAACTGATTTAGATGTACCCTCTACTGCGTCAGCTTTGGACTCTTGCTCTTCTGGACGACGTTGCTTTCTCTCCAGGAATCTTGACGTTATACCTTCTTTCTTTGTGGTCACCTTCCTAAGTGCCACCTGGTCTTCATCGGACTTATCCTTCCTTGTTGTACGGCCGCTTTTCGATGGACCTTTCCTCGACGTACATCTTCGCTTTTTCCTCCTCGTTGCGAGATTTTTCCGCTTTCGTACTGGCCATTTTTCGGCGGCTTCCACCTTCAGCGTACGGACATCTACAGCGATTTCGTCAGATTCTGCGCTAGGGCGACACATGCTTTTCTTCTCTTTGTAGCCCACATTAATCGGTATTTCCACATTGGACCAAGTCATCACACGGTGCTTTATGTCCAGGTTTATATCGAAGGCAATCGTGAAGTCTACACCAAGTATAACTTCGTCCATAATATCGGCCACTACAAAATCGAAATTTACAGATTTTCTACCCATGCTCAGCCTTTGGTAGGCCTTTCCATGCACCGTTGTAGTCTCGCCTGTGGCCGTCCGCAATTTGACTCCATTTAACGGCAATACATTCCCTTCTACCAAATCCGGTCTAATAATGGACTTTGTTGCACCGGTGTCCAATGTCAAGGTACGCAATACACCATTGACGAAGCCTTTCACCGTTAAGTTGTGGTTCTTCTGCTGGACTATGGCTATAGAAATTGTGGGACCATCGTTTTCATCCTCTGCCAGCGGCGCCTCGTGATCGACGGAATTCATTTTATTTGATTCACCTGATATGTCTCTTTCCAGATTCTTGGCCACCGGTTGGTCGTCGCTTTTTGAAGGCGGTGAGGTGGATCTGGGCCTTGGTCGTTCCAATATGCATTCTCGTGCAATGTGTCCAGCTTTACGACAGTTATAACAAGTCTTTTTCGTTCTAGCAGCCCCTCGTTTCACACGCATCAGTGCATCTTTCAGCAGGTCGACAACGGTCTGGGAATTGTTGTCCTCAACTTGCAGCCTCCGCACGTTGTAAGCTTTAGGTTTCACCAGCATCTTCGCGGTTTCTTGGGCCAGGGCAAATGACACGGTTTCTGCAAATGTTCCTATCGGTGCCGCATACGTCGCAAATTTTATCTCTGGATCGCGAATACCACTTGCAAATGTCTCAATCTTTATGCGGTCCACCAATGGATGTGTCTCTCCTGGATATGCCAACTGCGCCAACCGCTCTATATCAGCCGCAAAGTCTTGTAAAGTCTCATTTGGCTTCTGGACTCTTCCCCTCAGTTCCATTCGGTAGATCTCTTGCTTGTGTTCACTACCGTACCTACGTTCAAGAGCAGCCATTATATCTCCATAGTTGTTCCTAGAAGCGGCGGGAATACTCTGTAATACGTCAGCAGCATCACCCTTCAATGACATCAGGAGTGATACCGCTTTGTCGTTGTCGTTCCAAGAATCTCTAGCAGCCATTGTCTCGAACTGTAATTTGAACACATTGAAAGATGTAGAGCCGTCGAACACTGGAGGCTTAATTTTTAACGCGTTATGGATAACTCTCACTGGACCGCCTTTAATTTCCAGTTCCGACATTTTCTTTTCTATGCCCAGAATCTTCTCATCTTGAGCCAGAAATTTCTCGTCAACAGACAAAATCTTTTTATCCAACTCTTTCATTTGTACCTCCACGTTTTCTACTCTCTTTTCAATCACTATCGTGATATTCTCGAGTTTCTCGTTAATTTTTCTAGAATTCTCTTCCAACTCCTCTTTTAAGTTTCTTGAATTTTCTTCAAACATCCTAGAATTCTCTGCCATTAAGTTTTCGGTGATTTTTCTAGAGTTCTCTTCTAACTTTTCCTCCAATTTTCTGGAATATTCTTCACTCTTTCTGGAATTTTCTGCTTTCATTTCGTCCATTTTAGCATCTAATTTCTGTTGTAATACAAGTTACAATCAACAATGATGTGTACATAATCGAAGTAAGCATATGCACATCGAAGCAAGCCATTAGATATGTATATATAATTTAGTATTTGAAAAACATGTCATTCTGAAAAAAAACATACTTCGAATAAAACCTATTTTTCCTTTGCCTAAAAATATTTCCTTCATAAATCCGTGTGTGTTTTCAATTACAAGAGGTTATGGGCGATACAAAGGAAACACATGGAATTCCTCAATTTAACTAGACGTTTACACCAGACAGTTTGTCTTCAAATACAACTCTGATTTACTAACACATGCATACATTTGTCGTTTGTCTCTCAGCTGTCCATCAGTTTTTCACAGACAGCCGGGTTGACAAATTTTTGACATTTTTGTGAAAAAGAAGTGAGATGATAATTCAAATGTGCTGAAAACAAAAGAATATGTACAAAACAAAATATGTAAACGGAAAACAAAAAGAAATCGGTGATTTTCATTCATAATTTTACAACTGTTTTCGCAGTTGTCTGGACGCCTACGTCACACAGGCAAGTTGTGCGATTTTGACAATCAATACATGAGTCAACTGTCCTGTCATTTGTAAACGCAGGGTAAAGGAGAGGGTTTTGACGACTGGCAGTTCCGGGTGAAAATACATCTGGACTCGTTGAATTTAATGGACGTTCTAACCGGCGATCCACCATCTGAAGCGTCTGCCAGAGCGGAATTTATGAAAAAGGATAAGAGAGCTAAGGAAAGGATTGTAAGTTTTGTTCATTCCGACTGCTTAAATTATATTCGAGAAAAGGAAACCGCAAAGGATATGTGGAGCAGTTTACAGAATACATTTGCCAAGAAATCGGTTGTGAATCAGTTGCTCTTGAGGAAAAAATTAGCCAAGCTGCGAATGAATGATAGTGAAAGCATTGTGGCTCATGTTCTAACATTTGAGAATTTGGTAAGGCAATTAAAACTGGCTGGGGCTACAATGGAAGACTCCGATGTTTTGGCCCAACTGTTTCTAACACTTCCAGAGAAATACGATCCGCTTGTAACGGCATTGCAAAATATGGAAGGCGGGAAACTGGATATGAATTTGGTCAAAGAACGTCTAATAGCAGAAGAGACCAAGTTAATGGATCGGAGCGATGGAGTTGTGGACGATAAGACGGCTTTTTCAACTAGGAAATTTGTTAAAAGGAAGAAGTTCAAGGGAAAGTGTTTCAAGTGCCTTAAATTTGGTCATTTGGCTAAAGATTGTCGCAGTTCTGAAGCTTGCTCTGCAAAAACAAAAGCTGTATCATTCATGGTAAAAACAAAACAGGTCGAAAGTGCCAGAAATTCTGGTGAAATTGTTTTTAAATTAGATTCTGGAGCAAGTGACCACATGGTTAAGGATAAATCGTATTTCACTTCGATGAAGTTATTGCCGAACAGCGTAGAAATCAATGTTGCCAAAGATAACGAATCAATACTTACAAATCAAATTGGATATATAAATGCCACTACAAATAAAGGAGTTGATGTTTATATCAAAGATGTTTTATATACTCCAGAAATTAGAGACAATTTGATGTCAGTGCGTAAACTCGCGGAATCAGGATTGGCTGTGAAATTTGACGGAAATGTTGCATCGATTGTAAAGGGTACTCAACGAATTGCTACTGCCTTCCTTCATGGCAATTTGTATGAACTAAAATTAAGGAAAAAGAATCTTTCGGCTTTGTCAGCTAATACAAATGAAACTGCATTGTGGCACAAACGGCTAGGGCACATTGGTAATTCGAGACTCGAAACTCTGAAACGATTGGGTAAGATAAGAGGCAACATACGGCCCGAAAAACAAAGTTTCTGTGATGTCTGTGCGGAAGCGAAGCAATCAAGGGATCCTTTTATTGGCACTAGACCACGAGCAACAAGAATCCTTGAAAGGATACATTCAGATGTGTGTGGACCGATATCCCCTGGTTCGTGGGATGGATGCAAGTATTTTGTATCATTTATTGATGATTATACCCATTTTGCAGTTATATACTGTATTAAGACGAAATCTCAGGTCTTTAACAAATTTAAGTAAGTTCAAAGCCAGGCTCGTAGTAAAGGGATACCTTCAAGAGTATGGTGTCGATTACTTGGATACTTATGCGCCAGTAGCCAAGTTGTCAACCTTACGAATGGTTTTGGCGGTAGGTGTACATCATGGGTACTTGTTTTATCAAATGGATGTGAAGACGGCTTTTCTGTATGGTGATTTGAACGAAGATATTTTTATGGAGCTTCCTGAAGGCGTAAAAAGGAATGATGGTATGTGTTGCAAATTATCAAAATCTTTATACGGCCTTAAGCAAGCACCAAAATGTTGGAACGATAAGTTTAATCAGTTCATAATTTCGCTTGGGTTCATACGATCAAAACACGATTATTGTCTTTACGTCAAAGTAGACAAAACTGCTGATATTGTGATATACCTAGTCTTATACGTAGATGACTTACTTGTTGTTGGGAACAATTTGGATAGCATTAATGACTTAAAATTAAGTCTTGCAAAGAACTTTGAGATGTCCGATTGTGGTCCCCTGAAATACTTTCTGGGAATGAAGCTAGTTCTTGAAAACCAAAACCTAATACTGTCTCAGGAGAGTAGCATTAAGAAATTACTTGAGAAGTTTGGGTTAGGTGAATGCAACCCAGTCAAAACGCCCATGGAGAAAGGTTTGCAACTTCAAGTGTGTGAAGAAAATCTAAAACTAAATCTGCCATATCGTGAGCTGTTGGGTAGTCTGATGTACATAATGTTATGTACAAGGCCTGACATCTGCTATCAAGTTGGCTATCTTGGCAGATTCCAACAAAATCCATCAGAAAATCATTGGCAGCACTTGAAGAGAATTGCAAGATATCTCAAAGGAACAATGCCAATGAAATTACAATTCAAGAAAGAAGACTCTGAACCTATAGTTGGGTATGCGGATGCTGACTGGGCCTCCGATTTGTCTGATAGGAAGTCAGTTAGTGGATATATCTTTAAAGTTTATGGAAGCACAATCTCTTGGTGCAGCAAACCGTGGCAACATCTTCTTCCGAAGCGGAGTACGTTGCACTAAGTTTAGCTACTACGGAAGCAATCTGGATTAGAGGAATCATGCAAGACTTACATGAAGTAGATGATTCATATGGGGTTACAATTTTTGAAGATAACAGAGGATGCATAGGAATAGCTAATAACTTAGAAAGCAAACGCGTGAAGCACATTGACATTAAACACCACTTCGTTAGAGATAATGTCATGAAAGGAGTTATAAAAGTCGAATCAATTAAAACAGATTCACAACTTGCGGACATTTTTACAAAATCAAGTGATGCAACCCACTTCATCAAGATACACAAGAATTTAGGATTGATTGATTGAGAGGGGGTGTTGTAATACAAGTTACAATCAACAATGATGTGTACATAATCGAAGTAAGCATATGCACATCGAAGCAAGCCATTAGATATGTATATATAATTTAGTATTTGAAAAACATGTCATTCTGAAAAAAACATACTTCGAATAAAACCTATTTTTCCTTTGCCTAAAAATATTTCCTTCATAAATCCGTGTGTGTTTTCAATTACAAGAATTTCTCCATCATTTTGGAATTTTCTTCACTTTTCTTATTCATTTCCAGCATTATCATAGCCAGCATTGATTTCAAATCGTCACCCCTGGCAGCTACCGATGAAACTTCCTCAACAGTGGATTCGCCCTTTGCCGGTAACTCGACTTCCTCCTTATCGTCGAACTCATATTCATCGATGTTCATTCCACGGCGCTCGAACTCTTCCAACAAGCGTTTTTGTAGTTCGGCCTTGTTGCCAGTAGAACACAACTCCAACTTACTTAGCTCCTTCTTCAAGTCTTCCACTCGTAGATTCTTAAACTTCATTGTAGAATGATCGCAATCCCACTTCTGACACCAATTGTTACGGAATTAGATTTAACTAATGTCCGTGTAGACGTTGTTTTATTCCCCGATACGATTTGTACCAAATAAAACAGGGTTCGTTTTAGATTACGTTTCTACAATGCTTTATTTACTTTATTACACTTATTCAGAACCGACTTTAATTACAAAGCACACAGCAAGTCTCTAGTTAGCACGCAGCTCTTATTTAACCGATCTGTTCAGTTTAACGCTTAAAACACAACTCAACTCAATGTTGCCATTCGTAACTCTATTTATACCCAAAATCTCCTTGGTCTAGAAATATCTAGAAATATGGCAACAACTCGAATCTGTGCAGTGAACACACAGACTCACATTCGCACTAAGCGAACATCCATACTCACATACATACAAGCACAGTAATGACGTAACTACAACAACAAACAACTACACGAAACACAAGAAGTAGGAACTAAACGATAATTACATTATTGTTGCAAAACAAAACAAACAAAAGAACATTAACAAAAGGTAATGTAACGACTAGAATGATGAAGAGAGTTCTACATGGTAGTTGTTGTTGCTTAAATAAAGTAACTGCGTAATAAAAACTTTACGTTACAATTCAAATTTTTAAATTAACGGAAATTAAACTAAACTAACTTAAACCTATCAGTTACCCAATGATTACACATGCAAGTAACTTACAGATAGTTGTGTATACATATTATAGTCGAAACTTCAATTTTTTCGAACTGACACTTGCATGTGTAGACGTTCGGAAAAAAATTGAAGTTACTTTCAAAGCACTTACATTGATTACTGACAAGAAAATTTTGTCGGCAGTGAGGTTGTTAGTTGGTGTGGCAATGAATATGTGTGAGTGTATTTGTGTTTTTCGAACTGCCACTTGCATGTGTAAACGGGGGGTTACATTCGTAACAGTATGTTCGTACATTTCTGTTATCTGGTTCTGCAAACTGCTCTGGAGCGTCCATAAAGAATCAGGAGATAGGTCAGTTGATTTACCGGGGCAATTAAACAAATGCAAATTGAGTGTGGGCCCAATTATCATAAAGGACATATGATGGTTATTGTGCCATCAATTTTAAATCGTCTGTCTTAGAGGTAGTTTACACTATCTATCAATGTCATATGACACGAAATAAAAACATTCCATATCTACCCACGGAGGCATTGTGGAGACGTAATTTTATAATATTTTTGTTGGGGTGGACGCACAGAATAAATGGCATAAGGAAAATCTCCAATATTCCACATATTAGTGAATATTTAACGATGGAAAATTTTATGTCATATACATTTACATATAGTGTAAACTACCCCTTAACTGGGCTAAAACCACTGTACCTCTGTACTGCCTGTGCAACTGCATCAATGTGTCCACTATATTGTTACGAATGTAACTGATAGGTTTAAGTTAGTTTAGTTTAAATTCCGTTAATTTAAAAATTTGAATTGTAACGTAAAGTTTTTATTACGCAGTTACTTTATTTAAGCAACAACAACTACCATGTAGAACTCTCTTCATTATTCTAGATGTAAGTCCCAATTTACATTAGGCGAGTTTACTTGCGGCAATTGTCAAGTTGTAGGTGAGAAAGGGTGATGAGAGGCAAAGGGTTACCATATGTCTCACCTCTCTCTCCTACAAAATGACAATTGCCGCAAGTAAACTCGCCCAATGTAAATTGGGACTTACTTTACCTTTGATTAATGTGCTTTTGTTTGTAATTATCGTTAGTTGTCATTTCTTATTTCTTGCATTTGTTTGTTGTTGTAATTACGTCATTACTGTGCTTGTCGTCCGCTTGTATTCCCCCATGTATGTATGTGAGTATGGTTGTTCGCTTAGTGCGAATGTGCGTCTGTGTGTTCGCTGCATAGATTCGAGGTGTTGCCATATGTGTTCTAGAGGGCTCTAGAACAGGGAGACTTTGGGGTATAAATACAGGGGAACTGGCAATGACGAGTTGAGTTGTGTTTTAAGCGTTGAACTGAACAGAACGGTTAAAGAAGATCTGCGTGCTAACTAGAGACTTGCTGTGTGCTTTGTAATTAAAGTCGGTTCTGAATAAGTGTAATAAAGTAAATAAAGTATTGTAGAAACGTAATCTAAAACGAACCCTGTTTTATTTGGTACAAATCGTACTGGGGAATAAAACAACGTCTACACGGAGATTAGTTAAATCTAATTCCGTAACAATATGTTGGCAACACCCAAACAAGTACTTCAGTCTATCGACATATTGTTGCGATTCTTCTTCGTCTCCTCGTGAATATGGTTCATTGGTGTCATGAGGAGCCACAATGGCAAGTTGGGAAGTTCTTCCACTGTTCAGCGCGTATATTTATATAGCATACCACAGACCGGCCTATAGCTTTATAAAATGTTCGTTCATCAACACCCTAAAAGCTGCGGGCAGCGACTTGAAGACCTTGCTGCTACTTCCGAGTCACCATTGTTGTTGTAGCAGCATAGGCACCTGCTGGCCGAAACGCTTTTGGTTTCGGGTCAATTCGGTACAATGAATCCGCTGCCGTATTATTGGTGATGGTTATGCCAGATGTGTTTTTGATTAAAACAAAAGTAGCACAACGTTATCGAAATAGCACCAATATCATGGAGCTTACCTCCCTGTCGATTTTGCGCAGCATAGACCTTGTTCGAATCATCACAGCAATAAGGAATCTTTTAACATATAGATGTAGAAAGAAAGCTAATTTTTAAACCGTGTCTAATTTAGTAAAAAAAAAATCAAATGAAAGTTTAATAAATACTGACATGTACACACATACATACATATGTATGTACATAAATATTTTCTGTCAAATTCAATTTGACAATGAATGTACTTCAAATTCAAAATTTGAAAAAACAAATTTAATCATACGGTAGCATGAAATTACCTTTCTTGTTGTACCATGGCTAAGCGTTTGTCATGAAAGCCATACCATGGTAGAATAAAGTGAAGGAAATGCTAAGTTTACATTTACGAAATCCACTCGATTTCAACTGTCAATTCCATAGCTCAAACGTCAAATGAAATCACATCAGGATTTCATTCCGTAACAATTGGTGTCAGCAGTGAGATTACGATCATCCTACAATGAAGTTTAAGGATCTACTAGTGGAAGACTTGGAGAAGGAGCTAAGTAAGTTGGAGTTGTGTTCTACTGGCAACAAGGCCGAACTACAAAAACGCTTGTTGGAAGAGTTCGAGCGCCGTGGAATGAACATCGATGAATATGAGTTCGACGGTAGGGAGGAAGTCGAGTTCCCGGCAAAGGGAGAATCCAGAGTTGAGGAAGTTTCGTCGGTAGCTGCCAGGGGAGACGATTTGAAATCAATGCTGGCTATGATGATGCTGGAAGTGAATAAGAAAAATGAAGAAACTTCCAGACTTATGGCGGAAATGAAATCTGACAACTGTAAGATGTTAGAAGAGATGTCTAGAAAGAGCGAAGAAACTTCCAGACTTGTGATGGAAATGAAAATTGTAGAATGGTTGAAGAAAATTCCAGTAAAATGATGGAGAAATTAGATGCTAAAATGGAAGAAAATTCCAGAAAGAGTGAAGAATATTCCATGAAATTAGAGGAGAAATTAGAGGTAAATTCTAGAACAATTAACGAGAAACTCGAGAACATCACGATGGTGATTGAAAAGAGAGTAGAAAACGTGGAGGTACAAATTAAAGAGTTGGATAAAAAGATTTTGTCTGTTGACGAGAAATTTCTGGCTCAAGATGAGAAGATTCTGGGCATAGAAAAGAAAATGTCGGAACTGGAAATTAAAGGCGGTCCAGTGAGAGCTATCCAAAACGCGTTAAAAATTAAGCCTCCAGTGTTCGACGGCTCTACCTCTTTCAATGTGTTCAAATTACAGTTCGAGACAGTGGCTGCTAGAGATTCTTGGAACGACAACGAAAAGGCGGTATCACTCCTTATGGCATTGAAGGGTGATGCTGCTGACGTTTTACAGAGTATTCCCGCCGCTTCTAGGAACAACTATGGAGATATAATGGCTGCTCTTGAACGTAAGTACGGTAGTGGACACAAGCAAGAGATCTACCGAATGGAACTGAGGGGAAGAGTCCAGAAGCCAAATGAGACCTTACAAGACTTTGCGGCTGATATAGAGCGGTTGGCGCAGTTGGCATATCCAGGAGAGACACATCCATTGGTGGACCGCATAAAGATTGAGACATTTGCAAGCGGTATTCGTGATCCAGAGATAAAATTTGCGACGTATGCGGCACCGATAGCAACATTTGCAGAAACCGTGTCATTTGCCCTGGCGCAAGAAACCGCGAGGATGCTGGTGAAACCTAAAGCTTACAATGTGCGGAGGCTGGAAGTCGAGAACAACAATTCCCAGACCGTTGTCGAACTGCTGAGAGATGCACTAGTGCGTGTGAAACGAGGTGCTGGCAGAACGAAAAAGACTTGTTATAACTGTCGGAAAACTGGACACATGGCCCGAGAATGCAGATTGCGGGAAGCAAGGTCCAGATTCACCTCCCCGCCTTCAAAAAGCGACGACCAACCGGTGGCCAAGAATCTGGAAAGAGAGACATCAGGTGAATCAAATAAAGTGAATTCCGTCAATCACGAGGCGCCGCTGGCAGAGGATGAAAATGATGGTCCCACAATCTCTATAGCCATAGTCCAGCAGAAGAATCACAACTTAACGGTTAAAGGCTTCGTCAATGGTGTATTGCGTACCTTGACATTGGACACCAGTGCAACAAAGTCCATTATTAGACCGGATTTGGTAAAAGGGAAGGTATTGCCATTAAATGGAGTCAAGTTGCGGACGGCCACAGGCGAGACTACAACGGTGCATGGAAAGTCCTACCAAAGGCTGAGTATGGGTAGGAAATCGGTAAATTTCGATTTTATAGTGGCCGATATTGTGGACGAAGTTATACTTGGTGTAGACTTCATGATTGCCTTCGATATCAACCTGGACATAAAGCACCGTGTGATGACTTGGTCCAATGTGGAAATACCGATAAGTGTGGGCTACAACGAGAAAAGCAAACATCGCCCAAAGGCAGAATCCGGCGAGATCGCTGTCGATGTCCGTACGCTGAAGGTGGAAGCCGCCGACAATTGGCCCGTAGGAAAGCGGAAAAATCCAGCAACGAGAACGAAAAAGCGAAGATGTACGTCGAGGAAAGGTCCATCGAAAAGCGGCCGTACAACAAGGAAGGACAAGTTCGATGAAGACCAGGTGGTACTTAGGAAGGTGACCACAAAAAAAGAAGGTATAACGTCAAGATTCCTGTAGAGAAAGCAACGTCGTCCAGAAGAGCAAAAGTCCAAAGCTGACGCAGTAGAGGGTACATCTAAATTGGTTGCCACCACTACAGAACGAGAACTGCGTCTAGTCAAGAGGAACAGGCTTAAGCGGGAGGCAATGTTACCAATGCCCATACCACAGAGAGGGAACTGTGCCTATTCGGGACGAACAGGCTTAAGCGGGAGGCAATGTTACGAATGTAACTGATAGGTTTAAGTTAGTTTAGTTTAAATTCCGTTAATTTAAAAATTTGAATTGTAACGTAAAGTTTTTATTACGCAGTTACTTTATTTAAGCAACAACAACTACCATGTAGAACTCTCTTCATTATTCTAGATGTTACTTTACCTTTGATTAATGTGCTTTTGTTTGTAATTATCGTTAGTTGTCATTTCTTATTTCTTGCATTTGTTTGTTGTTGTAATTACGTCATTACTGTGCTTGTCGTCCGCTTGTATTCCCCCATGTATGTATGTGAGTATGGTTGTTCGCTTAGTGCGAATGTGCGTCTGTGTGTTCGCTGCACAGATTCGAGGTGTTGCCATATGTGTTCTAGAGGGCTCTAGAACAGGGAGACTTTGGGGTATAAATACAGGGGAACTGGCAATGACGAGTTGAGTTGTGTTTTAAGCGTTGAACTGAACAGAACGGTTAAAGAAGATCTGCGTGCTAACTAGAGACTTGCTTTGTGCTTTGTAATTAAAGTCGGTTCTGAATAAGTGTAATAAAGTAAATAAAGCATTGTAGAAACGTAATCTAAAACGAACCCTGTTTTATTTGGTACAAATCGTACTGGGGAATAAAACAACGTCTACACGGAGATTAGTTAAATCTAATTCCGTAACAATATGTTGGCAACACCCAAACAAGTACTTCAGTCTATCGACATATTGTTGCGATTCTTCTTCGTCTCCTCGTGAATATGGTTCATTGGTGTCATGAGGAGCCACAATGGCAAGTTGGGAAGTTCTTCCACTGTTCAGCGCGTATATTCATATAGCATTCCACAGACCGGCCTATAGCTTTATAAAATGTTCGTTCATCAACACCCTAAAAGCTGCGGGCAGCGACTTGAAGACCTTGCTGCTACTTCCGAGTCACCATTGTTGTTGTAGCAGCATAGGCACCTGCTGGCCGAAACGCTTTTGGTTTCGGGTCAATTCGGTACAATGAATCCGCTGCCGTATTATTGGTGATGGTTAAGCCAGATGTGTTTTTGATTAAAACAAAAGTAGCACAACGTTATCGAAATAGCACCAATATCACGGAGCTTACCTCTCTGTCGATTTTGCGCAGCATAGAGCTTGTTCGAATCATCACAGCAATAAGGAATCTTTTAACATATAGATGTAGAAA
This sequence comes from Musca autumnalis, assembly GCF_047663935.1. Classification (NCBI taxonomy): domain Eukaryota; kingdom Metazoa; phylum Arthropoda; class Insecta; order Diptera; family Muscidae; genus Musca; species Musca autumnalis. Next base: position 146,850,330 of record NW_027411977.1, read on the forward strand.
GAAAGCTAATTTTTAAACCGTGTCTAATTTAATAAAAAAAAATCAAATGAAAGTTTAATAAATACTGACATTTGACAACATGTACACACATACATACATATGTATGTACATAAATATTTTCTGTCAAATTCAATTTGACAATGAATGTACTTCAAATTCAAAATTTGAAAAAAACAAATTTAATCATACGGTAGCATGAAATTACCTTTCTTGTTGTACCATGGCTAACGGGTACTTTACACGATATGTATTTTACATATGGGTTGTCACTTTTTATATACAAAATGTATACGCAAAGTGACAACCCATATGTAAAATACATATCGTGTAAAGTACCCATAAGCGTTTGTCATGAAAGCCATACCATGGTAGAATAAAGTGAAGGAAATGCTAAGTTTACATTTACGAAATCCACTCGATTTCAACTGTCAATTCCATAGCTCAAACGTCAAATGAAATCACATCAGGATTTCATTTGACGTTTAACCTATGGATTTGACAGTTGAAATCGAGTGGATTTCGTAAATGTAAACCAAGCATAAGCCACAGCTAACAGCTGATTACAATTTTTTCCTTTTATGGCCTAATCATGGCCCAATTATAAAGGTCCTCTCTCAAAAAACAGCTGATTTCGATTTGAGCTGTCAAAATTCATATTTGTCATTTTAATTCGCCGTGAACAATGTAACAGATAGAGAAATGCATGGTACAATTAGAAAGGTAGATGCCTCAGCCCAGCTGATCGAATCTAAAACGTCAAAAAACTAGGAATTCGCCGTGAAAAATCAAAACAAAAAACCTTATGATTCGGTAAGTAAGAGATAGCATGTCTACACTTTATAGGCAAACACAAGCGATAAAAAGAGACAACAAGAGACCATTTGGCGAAAATGTTGACAGTTTACATTACAAAAAAAGTTGCTTTGTTGTAGCAATTCGCCGATGCATCTACCTTTCTTATTGTACCATGCATGGTACAATAATAATGGTAGATGTACCTGCATATCTATCCCATATTACAAAAACATCTGGAACTTAGAGCTTCACATGATGAAATTATAAGGTGGCGTAAAATGGCCAGCTGATTGGTTTCAATCTGTCAAATATTTTGCTATTGTGAATAAATTGTATGAAAACGTAAACAAACATTTTGACATATTGAAGAATTTTCAGCCAAAATAGAGTTGTTGCTGTGCTACTTACGTGACCTGTTAAATAGATCTTGGAGCTTCACTTTTTATATGTTAAAAGTGCCATATAGTGTAAAAACATTTCTTTAGCTAGGCTCCAGAATATTCTTGTTGGAAAAGTGTTCCAAAAATAGCAAAAGTTCTTCCCAAACTTATGACAGTGAAAAATGTCATTCACTTATTTTCTACTTGACAAGTTTGGCTAAGGGGTAGTTTACACTATATGTAAATGTCATATGACATGACATTTTCCATCGTTATATATTCGCTAATATGTGTAATACTGGAGATTTTCCTTACGTCATTTACTCTGTGCGTCCACACCAGCAAAAATGTAAAAAAAACTACGTCTCCACATTGCCACCGTGGGTATATATGGAATGCTTTTATTTCGTGTCATATGACATTGATAGATAGTGTAAACTAACTCTAATCTGACATCGTGATTGCTGGCATCCGATTTGCAGATAAATGTCAGCAGAATTTTTACAAAAATTGTAATTTTTACATTCCCGTACTTTTGGAACAAATTTAAATTTATATCAATATTTGATAAATCGTTCATTCGTAAGTTTTGCTAAAAAAATCAACAATTTTATTTTGCCACGCGAATACACATTTTTTGTCCTTGTTTTCAATTTTAAGATATAGTGTTACAGCAGAAGTTTTTTGTTTGAACAATTCAGAGATACATCTACCTTTATGATTGCATAATGTCAAAAACAGTACAAAATGTCAACCCTGCTTTTGACAGATTAGAAAAGGAAAAGCGGCGACTGGAACCCACACACCCACCACTATGTGACATGACATGTTTCGCCTTCGGTAATGAAGACTCCTCAGACATATCGGATGTGGGACGGCTTTGGTTCAATTATTAGAAAGTTGGGCAGGTTCATGAAATTATAAAAAAACAACTCTGATGCCGCTTTGCTTATAACTTCAAATGAATAATAACAAATGCAACAGGTTGTGTTTATTTGAAATATTGTCAAATATTTAAATTGAAATATTTTATATATGTATGTATGTCCACGTTATGGTTTAACCCCCATATAACGGTACCTTCGGCCCAATGGACACTGAGCTCACCTGAGTCACCTTTGGAGCTTCCTTTAACATTCGTTAAGGGTAGTGAGTTAGCATGTTTAAACATAAGAACGATTGGGCTAACAACCCTACAAAACATCGTACTATGTAAAACAAAGAAACAGAAAACAACCCTCACATAAGTTACGACCTCGCAAAAGTTTTATAGGTTATAAACATTGAATGTTCGGACCCTTTATAGAAAGTGCAGTTTACGCTTTGGCAGATGCATTTGAAAAATACAAGACCGATATAACTGCCATACAGGAAACACGATGGATTGGGAAAGGTGACACAACAAGACCTAACGGTGACGCAGCTTTTGAAAGACTTGCTACTATTCGTATAGAGGCAACATCAGTTTTATTTGTGCTCCTGCATCCACAGAAGACAAGTACGAACAGTTAACAAATTTATTTTGTGATCGTTTATAAGAAACTCATGGTTGTTGTGCTGCCCATGACATTACAGTTATTCTATGCGATTCTAATGGCGAAATTGGAGGGGGAAAATAACTTTGGTCCCACAGTCCGAGAATTCAGTCTCCCCAGTGAAACTTCTGACAAAGGAATCAGGTTGATATACCAGATTTAAGCATCTCGACATTCATCGTTCCGACGAGCTAACATGGACACGTATCCGAATAAACGTTGCATATAAAGTTCGAACAGACACAACACGGATAAGCTGCAATCACAACACATATCCACAACATATTCCACTAATCTGGCTCAATTGTTTAATAAAAGCGCCCGTCGGCAATGTTGATGTTATTTGTGTTTTCACAATTTTATGCTAAGTTTACATTTACGAAATACACTCGATTTCAACTGTCAATTCCATAGCTCAAACGTCAAATGAAATCTCATCTGAAATCCATTGGATTTCATTTGACGTTTAACCAATGGATTTGACAGTTGGAATCAAGTGGATTTCGTAAATGTAAACCAAGCATTACATCTCCATATATTTTTTGTATGCATTCAATTTGATTTTATTTTTTTTAATTTATTTTGTCGTTTGTCAACTTTGTCAAAACGGTTTTGACACAATAGGAGGACCACAGAAAAAAATTGTAATCAGATGTTTGCTGTGTCCTACCTTGTAATGATTGTACCATGGTAGAATAAAGTAAAGGTAGGCCACAGCTAACAGCTGATTACAATTTTTTTCTTTTTATGGCCTAATCTGTCAAAAGCAGGGTTGACATTTTGTACCATTTTTGACATTATGCAATCATAAAGGTAGATGCATCGCTGAATTGTTCCAACAAAAAAATTCTGCTGTAACACTATATCTTAAAATTGAAAACAAGGACAAAAAATATGTATTCGCGTTGCAAAATAAAATTGTTGATTTTTTTAGCAAAACTTACGAATGAACGATTTATCAAATATTGATAAAATTAAAATTTGTTCCAAAAGTACGGGAATGTAAAAATTACAATTTTTGTCAAAATTCTGCTGACATTTATCTGCAAATCGGATGCCAGCAATCACGATGTCAGATTAGAGTTAGTTTACACTATCTATCAATGTCATATGACACGAAATAAAAGCATTCCATATATACCCACGGAGGCAATGTGGAGACGTAGTTTTTTTTTACATTTTTGCTGGTGTGGACGCACAGAGTAAATGACGTAAGGAAAATCTCCAGTATTACACATATTAGCGAATATATAACGATGGAAAATTTCATGTCATATGACATTTACATATAGTGTAAATTACCCCTTAGCCAAACTTGTCAAGTAGAAAATAAGTGAATGACATTTTTCACTGTCATAAGTTTGGGAAGAACTTTTGCTATTTTTGGAACACTTTTCCAACAAGAATATTCTGGAGCCTAGCTAAAGAAATGTTTTTACACTATATGCCACTTTTAACAAATAAAAAGTGAAGCTCTAAGTTCCAGATGTTTTTATAATACGGGATAGCTATGCAGGTACATCTACCATTATTATTGTACCATGCATGGTACAATAAGAAAGGTAGATGCATCGGCGAATTGCTACAACCATGGTTTAATAATAAAGGTTAGCCAAAGCTTCCTGTCAATTTAAATTTTTTTTCTTTCGACTGTTCCTAAAACGTCAAAACAATATACACAATCTTTGTATGTGTGTGTGTGATGTTTGAATAATATGCCAACAATTTTAAAAACAATCGAATTCAATGATTTTCAAAATTGTTTTCAAAACATTTGTATGGAAGAAATCCTTCAGCTTATTATTGAAACAAACATTTTATCATATCCACAACTCGATTATGTGGAGAAACCTTGGCCCTTCATTCATTTTTCGCGTTTTTTATAAAATGATCAAAATTGGAATTTTGTAAACAAACCCACTTGTTGCCTTTTTGTTTACTAATTTTGAAGTTTTATGAATTCAGGAAAAACAAGGGTTCTATAGATTTTTTTCATTTAAATCTACCTCTTTACTTATACCATGGCTACAACAAAGCAACTTTTTTGTAATGTAAACTGTCAAAATTTTCGCCAAATGGTCTCTTGTTGTCTCTTTTTATCGCTTGTGTTTGTCTATAAAGTGTAGACATGCTATCTCTCACTTACCGAATCATATGGTTTTTTGTTTTGATTTTTCATGGCGAATTCATAGTTTTTTGGACGTTTTAGATTCGATCAGCTGGGCTGAGGCATCTACCTTTCTAATTTGACGTTTTAAGCCATGGCTGCAGGGTGGCATTTCCCAGTGATTTTCATACCTGTCCTACCTCTACTTTATTGTACCATGGCCATACCAAGGTACCATGGTACAAATACACAGGTAGCCGCATCGGCAATTGTTGGCAACATAAGATGTCAAAATTTGACATCAATTCAATGCAATTGACACATTATGTTACCACCAGCTGGCATGATAATGCTACCTGTATTATTGTACCATGCAAGGTACATTTATAGTACGTTTATATATAACCGGATTTAACAAACCCACTGGGTTTCAAATGTCAATTCCATTGCTTATATTTCAAATAAATCATCATAAAGAAGGTTAACCCTGCAAAAGGCTGTAATATAAACATGGCCTTAGTCCCAATTTAGTCCATATTTACATTAGGCAATTTTCCTTGCGGCAATTGTCAGTTTGTAGATGAGAGAGGGTGTTGAGAGGCAAAGGGTTACCATATGCCTCACCTCTCTCTCCATCAAACTGACAATTGCCGCAAGAAAAATTGCCTAATGTAAATATGCATGGTAGAATAAGAAAAGGTAGCAGCAATACACAGCTGACTGAACTGGGTTGTAATGTTAGTGTCAAATTTCATATGACATTTTATACATTTATTTCTATTTCGATGTACATTAGGGACATATATTTTTGAAAAAAAAAAAATATATATATATATATATATATATATATATATATATATATATATATGGTAACATCTGGCGCCTTCGCCACTGGGGCGGGTACGCCATCGCCGATTTTCTCGCAAAATACAAGTGCTAGAAAAATCCGTTAAAGGCAAAATTGTGAGTTTAATTAAGATCTATCATCTAACAAAAGTTGGCAGTTGTGTCATAAGTATGATAGCGGACGCACGCGGTTTTGTGTTTTGAGGGTATTGCGAAAAATAACTATGGCAGATGTTTTTTGTGATATCTTCTTTACCTTTTGTGATATCAAAAACATATTTTATACCGTAAGAAGACAACTACTGAAGAATAGAAATCCCAATAATTTGCACGAAAAAAATAATAACAAATGTCAATATATTCATATTATGAGATATGTTGGGGGTGGGGCGCCTACGCCATGATATGGGTGTGGTGGGTTAATGTCAGAAATTGCTCATGTCATGGTTTAATAAGAAAGGTTAGCCAAAGCTTTATGTCAATTTAAATTTTTTCATTCGAGTATCCCTAAAGCTTCAAAACAATATAAACAAACTGTGTATGTGTGTGTGTGGTGTTTGAATAATATGCCAAACAATTTTAAAAACAATCGAATTCAATTATTTTTAAAATTGTTTTTAGACCATTTGTATGGAAGAAATTGGTGAGAGTTGCATGGAAACAATCAGTTTATCATATTCACAACTCGATTATGTGCAGAAAACTTAACTCTTCATTCATTTTTCGCGTTTTTTATAAAATGCCCATAAAATGCATTGTAAACAAAGCCACTTGTTGCTATTATTTTGAAGTTTTAGGAATTCAAGAAAAACAAGGGTTCTATAGATTTTTTTCATTTAAATCTACCTCTTTACTTATACCATGGCTCATGTTTAACTTCAATTCTTTATGCCATAGATATACCACACTATAATGTGAAGTTCAAATCAAATAGTATCATAAACGTATCTTGTTTTGGTTATATTGTGACTTTTGTACCTAAATTCAAGGAACATATTTCAATTAACCGCTAGAATCGGTTACTATTTGTGAATTTTAGAATCAGTTTTGATTATTCAATAGAAAACATGTTCCTTTTTTGCATAATGTTGATATTTAAGGAAAAAGTATTGTAAATTACAGTTTTAGAGTCCGTTGGAAAATGTTCAATATCGATGGCGAAGCTGCCCCAGGGCTGGGGAGGCTTCGCCACTTTTTAGACATTTTGTAAATTCTCAAAAATAATATTTTAAAAACAAAATTATAACCACTTATATATCAAAACTTATAGTCAAGATACGGTAATATTTGTACCAAAAATAATATTTCAAAAAACTTTAACGGTGTCGGTATGAGAACATTTTGAACAAAAACGTGGCGAAGGCGCCCCATGTTACCATATATATATATAAATATAAATATATATATATATATATATATATATATATATATATATATATATATATATATATCATTCGGAAAAAACCATTTCCCAGAAAGACTTCTTCATATCAATGATATGTAACCTCCTCCAAGTTCGAACGATAAGCCGTGCAGTAAATCCCCGCTTGTAGAGGCGATAAAACGTTTGTTAATATGTTAAAATTTAAAAAAATAAAGCCCTAATAAACATGTGCTTCTTTGATTTCTAAAACAAAACATTGAAACAGCTTCTCCTTTTTCTATGAATTTCCAGCGACCCCAAACTTTTCTGCAAGAATTCTACTTTCTGCGAGAATTTATGCATTAAGTGGAATGATGTGGAAACATAAAAATTGAAAGTGTAACGAATTTTCATTCATGTTTTCCAAAATATTCAACCAAATGTGAAAAATTATTAGTTTTTTTAATTCCAATAATTTATAGACATTTCATTGTTTTTTTTTTTACAAGTACAACTGGCAGTAACGTTACAAACAAAAACAAATTCCTTTGTGGTTGTTGTTCGAGTTGTATTTGTTGTAGTATTAACTTATATTTGTTCTACCATACTTTTTTTGTAAATTTAGTTTTCAAAATGTAATAGGGTCTACTCATAAAATTTGAAACTTCGAAATTTGCCTATACCCAGCAAAAAGTTTGCATCCGCGGATGCAGTTAAATCACTAGAATAATTGCCGCTGGAGTACATCTTTTCCTATGAATTTTACAAGAGAGCGCGCAGCTAGGATGCACTCCATTTTGTTTCCACGGCACACAGCTAGGATGCACTCCATTTTCGATCCAAATTACAGCCTTTGATGTAGTGTTTTGGATTGAATTTAAATGCAGTCTAAAAATGCTATAAAATGCAAGCCATTGCAAATATTCCAAAATAAATAAAATACATTTCTTATTTGTGTAAAACAAGAATATTAACTTTATTACATTAATACAAATTATAAAAATGCTTCAGTAAATTTAATCGTAACTGAGTTTACTCCTCTGCTCTGCATTTTATGACACCGCAACTGATTTTGCTTCATCATCCAAAAGTTTTTCATTTTTCCTCCTGCTGCTCCAGTTCAGATTTCCAAAAAAACTCCAACTCCACTTCAAAAATAATTTGCGTCTCGTGAATTACATCAAAGTTCGTAACTTTAGTTTATATTTCTTTATTTTTTTAAACAAATTCTTATAATTTTAGACACTCTTTCTTGTGTTCAGAAAAAAAGACTGCGACATTTTTAGGGATCAAAAAATTGGCTTGCTTGGCTAGGTATCTTTAAGCGAGAGCTTCAAAAATGTATCGAGCTGAGTGCATTTTTCATAATTCCGTGTGGACTGCATCGAAAGATGTATTGAAATCATAACTCTGATTTGCACTACTTCCACACTTTTTTGCTGGGTATAAAATACTGTTTTTCTTCCTAAACTTGTAGTAGAAATGACCTACGACAGTTCTGAATGTTTTATATTTACATTATCATTCAAATTTGTTCTATTTTGGAGGATTTTCAAAATGTATTTATGTTTTTCCTGACAAAATTTTTGGTACGACCCTATTATTCAATATTTTCTTTGACAATTTATTTTCAATACCAACAAAGTTGTTTTTGTAAATTTGTAAGTTGTTGTAATTCATGCACATACAGTGCTGCTCAAAACATTTGCAACTGGAATGACTAGTTCATATTTTATGTAATTCTGAGGTAGTTTGTGGATTTGAAATGCTGATATTTTTGTAGATTGATTGTTTATTGAATCCTTTTTAAAGATTTAAAAATTAATTTGCAAAAATTTCACTTATTTTAGAAAAAATATACAAAACAAAGCTCGAACTCACTTTTGGTTCTGCTCAAAACATTTGCAACTGAGAAAATTTTATTCAAAATCTGAAGAAATTATTTTTGTTTTGATAATTTATTGTGAATTAAACATTTTATTTATTATCTGGAGACATCGTAAAGGAAACCAGTTAACTAAATAAATTAATATATCCTTTGGAATCCTGTGCTCTAAGGATAATTGTTAAATACCAAGGTTTTATTCGATATTTAATAGTCTAGAGTCCAGATTAAGTCCCGGAACCTCCTATATGAATTTAGATTATTATAGATGATTGCGTTCGATAAGAACATAAGCATATTTTCAAAAAATTACTAGTTTTACGTGGTTATATATAGGTTTAGAAGCGGTATTATGCCAAAACATTCTGTTATACGACAATTCTGGAGTGTACATGGTGAGATTTTGACATGCTACCTGTCCTGTTAGTTCTTGGATCTGATAAATATCTCGACCTCATATATCCTGTACCATTTCTGTCCATAAAAATATCTCCAGGACAATATAAAACACCTTCTACATTTTGGTTCAACTTTTTCGTATAAGGGGACTAATTCTATTATCTTTCGTTCTGGTGATCAATCAAATTTTTTCAAGTCATATAACTTAAATATTGATTTATATCGATGAGAAGTACTCGGTTTCACTACTCCAAGAATACAACCACACATTTTTTGAATAATTTCTATGAAAAATTCAATTTTTCCTGGAAATTACTGTTTTCCCAAAATTTGCCTATTTTGGTATACCGGTGTCTTTGGTATGTATCGGAGGAGTTTGTATAGATTTATTGGTGTCAAGTCTTTTTTTTAACATCTGTTGATGACCTCTGAGCGATCTGCTTAATAATTCGTATAATTTTTTGATCATCCCCTGCAGTAGATGTTGTTGTCCTTGCATCTCCTTCCCATCTTATGGCGATTTTAGTTCTTTTTACGCGGTATCCAGCTCTGTTTTAGATATTGTGATGTTCCTATATTTATTTTTGGGCCTCGTTGGATCCACAATTTTCAAAAAATACCGTTTTAGCAAAGCGTTGATAAAAATTTCTGGTCATAATTTAAGTTTTTCTTAAAAAATTGGGCATGTCTTGTTTTCGGCATACTTGTCTATCAAAAGTAAACATATGTGGGATAAAATGTACTCCTCATGAAAGCTTTTGGCCCCTTTTTCTGATTAAATTCAATTTGATGCAAATCAATATAAAAAACTCGTCAAAATTAACTAATAGATATTCGTACCACGAAGTTGCAAATGTTTTGAGCAGGCTAAAACATGTGTTCCTCCGATATTTCAGACATTTTTTAAACATAAGTGTTCATAACTGAATAATGCTTTTTAAATCTTGAAAAAATGGTCAATTAAAAATCAAATAACAAAAACAAACATATTTCAAAACTCAAAATGTCCCTAAAAATAGACTGACTGTGATATAGGCATCTGAGTTGCAAATGTTTTGAGCAGCACTGTACCTTCTATAAATTTACCTTGGGCCATACAATGACTGAAAAAAAACATTCAGCACTGTACAAAACAAATTGCTTTGCTATCATCTAACTTTTATGCTTGGTTTACATTACGAAATCCACTCGATTTCAACTGTCAATTCCTTTGCTTAAACGTCAAATGAAATCCAGTCGATTTCAGACGAGTTTTCATTTGACGTATACGCAAAGGAATTGACAGTTGAAATCGAGTGGATTTCGTAATGTAAACCAAGCATAAAAGTTAGATGATAGCAAAGCCCATGGTACAATCCATGGTACAATGAAGTAGAGGTAGGCCAGGTATGAACATCACTGAGAAATGCCATCCTGCATCCATGGCTTAAAACGTCAAATGACATGGTAAAATAATAATGGTAGATGTACCTGCATAGCTATCCCGTATTACAAAAACATATGGAACTAAGAGCTTCACTTTTTATATGTTAAAAGTGCCATATAGTGTAAAAACATTTCTTTAGCTAGGCTCCAGAATATTCTTGTTGGAAAAGTGTTCCAAAAATAGCAAAAGTCCTTCCCAAACTTATGACAGTGAAAAAATGTCATTCACTTATTTTCTACTTGACAAGTTTGGCTAATCTGACATCGTGATTGCTGGTATCCGATTTGCAGATAAATGTCAGCAGAATTTTTAGAAAAATTGTAATTTTTACATTCCCATACTTTTGGAACAAATTTAAATTAATATCAATATTTGATAAATCGTTCATTCGTAAGTTTTGCTAAAAAAAATCAACAATTTTATTTTGCAACGCGAATACATATTTTTTGTCCTTGTTTTCAATTTTAAGATATAGTGTTACAGCAGAATTTTTTGTTGGAACAATTCAGCGATGCATCTACCTTTATGATTGCATAATGTCAAAAATGGTACAAAATGTCAACCCTGCTTTTGACAGATTAGGCCATAAAAAGAACAAAATTGTAATCAGCTGTTAGCTGTGGCCTACCTTTACTTTATTCTACCATGGTACAATCATTACAAGGTAGGACACAGCAAACATCTGATTACAATTTTTTCTGTGGTCCTCCTATTGTGTCAAAACCGTTTTGACAAAGTTGACAAACGACAAAATAAATTAAAAAAAATAAAATCAAATTGAATGCATACAAAAAATATATGGAGATGTAATGCTTGGTTTACATTTACGAAATCCACTTGATTTCAACTGTCAAATCCATTGGTTAAACGTCAAATGAAATCCAATGGATTTCAGATGAGATTTCATTTGACGTTTGAGCTATGGAATTGACAGTTGAAATCGAGTGGATTTCGTAAATGTAAACTTAGCATAAAATTGTGAAAACACAAATAACATCAACATTGCCGACGGGCGCTTTTATTAAACAATTGAGCCAGATTAGTGGAATATGTTGTGGATATGTGTTGTGATTGCAGCTTATCCGTGTTGTGTCTGTTCGAACTTTATATGCAACGTTTATTTATTTATTTATTTATTTCAGTCTTTAGAACATACATTCCTTACAGACTATGACTTAAATGTAAGAATAAATATAACTATTATTCAATTAAATTTAGTTAAAAAATACAATTTAAAGGCATCTTTTGAGTTGCAAAACTCTATATTTTGTTTTAATAGCTTTTGATAATTTAAGCTGGTTTCATTAATATAACAAAAAGCTCGCGTTAACGGACTGTGGCAAGCATAGTTTGCTCGATGCATAGGAACATTAAAAACATTAATGTATCTCATTTGCCTAGGAGGAACATATAGCGGTACCAATGATAATAAGTCTGGTGAATTAACTTGATTATTCAATAAATCAAAAACAAAAAGAGCCGACTGTATTTTACGTCGGAGCTCAAGGGTTTGCATCCCCAACAATAAACATTTGGTTTCATACGTAGAAGATTCAAAACCGGGAAATGGTCTAAAAGCATATTTTATAAAAACACGCTGAACTCTCTCAATACGAGAGATATGGTTTTTACAAAATGGATTCCATATAATTGCGGCATATTCAATTTTAGATCTCACATACGCTGTGAAAATTACTTTAAGGGTATGAGGGTCGGAAAAGTCTTCACAATTTCTTTTTATGAATGCCAACATCTTATACGTTTTAGGGAGGATATAGTCTATGTGTGGCAAAAATGACATAGCTGAATCATAGATAACCCCAAGATCTCTAATGGAAGTAACTGTTTTAACTGTATATTCCCCTAATTTAAAAGAACACTGAATTGGATGACGTATTTTATAATACGATACATGGAAACATTTTGATATATTAAGCGGTAGTTGGTTTATCCGACACCATTCATAAAGATTGTTCATATCTGCTTGCAAGAGTAAAACATCTTGTAAAGAGTCTACCTTAGAAAATACTTTAAGATCGTCCGCATACAAAAGAAAATTCGATCTCCGAAAACATGTTGAAATATCATTTATAAATAGAATAAAAAACAAAGGGCCCAAAACACTACCTTGAGGAACTCCTGATGTTTGAATGTATGGATGCGATTCATAACCACCAACATTAACTCTGCAAATTCTGTTCGACAAATAGGATTCAATCCACTGCAAAAAACAGAATGAAAACCTAAGCGTTTAAGCTTAAATAACAAAACCGCGTGTGAAACCTTATCAAAAGCTTTAGAGAAGTCAGTATATATTGTTTCCAATTGGCTACCATTTTCTAGCTCTAGTGCCTTGTGCTCCTTGTGCTCTAGGCTGCGTAAACGACACCTAACAGTACAATTATTTACTGTTAGCAAGTAGGAAATTTAGTTGGCTTTCCAAAATGGGAAAAACCAACGAAATCGGTTGAAAAATGAATGCGTTATGGCATTTTTTGTGTTTCAACTTTTTAGTTTTTTTTTTTCATATTTTCCTTTATAAAACGTTGATGCCTTGTGCGTAATTGTTAAGCAGGATAATCACAATTAGAATCATACATGCTAAGATACCCATCTTTTATACAGGAAAATATGAAAAAAACCAAAAAGTTGAAACACAAAAAAAGCCACAACGCATTCATTTTTCAACCGATTTCGTTGGTTTTTCCCATGTTGGAAAGCCAACTAAATTTCCTACTTGCTAACAGTAAATAATTGTACTGTTAGGTGTCGTTTACGCAGCCTAGAGCACAAGGAAAAACATTTTACTGTTTTTTAATGCGTTTTTGTCACACTTAAACCACTATTACTTAGCCATTTGTTAACCGATTTTAAAAATCTATGGCTTGTTCGAAAGGCATTACTCTCCCCTTTATAGTGAAAAACAGTGTGTGTGTGGAAAAAACAAGTAATGTCCGTTTAAATTTGAAAATCCAAGAAAGCCCATTTTTCACTACATTTACCGTTTTAAAATTAAAACCCGAAGTGACCCAAAGAAACCAAAGGTATTTTCGTCTTCTATGGACTCCCACAAAACCGAATTCGTGCATCAGAAATCCTGCAAACATTTTTTGTCCACTTTTGTATCACAGTGTAATTGAACCAAAGCCGTCCCACATCCGATATGTCTGAGGAGTCTTCATTACCGAAGGCGAAACATGTCATGTCACATAGTGGTGGGTGTGTGGGTTCGAGTCGCCGCCTTTCCTTTTCTAATCTGTCAAAAGCAGGGTTGACATTTTGTACTGTTTTTGACATTATGCAATCATAAAGGTAGATGTATCTCTGAATTGTTCAAACAAAAAACTTCTGCTGTAACACTATATCTTAAAATTGAAAACAAGGACAAAAAATGTGTATTCGCGTGGCAAAATAAAATTGTTGATTTTTTTAGCAAAACTTACGAATGAACGATTTATCAAATATTGATATAAATTTAAATTTGTTCCAAAAGTACGGGAATGTAAAAATTACAATTTTTGTAAAAATTCTGCTGACATTTATCTGCAAATCGGATGCCAGCAATCACGATGTCAGATTAGAGTTAGTTTACACTATCTATCAATGTCATATGACACGAAATAAAAGCATTCCATATATACCCACGGAGGCAATGTGGAGACGTAGTTTTTTTTACATTTTTGCTGGTGTGGACGCACAGAGTAAATGACGTAAGGAAAATCTCCAGTATTACACATATTAGCGAATATATAACGATGGAAAATGTCATGTCATATGACATTTACATATAGTGTAAACTACCCCTTAGCCAAACTTGTCAAGTAGAAAATAAGTGAATGACATTTTTCACTGTCATAAGTTTGGGAAGAACTTTTGCTATTTTTGGAACACTTTTCCAACAAGAATATTCTGGTGCCTAGCTAAAGAAATGTTTTTACACTATATGGCACTTTTAACATATAAAAAGTGAAGCTCTAAGTTCCAGATGTTTTTGTAATACGGGATAGCTATGCAGGTACATCTACCATTATTATTGTACCATGCATGGTACAATAAGAAAGGTAGATGCATCGGCGAATTGCTACAACAAAGCAACTTTTTTTGTAATGTAAACTGTCAACATTTTCGCCAAATGGTCTCTTGTTGTCTCTTTTTATCGCTTGTGTTTGCCTATAAAGTGTAGACATGCTATCTCTTACTTACCGAATCATATGGTTTTTATACCCTCAGCCTTTAGGCTATGAAGGGTATATACACTTTCATACGGGCAAAATGTGCCTCATCGAAATAATGGTTTTAGACCCCAAATATATTTGGACGAAATGTGTTTCCGTCTGTCTGTCTGTCTGGCTGGCTGGAGCGCACGATAACTCTCGAACGGATGAACCGATTCGGTTCAAATTTTGGCTTTCGTAATATTTTGCCCAAACTTAGTTTAAGTTCGAAGATGAGCTATATCGGTCCACTCCTTCCGGTACCTCCCCCACAAAAGTTCGAAAATGTTCGGAAAATTTGTGCGCACGATAACTCTTGAAGGGAGTAACCGATATGGTCCATACTTTGCCCATCGTGGAGCGTGTACCAGACTTAGATCAGGTTTTAATATGGACTCAATTGGTCCACTCCGTCGGGTACCACCCGCACAAAAATTTGAAAAAGTTCAGTTTAGGACCATCTCTCGAATCGCTTTGATTTTTGCTTTAGCAACTTGTACTCACTGCCCTCCATACCACGGTATAAGTCTCATCAGGGGCAAGTCCATACTTCCTGAGAAAATAGCCTGAAAGTTGCAAAAAAAACCCCTATGACACCGTGTGAGGAGGTTGGAGGGCAAAATAACTCTCGAACAGGTCTGCCGATTCGGTCCAAAGTTTGGTCTTAGTAATATTTTGTCCAAACATAGTTTAAGTTCGAAGATAAGCCATATAGGTCCACTCCTTCAGGTACCTCACCCACAAAAGTTCAAAAATGTTCGGTAAAATTGTGCGTACGATAACTCTTGAAGAGAGTGGCCGAATTGGACCATACTTTACACATCTTAATATATCTACCAGATATAGATCAGGTTCAAATATGGACAATATTTGTCCACTCCATCCGGTACCTCCCACACAAAATTTCGGATACATGTTCACTTTAAGACCTGGGGCTCAATTCTTGTTCTATGAAAATTTGAAATGAAAAGTTTTATAAAGGAAATAAATGTCAAATGAAAAATTTTATAAGGCAAATATTTTTTATTTAAAATTTTCATAGAACAAGAATCCAGCCCCTGCTTTCGAATCACTTTGATTTTTGTTGAAGCAACTTGCATTCGCTGCCTCAATTGCGATGGTAAAAGTTGTTTCAGGGGCAAGTCCATACTTCTTGAGCAAACATCCTTGAAGTTGTAAAAAACCCCTATGGTACCATATGTATTGGCTGGAGATCCATTCTTTTTAGTATCTCCTCCGCAAAACTTTTGATCTCTAATCCCATGATTTAATAAGAAAGGTTAGCCAAAGGTTTATGTCAATTTAATTTTTTTCATTCGAGTATGCCTAAAACTTCAAAACAATATAAACAAACTGTGTATGTGTGTGTGGTGTTTGAATAATATGCCAAACAATTTTCAAAACAATCGAATTCAATGATTTTTAAAATTGTTTTTAGACCATTTGTATGCAAGAAATTGGTGAGATTTGCATTGAAATAATTAGTTTATCATATTCACAACTCGATTATGTGGAGAAAACTTAACTCTTCATTCATTTTTCGCGTTTTTTATAAAATTCTCAAAAAATACATTGTAAACAAACCCACTTGTTGCTTTTATTTTGAAGTTTTAGGAATTCAAGAAAAACAAGGGTTCTATAGATTTTTTTCATTTAAATCTACCACTTTACTTGTACCATGTCTAATCCTAATCAACATTTTTGTCAGTTCAAACGCCCAAAATTCCCTAAATTCATGCGTTTTTTTTGGAAAAAAATTGTTTCAATATACACAGGCTGAGGGTATATCTCTGTCGGCCAAGCCGACTGATACTTTTTTACTTGTTTGTTTTGATTTTTCACGGCGAATTCCTAGTTTTTTGACGTTTTAGATTCGATCAGCTGGGCTGAGGCATCTACCTTTCTAATTGTACCATGGTCTGTTCCTTTACTTTTGAAAATGGTAAAACCGGCAAAAGTAGTAGAAGTTGTAAACTGCTCCCATATGAATAGTATGGTGTCCGAAGTAAAGGAACGCTTTTCGAGTAAAAAGTGGCAAAACTTGAAGATTCTTGCACGTAAAGGAACAGAGCTTATTGTGGCGAATTACTTTACTGTCAATTAATGTAGATGCGTACATAAAATTTTCCGCGAAAAAGTTGTAAACGCAGTTATTTTTTATTGGCCTAAGTCCCTGTTTACACAGGGAAAGTTGATGGGAAAGAAAATTGAGTTTATGGGCGAGGGAGTAGAGAGGAATAAGAGGGGGTACACACACCTCTGTACTGGCAAATTCTGTTTTGTTTCTTTGTTCTTCGTATACAACCTGAAGTTGGCTGCAGATTCGTTTTTGCATTTTCTTTAATTTTATTTTCTCTGTCGAGAAACAAACAACAGCGGAGGCAATTGAAAAAAACAATTTGGAGGAAAAACTATTTTTTTAAGCAAAAACAATTCGAAATAAGTGGAAATATCAAAATTAAAATGCAATTCAAGGGTTCCTTTAGTAATTAATTGTTTATCACACACGTCCATTTTTACTTTTCATTACAAATTTGCCTTGGCTTTGTTTTTGAACGGCGCAATGAGAAAATGAGTGTGAAGAAGAATAAGAAAAATTATAAAATTGACACAAACATGATTTCCGTGTCTAAACAACAAGGAAATTTTAAAAGAAATTGAGAAGAAAAATTTTCTTTCCAGTTTGAATGTCTAAACACGGTCTAACAGAAAATGCAAACAGATCGACCTTGAACTTAGAGCTGGCAAACTATCGATATCCGCAACATTTGATAGTTTCGATATTTTCATTTCAAACTATCGATAGCATCGATACTATCGCCCTTCCGTTTCAACACACAGTGGAAAGAGGTGAAAAAAATATTTGTAGATCTTAACTTTCCAGTATTGTTTCCTGGCGAAGAAAACCCATTAAAACCGCAAAAGTCAACATTGTAGGTCCGATTTTGGTTATAGTTCCCATATAAAGGTTCCGCATGCTATAGGGTATTTTGAACTGTTTAGATATATTTGCACTTTCTAAAAATATGTCTGTTCCAAAACTTCAAGAATATAATAATTTTTACTATTTTTCGAATTATAAAGAACAAAAATTTTATCGTAGTAAAAATTACTCACTGTCTGCTCTACTATTTAAAAAAAATCGGGATCTCAAAATACTGATATCCATTCTGATGTTGTATTACAGCATGTTTATATTATAGTTTTTTACCGGGTTAACCTTCTTTATGAAAATTTGAAACCCAGTGGGTTTATTAAATCCGGTTACGTGTAAACGTACTATTAGAAAACAATTGAATACTAACTTTTTGGTTTACATCATGGATACTCCATGAATTCTAAATATGTAAATACCATGGCGGAATGATAAATACCCAAAAATACATTGGAAATTTAGCCAATTCCGTTTTGTCCGATAATATCGATTGAAAAAACTATCAATCGATAGTGACCTTCAAAATAAAGTATCGATATTATCGATAGTGCCATCGATTGTTTGCCAGCTCTACTTGAACTGACAAATAAGTTGTTGTAAGTAGAATTATCATACAAAAACACAACAAATTTTGAAACTTTAAGTGTACAACAGAACGTTTTTTGTTTATATTTTCGCGATGCATCTACCTGCTTCTCTACAGTTTGACATTTCTCTATCTGTCACATTGTTCACGGCGAATTAAAATGACAAATATGAATTTTGACAGCTCAAATCGAAATGTTTTTTGAGAGAGGACCTTTATAATTGGGCCATGATTAGGCCATAAAAGGAAAAAATTGTAATCAGCTGTTAGCTGTGGCTTATGCTTGGTTTACATTTACGAAATCCACTCGATTTCAACTGTCAAATCCATAGATTAAACGTCAAATGAAATCCTGATGTGATTTCATTTGACGTTTGAGCTATGGAATTGACAGTTGAAATCGAGTGGATTTCGTAAATGTAAACTTAGCATTTCCTTCACTTTATTCTACCATGGTATGGCTTTCATGACAAACGCTTAGCCATGGTACAACAAGAAAGGTAATTTCATGCTACCGTATGATTAAATTTGTTTTTTTTTTCAAATTTGAAGTACATTCATTGTCAAATTGAATTTGACAGAAAATATTTATGTACATACATATGTATGTATGTGTGTACATGTTTTCAAATGTCAGTATTTATTAAACTTTCATTTGATTTTTTTTTATTAAATTAGACACGGTTTAAAAATTAGCTTTCTTTCTACATCTATATGTTAAAAGATTCCTTATTGCTGTGATGATTCGAACAAGGTCTATGCTGCGCAAAATCGACAGGGAGGTAAGCTCCGTGATATTGGTGCTATTTGTGGGTATCATACATAAATAAGCAAAGAACAAATTTTTAAGGGGGGGAAAACAATCTTATTTTCAATACAATAGGTCTGTACGATAACTCAAAAGTTTGTACAAATTTATACAAACTTTTACAAAATGTTGTTCGATAACAAACTTGTTCTGTAAAGCTGGGTACACATTGTCAGTTTTGAATGACAGCTTTGTTGTTGCTTGCTAGTGTGGCCGCTCATTTTTGTCATTCATCATGCAACCACAAAATATTTGGTCTGTTCCAGTACTGCAAGAATCTACTAATTTTTACTATTTTTTCCGATAACATAAAGGGAAAATTGTTATCGTAGTAAAAAATAGTAGCTTCTTGCAGGTTCTGGAACAGGCCAATTTTGTGGTTGCTGGACGGTTTGGAAGTTATCGATAACTGCGAAATATCGACATTCAAAACTGACAATGTATACCCAGCTTAAAACGTCAAAACAATATACACAATCTGTGTATGTGTGTGTGCTGTTTGAATATTATAGCTTTGTTCCTTTACTTTTTTAATGGTAAGGGTGGTAAAAGAGAAAAGTGTCAAAATTGCTCAAAATTACTCTCTCATGAACATTTTTACCAGAAAAGTAAAGGAACGGAAAAATGGTAGGTCTGGCAGCAATGCCAAAAAGAAACATAAAAAAAATCAATTTTCGTCTTTTATTTCACAGTTTTTAATTTAGTTTTGTCAGCGTTTGATGTTGAAACAAACATTTTATCATATCCAGGGGCTCAATTCTGTTTCTATGAAAATGTAAAATGAACACTTTTATAAAGGAGAAAACTGTCAAATGAAAAATATTATAAAGGAAATATTTTTCATTTCAAATTTTCATAGAACAAGAATCCAGCCCCAGAACCCGATTATGTGGAGAAACCTTGACACTTCATTAATTTTTCGCGTTTTTTTTATAAAATGGTCAAAAATGGTATTGTAAACAAACCCACTTGTTGCTTTTGTGTTTACTAATTTTGATGGTTTAGGAATTCAGGAAAGACGAGGGTTCTATAGATTGTTTTCATTTAAATCTACCTCTTTACTTATACCATGCACTTAAGTTATGTCCAATTTACATTTGCAACTTTTTCGTCATTTAGAGCTGTTTCGTCATTTATTTGCTAAAACAAGCAAAATTTTGCGTCATTTACGATACAAAATTAAATGACGATTGCTGCGTCATTTATTCTAAACAACGCACGAAAACACCATACTATTATACGCAACCCTGCTTTTTCGTCATAAACTACCAAAAAATGCAACTGTTTTATGATGTCTTTGTTTGTTTGTGTGTGTTGTAAAAAAACAAAAATACTCAAACGATGACAAAAGTGTAAATCAATGTTAAAAAAAACTTGCAAAAATTAAAAGGGACAGTACTCTCCATGGTACAATAAGAAAGGTAGATGCATCGGCGAATTGCTACAACAAAGCAACTTTTTTTGTAATGTAAACTGTCAAAATTTTCGCCAAATGGTCTCTTGTTGTCTCTTTTTATCGCGTGTGTTTGTCTATAAAGTGTAGACATGCTATCTCTTACTTACCGAATCATATGGGTTTTTGAACGTTTTCACACGATAAGGTTTGCCTGCTCAAAAATGCGTTGTCCGTTTTGGTTCTCATTCGTAAATTGTGTCAGTGTTGAAACAAAATGTGGAAGTAAGTGAACGAAAACGTACATAAAGTACCATACATACAACACTAGCATGTAAGATATTATCTACCTGTTTCATCATATTTTTTACAAATAAAGGTGTTCTTCAAAACATGACTTCTATGTACCTGTTAATAACAAAGGTATTTCCCTATTTCATAAAAATCTTTCTTGAAAAATTTACGCTGGTAACGCAGGTATCATCTTACCTTCAGGTGGTAAGAATTATTACATTATTTTTTACATGGCATGCGCGCATGAGGCAACAATTTTAACAACGTATACATTTTACCCAATTTTATGGGATTCACAAGAATTACTTTTTTAATTTTCAAATACAATACACACATAAACCTTTTTGGTACATTTATGTAAAACCGTACTTCTTTTTGTTCAAAAAGTACGCTTGTATAAAATTACTTCAAAAACGCAACACTAGATGTGAAAATTACGAATGAGAGTCAAAACGGAAACCACGTTTTTGAGCAGTCAAACCTTATCGTCTGAAAACGTTCTTTGTTTTGATTTTTCATGGCGAATTCATAGTTTTTTGACGTTTTAGATTTAATCAGCTGGGCTGAGGCCATGGTACAATTAAAAAGGTAGAAACAACGGCGAATTGCTACAACAAAGCAACGTTTTTTGTAATGTAAAATATCAAAATTTTCGCCAAATGATCTCTTGTTGTCTCTTTTTATCGCTTGTGTTTGTCTATAAAGTGAACACATGCTATCTCTTACTTACCGAATCATATGGTTTTTTGTTTTGATTTTTCATGGCGAATTACTAGTTTTTTGACGTTTTAGATTCGATCAGCTGGGCTGAGGCATCTACCTTTTTAATTGTATCATGGCTGAGGCATCTACCTTTCTTATTGTACCATGGTACTCTCCCAACAATTCTCTCTCATTTATTTTGGACAGCAATGAAAACATGGCACAATTACCAGGTAGATGCATCAGCCAACAACTACAACAAAAACCAGTTCAGTACTGTGAAATGTCAAAAATGATTTCTAAAAATAAAGCGATTCACACAATTTTTTCAACAAAATTTTGTTAGGCACTTATTAATAAACACAATTGGTGTGTCTTTTTACTTACTTAATGTTGCTGAAACAATTTTTTCGGCAACTTTTCCTATATACAACTGTCAATTTTAGAAATAATATTACAAATTTTAGAAATAATATTATTAATTATTACAAATTATCGAGTACGCAGACAGGCATATTATTACAAAAATCGGAACTCCTTTCCTTTACCGACCCACCGCAGAAAATTCTGAAAAAGTTACCACAGATAGTGTTTTTTATCCCGATTCCAACCATGTATTGCTTTTGTTGCGGAAATGTATACTTCCCGAGATATGGGCCTCCAAAGCTCCACAATGACCCTAGTCTAAAATTTTGGCAAATTAGATATTTTTCTCTAAATAGCCGGCCTTCGGCCGGAATTTAAGACTTTCTCCTATGGACAGGTGCAAATCTCGGGAACGGGAACAAAATTTTCTTTTAAATTAAATATTTTCCCTAAATAGACGGCCTTCGGCCGGGATTTAAGACTTTTTCCTATGGACAGGTGCAAATCTCGGGAATGGGAACAACATTTTTTTTTTAAATTAGATATTTTTCTTTAAATAGCCGGCCTTATTTTTTTAGGCCTATATCTCGGGAAGTATACATACCCTTCAACAAAATAATACATCGTTGAAATCAGTATAAACATCACTATTTGTGGTAATTTTCTAATAATTTTCTGCGGTGGTTTGCCAAAATTTTAGACGCCTTTGTGGAACTTTGGGGGCCCATATCTTGGGAAGTATACATTTCCGCAACAAAAGCAATACATCGTTGGATTCGGTGTAAAAAGTACTATCTGTGATAATTTTTTAATAATTTTCTGCGGTGTTTTGCCAACATTTTAGACTAGGGCCGTTGTGGAACTTTTTTCGGGAAGTATACATTTCCGCAACAAAAGCAATACATGGTTGGAATCGGGATAAAAAGCACTATATGTGGTAATTTTTTCATAATTTTCTGAGGTGGGTCGGTAAAGGAAAGATAAGCCCAAAAATCCATCAAAAATTCACAATTTTTCTTTTAAATTGTTGTTTTTTAATTTTGTGTGTTTCAATTGCAACAACTTTTTTGACAGCTCACAGTACATCAGGTGGGCTGATGCGTCTACCTGTATGATTGTGCCATTGTGGAAAAGAGAGTGAGCGACGAGGAACTCAAGAAAATCGACGGGTTCATTTTATTAAAATTGGCGTGATTGAGAGAAGTTGTCTATCGGCTCGTTCGGTGTGTCGCAAAAAAGAAAAAACAAATAACAACCAAGAATTATTTTATTATCAGAATAAAAAGTATTGATATCAATTAGTATATGTGTGTGTTCTGTTTATATGTAAAACAACTTTAGTATGAAATTAAATACGTTCGACAAAAATAAAAACAAACAAAATGCCAAAAAATAAATAGTAATTTACTTGCTAAAATAAAAATTTATTTTTGTGGTGAAGATGATTTGTTAGGAGGATTGTATGTTTGTGTGTGAAATTATGGCAATAAACAAAGTTGGAGTAGACAAAATTTATGTTTGTTTCGAATTAATTCGTTATTTTTTTGTGTTCTTTAAGCGATTTTAATGTAAATCTTCAGTTGTTGTTTGTGTGTGTATTTTCTACATTTGAAATCTTTATACGCCCCATCATCAAGGGTCAATGAAATGTATTGATAACTAGAAATTAATTTTGGAAGAAAAAATATAAAAAACTTCTCTATTGTCTAAAATTTGGATGTTTTAGAAAATGTTTTTAATTAATTGTCTGGCAGAAAATGTGATTGTGATTTTGTTCTTCAAAAAATGTTTTGACAATCAAGATTTTCTACAAAGTTTTAAGTCAAAGTGCCACGGTCTCATTAAAATTGCAACTTCAACAATTTTTTCTTCGTCTTCTTAATATTTGTTGTTTATTATGAGTTTTGTTTCATGTTGGTCATGTTGGAGTCTCTTTGGTTTGTATTCTTCGTAACATCGATTGGGGGCACTTCACACACACATCGATACGTGTTTACGCATACGCACACATAATAAATGGTGAAAAATTGGCCAAGTGGAAATAGAAATGCGAAAAGAAGAAAATCAGCAAAACCAAAGAAGAATTTCCACTGTCAAATGCCAGCAGAACAATAACAATAGTTTTTTTCTTATTTGCTCTGCCAAATAGAATTGCTCGGAAAACATTTTGGTGTCATCATCGAGATGACCGAAAGGTGGAACCGTGATTTGAACAACAAAACAAATATGAAAATAACCACATGAAAAAGTGGAAAATCTGTGACATGTGTAAGGCATAACAACAACGAAAGACACAAACAATAGTGGCAAAGAAGGCAAAAACCAAAAAATATTTTCCCAAGTGTAGTGAAATTTAAAGAAAAACCAACCAAAAAAATTGCCAATTATAAGAAGAAAAGTCAATAGCTGGTCTTAAAAAAGGTTAAAAAGTTAAGAAAATTCTAAGAAATAAATATTAAATTATCAAAGAAATTAAAAATTTTTACAGTGATTCACACAACCAGCTAAACAGGATGAAGCAGTCAACATCAACAGCAAAATAACGAACTACAAAACAAAAGAGGAGAAAAAAATTAATAATAATAATAAATTATCTGTAACTGCTAAACAAAAGTGATTCAGAAGAAACAAATCATGAATTAATGAATGAAAACCCCCCAATCATCATCGTCGCATCGCATTGTGCGATGGTGTTTTGTTTAAATTATTTAACATCAAACCGTAGAGACACAAAGACATTTTGATTGAAAAAAATTGCAGCCACTATAAAAGTTGGCCACCAAACCATTGACACGGACTGACCGCCAGCGCTAGCCAACCGTACGAACAGCAGAAAAAGGAACACAACTAAAAAAAAAAAAAACAAAATGCCCTGCGACAACACAACAAAGAACTCTTCGGATATTGAACATGATTGGAGTACAGGCACAAGTCAACCATACCATGTTAGGTAAGTTGTAGTTTCTTTATTTGTGTCCTTCATTTTGTCTATTACAAATGCCTGCAAGAAATTAATTATAATTTGATTACAATTGATGTGATATACCAAAAACAAAACAAGAAAAAGGAAATCAAAAGGAACTGCGTCATTGGGGGGATAACTATTTTATATCAAAAGTGTATGACCATATTGTTTCGAAGGACATACCCAAGGCTACAGAGTGTCAAATCAAAGTTATTCCACCTACAAATGATTGTCGCCCGAGGGAATCTACAAGCCGAGAGAAATTTTTAAATCTCCTACCAAGGGCAGTATGTAGGATGTAAATTATAAATACCTATATTACTTACTTACTTACTTACTTAGCTGGCCCATTACAGAAGATTTGTTCCATAAACCGAACTAAGAAAAGATCTCCAATTCTCTCTGTTTAGTGCTTCGCTTTTTGGAATACCGCGCCTTGTCATCTCTTCATCCACTTGTTTGCGTCATCTATTCTTTGGCCTGCCAATTCTGCGTGCACCACCATGTGGCTCGAATTTATACGCCTTTCGATACGTTTAACTATATTGATGTCGTTGTATTGCAGATACAGCTCGTGGTTCATACGACGTCGATATTCACCTTTTGGCCAATACAATTCTTCTTTTTATTTCACAACTGATGTCGTTTGTTGTGTTTACGGCGGTGCCGAGGTATACTAAGTCTTTTACTACCTCAAAATAATAAGAACCAACTTCAAAAGTTGGTCCGATCTCAATGGACGCATGGACGCGCGTCTTCTTGCCTGAAACCTCTTTTGGTACAAAATTCTTCGGAGAGGTTCTTTCCTATTTTAACTGAAGATCTTGTGTCAGTTAGAGTCATTTTACAAAGCCGAATGAGCTTTGCGGGGATAACAAATTCAGACATTGCTTGGAATACCTTTGAACGTAGCGGGCTGTCGAAGGCTGCCTTATAATCGATCTGCATCTCTTGGGTCTTCTCCAGGATTTGCCGCAGGGTAAATATCTGGTCAATGGTGGACTTGCCAGGTCTAAAGCCGCATTGGTATGTCCAATTATCTCGTTGACCATGGGCTTTAGTCGTCCGCATATTATCCCTGAAACTATCTTGTAGACAATAGGGAGAAGACTTATGCCCCTATAGTTGGAGCATAAAGTCTTATATCCTTTCTTATGGACGGGACACAGGATGCTCAGGTTCCGATTGTCGGGTACGCGTTCTTCCTGCCAGATGGAGCTAACTAGCTGATGCATACACCTTGTCAGCGTTTCGCCTCCGGTTTAAAACAGCTCGGCTGGTAGGCCTTAAGCTCCTGCTGCCTTATTATTCTTCAGCCGGTTTATTGCTGTCTTTATCTCATCTTGGCCGAGTGGTATACATTAAATACCATCTACTGGGATTGGATCTGTGGTATCTTCGTCGACTTCGCTACTATTGGATACCAACAGTTAGGAAAATTGCTCTTTCCATATCCTTACCACACTATCTGTATCAGTTACCAGATTATTTTGCTGGTCTCTACAGGAGGATGTGCCAGTTCCAAAGCCATCAGTTTGATGTTTCACTCTTTGGTAGAATTTTCGGACTTCATTCTGTCTCCTGTACATCTCGATTTGTTCACACTCCCGCTTTTCCATCTCTATATTTTCCCTTCGGAAAAGACGTTTCTCCTCTCTCCTTTTCTCCCGATACCTCTCTCGTGCGCTAAGCGTTGCTACTGATTGTAAAGTAGCCCTATATGCCGCATTTTTCTCTTCGGTAGCAGCACGACACTCCTGGCCATACCATGGATTCTGGTGGAGGTCTCTGGTATCCAAGTATTGATTATGTGACTGTTTGCATGGAGTGGGCAATGTTTTGCCATTGTCCTGATATGTTATCGGGACGAGGAGTGCTTTGATTAAGCAGTTGGGCCAGTTGAGTGGAATATAAATACCTATATAATGGTTCAGAAAACCGCATAAAACGTAATTCTAGGAGGGGGTTTCTAGAGATGAAATACCCAAAAATACAATCAATAAAGATAAACTGGAAGAATTTAAGTTGGTTCCGTGACATAACTCCTAAAACGATTTTGGGTTTACGAAAGTAACTCCGAACATTTTTGGGAGCTATATACGATCCCATCTACCGGACATAATATCGGAAAGTATACATTTCCACAAGAAAACTAATACATTCATCTTTGGAATGGTATGAAAAGCGTTATCTGTGGTAAAATTTTAATACTTTTCTGCGTTGGGTCAGTAAGGAAAGATAAGCGCAGTTTGAGTACCATTGAAAAGAACCTGAAGTATAATAAAGTTTTCTATTGATTCCTACTGATCCAAATTATGAAGATTATGTTTATGAACAACAAGAAACTTCGTGTCCTCATGTAGATGGTCAACTAGAGTGATGAGACAGTTATCAGAACAGGTTTCATTGCATTGTATTTGGATTTTCGAATCATATTGGCACGCGCAGCTTACCACAGATCAAACTATCGCATTAAAAAGAGTCAAACCAAGGTTTAAGAACTGTATCCCAGAGACCGTTGCTCCTTTCTATCAGGGCTTTCTTTGCAGGCCTTCCAGACAGAGTTCTTTCTACCGTATGGCGAGCGGCGACCATCGCTTATGAAGTCGGGAGTTTGGTCGACAGACGTCCACCATATTCTTGGCATCAGAAAATTTTACACTTTTCACGCAGTCTGCTTTGAGTTTCATGGACCGTCAGCCGATTCAGCCACTTTTCGCTCCACCATCCCCTCTATTCCTTTAACAGAATGGCTGGGGTTGTTGTTGTAGCAGCACGGAATCTACGTTGAAGCATCAATCCGGTACGAAAGAACTCGCTGCCGCGGGATTGGGTCTGGAATTGTTAGGAGCTGCCGGTCTTGTAGTGGTCTGTGGTCCAGTCCTCTGCAAGTTTGGGGCTCCTGAACATTTCCCACTCTTCTTTCCCCCTGCAGCTTTAGGGTCAGTCGCCAAAGAAGCGGTCCCACTGGTTGGGGCAAATGGATTTCCGTTTTTAACTGATGTCGATTTAGTCATCGCCACTGGTGAGCTGGACGGAAATTAGGAAGAGTTTCTCAGCGTGAGGGTATTTCCTTTCGAAACGCCTCACGAATCGAATTTTCAACCCGATCTACCGTAATTCCGCTTGAGTGATCTCACTCGGGTTCCTGCCAATAAATTTTGTGCAGTATTGAACTGCCCTTTTGTAGGAGTGTCTATCATTCCTTTCCCTGGTCCTATTGCTGTTGTTGTGATTGGGAATGTGGGGGAGTGGTTCGTACACTCCTCCACATCCTCGTCCATCAGAGCATTCTGCCTGGGAAGGGTTTGTGTATCGGTTATATGGACAGTTAAGATGGAATAACTGTATTATTCATCTGGGAGGGGATGTCGTCCCAATTACTCAAGTGGGAACCCTCCCGTCTACTCTTATTGGTATCGCAATTAGAGGATGTGAACAACCCAGTCTGCAGCTAGATGTGAGTCAAATTAAGAGTTTCACTTTTCCTCAGGAGATCGAGCAATTCCCTGTTTTGGGAGTGTATGCTTAACACCTCAGTGTTAGGGGATATCTTTTAGGGTAAGGATAAGCGCAGGAGATCACTACCTAAAATATCCCAGAGGAGTATTGTGGAATAATCAATTCACCTTATTAGCTCGCGACTGTATAATATAGCCAGAACGTTCTGAGGAGAGTTACATACAGACCAAATGTCCCTATTTGGAAAAATTACGGATCGACTTCTGCCCGATCTCCCGGAGTTCCTTCTCTGGCATCTAGACGGGCCCTTACCGACTGCGAAAACAGACCGCTCTTTTTTGAACTTATCAAGTTTAGCTACCGTTACCGGAAAAAATATTTTTTTAATTGTATTTTTTTTTAAGTGGACGGCCTTCGGCCCGTGGTTTAAGGCTTTCACCTATGGACAGGAGCAAATCTAGGGTATGGAAACAAAATATCTCTTATTTTTTCTCTAAGCAGCAGGCTTTTAAACAAGGGAATTTTCGGAACTTCAGATGGCCATATCTCGGGAACTATACATTTCCCAGAAAATTATATATCGTTGAAATCAGTACAAAAAACACTAGCTGTGGCAACGTTTTTCTGAGAACGGTAGCTAAAGTTAATATAAGCCGTTTTTTCCGAGTATTATCGACTACTTCTTAATACGCTCTTAAATTTATTCGCTAGGTGAATCTTGCAGTCTATCCATTCGTTGAAGATAATCGGTTGTTGTTGTTATAACAGTGTTTTTTTATTATATCGGACCTGTTCAACAAAAGGGTAATAAATCAAAATTTTGAAATTTTCACTTTTTATTAAAAAATGATAAATAATGACGACTCCACCAACAATAAAAATATCACATTACTTTGTCTACACTTTCGTCAAAAATACCGTTATGCCACTCCTCACGTATTCAGAGTCACTACTTTTGTATCAACAGGGATTTGTCACTACTGAACAATACAACATTTTGAGTTACTACCCTACCCTACCGTGTGTTGTGAGGGCTTGTGCCGCATGCAGGACAGATGTTTTGCACAGTGCCGTCAATCCTTGTCCAATAGGAGTTTAGACGGCTGCACTTTCCCGAGCGAAGTTGAGCCAAAATTACTCTGGTTTGTCGTGACAGTTGACGATCCTCAGCTGCGATAGATGGGTGATGTGCTCCGAGGACCGCATTTAAACTACAGTTGCTTATGGCATCTGCAAAAGCGTCCGTGTGAATGCTGTTCGAAACCGCTGATATGCTTGTTGATCTAGAGGTTCTCTCTTGTAACGCTGGACCTCTTCTTCTAGATCATGAAGATTCTCCCTGATCAGCCTGAATGGGAGAGGCTTATCCACAATATGGTGATTGGGATGGCTCTCACGGTAACACCCGAGCAGTTACTGCAACGAAAGCATGTGATTGTGTTGCTGTACTGGAAGAATCTTTGTCTCCTCATGTAGATGATCCCCTCCTGTTCACAGACCGACATTCTGACAAGTTTGAATATTTTCCAATTGCATTGCACTTAGATTCGCGGACCAAACTGGCGCCACATAGCTTACCACAGATCGACCTATCGCGTTTTATGTCGTCAACAAGGTTTCTTTATCTGCCGCAGGCTAGTGACTTGAGGACCTTGTTCCTACATTTCTGCTTGTCGTAGATATCTGCTGCATGCGGGGACGACGAGAACGTGCTGTCGAATGTGACCCTTGGAATTTTGGGGTAGTTTGTGGTCGGAATTCTGCTACCGTCGACTATCACATTTAATTGAGTTCTCACTTCTGTCGTCCGTGTGTTGAACATAGTGCCCGTAGATTTAGTGGTGGATATTTGCAAATTCCTCGCGTGGAAAGAAGTGGTAAGATCGGTCAAATAGAAGTTCAGCCATTTACAAATGTCATCAGGGAAGTACCTGACGCCAAGATCTTACAATCGTCCGTATACGTTACGATCTTAATGTCGTTTGGAGGGGCGGAATACAGGCAGAGGTTAAACAGTTCCGGAGAAATCTAC
Source organism: Musca autumnalis (assembly GCF_047663935.1). NCBI lineage: Eukaryota > Metazoa > Arthropoda > Insecta > Diptera > Muscidae > Musca > Musca autumnalis. The sequence goes on from NW_027411977.1 coordinate 146,880,823, forward strand.
CCACCGTGGGAAACTCCCAATTTCCTCTACAGGGCTTGGGTTTCTTGTTCCTGAATTCCACGTACGACCGGCGTCCACACATTGATTATCAAACAGCGTGGAGTGCTTGACAGTATCAAAGGATTTTAATAAGTCAAGCGCCATCATCACTGTTCTATCACACGTCTTTCTATGGTTGAGTCCTCGACAAATATGTGTGGAGATGGCGTGCAGCGCTGTTATAATGCTGTGCTGCTTACGGAATCCACGCTGATGATCTTGATGACATTCGCAACACATCCATTATAAATTTGGGTGGTTCATCCAGGGCAGGAAGAGATCTGATGCGACGTAGTACTCTTCTCTTCGCCCTGTCACTCCCGGGGTGCTCGACAAACTGTCTATTGAAATAACTTGCGCACCTCTTCGGATCAGTCAATCCGAAGGTCCTATCTTCCTTCTTTATTGGGTTCGAGAGTGACTTAACCGTTGCCCACAATTCAACGTTCTGCTACCCGAACATCAGAAGGTTGGTTTGATTTAACCACTTGTTCGGCTTATGCTTACCGACCAACCTGATAACTTCCTGTGTCAGCTCCCTGACTCATCACGTCATTTCCTCTGCCGGGAAGTCTGGTCTCACTCCGGGTATGATGTCTCGGAACGTCCGTTCTGCTACCCGAACATCAGAAGGGTTGTGATCTCAGATCTCTGAAACAGTGATTAGTGAACTCTCTGAAACTCTGCCAATTCACTTTACCTTGATTGACGAAAGTACGGCGTTCAGAGGTGATGAAATCTGGCGGTCCAAGAGAAATGACGGGTTGCCAGGTGACGTCATTTGTCAGACCAGGTGACACGATGGTTATGTCTGGCGAACGGTGACACTTTCCGCTAATTTTGGTAGGGCGTCCTTATTGATCGTACAAAACGTAAAACTGTCTATTTGCTCAGCCAGCGCTATACCCTCTGGTCGTTTCCGAGGAACGAATGCCACAACTCATGATGAGCATTAAAGTCCTATCTACTCAACTATTTTATGAGCGGACCACTCGGCTCGCTTTCGTTTTCCCATTCGCGTTGGGGCAGCGACACAACAGATGCTCCAATGTCTCTGTTTCCTTCTCTTTATCTCATAACCTACATTGATCTGATATTGAACGAGAGGGTCAAGCGTTATTGATGTTGTATCATTCAATTTCCCTGGGTTCGGGAGTGGCTCAGCAATATTTTCAATGTTTTGAAATTCCATCTACGGGTAATGCAAAGAGAGCCAATTTCTTACTTTCGCGAGCATCCCCTTGTAAAAGTTTACATTACATTACATTACATTACTATTGATTGCATTGTGAGGGGGTTAAAGTAGAACTAGTTGCTGTAACCCAGAGAATCGATGAGTTTTCGATACCGAACTAGTTTATTTTGCTAGCGGGCAGTTTGGTTGCTCCCTTGTCTTCATACGGGCAAAATTTGCCTCATCGAAATAATGGTTTTAGACCCAAGTATGTTTGGACGAAATCCGTTTCAGACAATTTGAAGTTGATTTAGAACTGTCCGTTCGTCTGTCTGTCTGGCTGCAGCGCACGATAACTCTCGAACGGATCAACCCATTCGGTTCAAAACTTTGGCTTTCGTAACTTAGTTTAAACTTAGTTTAAGTTTGAAGATGGGTTATATCGGTCCACTCCTTCCGGTACCTCCCCCACAAAATTTCGAAAAATTTTCGGAAAATTTGTTCGGAAAAATTGTCCATATTTTACACATCCTAATACATCTGCCATATGTATATCAGGTTTGAATATGGACCATATTTGTCCACTCAATCGGGTACCTCCCACACAAAATTTTGGATAACTTCACTTTAAGACGTGCTCTCGATCACTTTGATTTCTGTTGAAGCAATTTGCATTCGCTGCCTCAATTACGACGGTAAATGCTTTTTCAGTGGTAAGTATATTTCTTGAGAAAAAAGTACTTCCTGTACTTCCCTCCAATATTTAAAAAATGTCACTAAAATGGTATGCACGATATCGCTTGAACGGGACAACCAAATTTATCTAAACGTTGGATCTCCTAATATATTGTCCAAAGTTATTTTAACTTCTAAAATGGCCGATATCGATCTTCTCTTTATGTTACCTCCTCCAGATGAAAGTTTTAATTCACATATGCTGAGGGTATATCTCTGTCGGCAAAACCGACTCATCCTTTTTTACTTGTTTTTAAGAAATTATATCAACAATTTCATATAATAGTTATTAACTTATAATGGAGGAAAACCTCTAACGTATCTGGCTAATTTTTAAACATTTTATAGTAAGCTCTAACATATGTATGTGTGTATACTGTTAACTTTGCCATTTGAGTTGGCCAGAACAATCAATCACACATCATCAAATGTCACATACATTGGAGTTAATTTAATTTTCTATACTACCCGTATTAATAACGGTTGTGAGTGAATATTTTATTCATTTACAATAAAAGTCAGTAAAGTATCGCATTAAATTACCACCACTGGTTGCTAGAGGAAAAGTAATGGAAAAATATAATTGCAGTGGAGAACATACCAATACTTACGTACATACACGTACATACGTACACATTCATTTATTGAACATTTTTGTACGTGTTTATACCTACCGACCAACATTTGTAACAACCCTTTGTAGCTGTTAGGAATGGAATGTTAGCCACAATGATAATAGGCATACATGTCAGTATTTATTGTACATACATATGTATGTATGTATATACTAGTGTGTCATAGCCATATCATAAATAGTGGTAAATTCAAAACTAAAGGATATATATTTTTCAATAAATCAATAATTTATCGCAGTAATAATAATAAAAAGATGTACGTATTGCATTATAATGCAAATTCCTAAAGAATTGCTTTGTCCAAGGTATATGTGCCTTAAAACAGGTATTTCGAATATGGATTATTATTAATTTTATGACACAAGAAACATTCAAAGAAACATTTACACATTATCTTGGGATATCAAGTGAAAGCCCTGAAAATGAAACTTTTATTTTGCGACAAGACGTAATACGGATGGTGAGTAATAATTCCACAAAAGGTTTAAAATATTGAACACAGTGCTGGCGAAAACATTTGCAACTTCAATACCTCTCTAGTGCGCTACTGATTGTAGAGTAGCCCTAAGGCTAGTTTTAATTCAAAAGGAAAAAAAATGTTTGGGCGGCAATAATAATATTTGAACGTTGACCGCGATTTATTTGAAAATCTCTCCGGCGAGTTCTTTTTGTTTTTTGATATGAACATTGTAGTTTCAGAATCCGCAAAAACTTCTCAGGTGTAAGCACCTTTCATTTAAATATAGCTAAGGCGCACCGTGCTCGTTTAATATATTGTAACGGAATTAGGGTTAAACTTAATCCCGCGTAGACGTTGTTTTATTCCCCGATACGATTTGTACCAAATAAAAAGAGGTTTCGTTTTAGATTACTAAACACAAAGCTTATCTCTAGTAAGAGCTTTACTCTATTCAGTTTTCTCTTTACTAAGCGTAGACTGACGGTTTTAAGTCGCGGTCTGAATTACAACTCAATCGCCCGCTATGCCCCGGTATTTATAGTCGCTTGCGTATGCATAGACTGTTCTAGCATCCTTCATCTGGGAGGTTATCCAATGTTCAAACGACCCAGCAAACCAAATGTCGGATGCCCGACACATCCGAACAATTTCGGAAGCAAAATCATTCAGATTTCGTTTCGTTTCCTATACGATTTTTCGTAGGGGAATTCGTTCAGGTTTTGTTTCGATTTCGGAGCGAATGTCGGAAGTAAATTTTCAAAGGTTCCTCCGATTTTCATACGACATTATACCGAAATCGTTCAGAAATCTGTACGAAAATTCGGAAGAAAAAAATCGCTTTCCGATTTCGCACAGACATTTCGTTCCGAAATTATGTCATACAACTTTCGTTAAGATATCGTTACGATTTCGGTTCCGAAATCGGACGCAACGTCCGAATTTTGTTCAGATTTCATTACGATGTCGGTACGATTGGTTTGCTGGGGAGATCCAGATGCACATACACACATACTCGTGCACAAACAGACAAACGCATGTAATTAACTAGTGGGGCAGAGGCAAAAATACGAGGGAGAAGCACAACTGAATTAGCTAGACTAGAGGGGTAGGGACATGGATCACTGCCGCGTCCATATCTTCCTCCTCAGTCAGCGATAACTTTTCCCAAATTTCACCCGGGATGCTTTCCTTCTTGAGTGTCAAGGGGACGCTTTCCTCAATTAAATTGAGGAGTACAAGGCTCTGTCTGTTCAAACTGTCGTTAATATGGTCCAGTTCCGGTGCGTCGTCCCCGCCCATATTACCAGTCCAATTTGTAGCAGAGTTAGAGCTGCTGGCCGAAACGTTAGGGGAATCGTTGTCAATGTCCATATTCGTAATTGTCAGGGATAAAGAGGAGGTTGCACTTGTGAGTGTGAAGACTGAGGGTGCCAAGGCATCCACTCCTACATCAGTCGAAGGCTCATTTTGAGGTTTTTGGATTTTTGGTTTTTTTTTGTTTAAATTTCGAATGTCCATGAGATATTGAGTTGTGGAGGAGCTGAGGTCTACCGGGGCATAGCCTTCTTACCACGGCAGGGGCATGACAATTACTCGTTGAGACGCCCAGGTATCAACGAGGCTCCGTTCAAATACAGTTGGTACCCTAACTGCAAACCTTGAGAACACCGATGGGCACGTGGTCGCTTAACACCCCGGTGTTAGGGGATCTCAGCAATTTTTTATTTGGTAGGAGATCACTACCAAATATGTATGTGTCACACATTCCAGAGATACGCTATGGGTGTTCAGTGCACTGTATTGGTTTGTGACAGTAGAGGTGGATAACATTTGGTAGGTCACAACCCCCAGATCAACACTATAAGAAGCTGAGTGGAACATTGTGACGTCTAGCCCCCGCATCGCGCCATGGTGCTTAAAACGTTTTCGGGGGTCGTCAGCATTACCGAAGTTTGTTTTCCTTTTTCATCGTTTCTTTATAGTATGTCGCTTTTTGGAGGGATGCGCTACTAGCCAAATGCCCAACCCAAGTTCTGAACGGCACATGCTAGCTCACTACCTTTAACGGGTGTTAAATGCAGTTCCCCAGGTAACACAATGGGGATGTCAGAGTCTACTTGAGATAAAAGAGGCACCAAGGTAAGTCCTTGGCTTTGCCATGTTAAAACCGGTCAGGGCCCCTTGCTTGGTATCGTTCATCGTACATATATAATAATGCATTGCACTTCTTTTTAATGAAATTAGTACATAATTGTCATTGCTTTCGATTTAAAGGCATTAAACTTACCCATTAAGCTCTCTCACTTACCAAATGTAAAAAACATAGCGTAGAAAATTGTCATAATGAAATCAAGAAGTTCAACATACTTGGGTTCGTTTACATTTCCAAATATTATCGTTCCTTCACCCAGTGTGTGAACTTTTATGGCCTCTTTTTGCTAAGAATATTGATAAGACAGTCGGATTGTGGTGCAATCGACAGTGATATTTATTAAAAAAAAAATAATTTAACATCCGAAAAAGGAGCCGTCATAATCAATTTTTGAAGAGAAAGTTGAAAGTTGAAATTGTTTTCATCTATAATTACCACCGGATAGTATCGGAAAGAAATAGTAATGTATAGAAAAAAAGTATAAAAAATAATGTAAAATGTTTAATTTCGAAGGGTGTGCACCTGACGGAATGGAAAAAAGATTGACATCGACATAGGACTCGCAAATGTCAAACCAAATATCCCATACAATTTTTGCCTCAAAATATATATTACAGAACCTTGAATTTTACCAAAACTGTATAAAATTTGAAAAAAAACTTGCTCACAAAAATATTTTGCACTGCGTATAAGCTCAGGAAAAGGTATCATGTTTGTATAAACCTCACAAGGCAATACCCTCTGTTCTGAATCCAAATCATAGAACACGGTGTGCCTTAACAAATTTAAATGGAAGGTGCTTACACCTCGGAAGATTTTTTTTGTTTCTTGATATTTCTCATTTATGAGCATTGTAGTTTCAGAATCAGCAAAAACTTCCGAGGTGTAAGTACCTTCCATTTAAATTTGTTAAGGCACACCGTGAGAATTTTAAACAATATTGTTTACAATGGTTGTAATCATATAAAAGTACAAATCGTGCATTATTTCCAATTCAAAATAAAACATGTCGTCCGCCGTTTGAAATTTGCTGTTCAAAAGGTTGTTGTCTTTTTATTCTAAGCTTTTTATTTTTTTAATAATCGGGAGTTCATATTTCATTTGACGTTTCTGTTGTGGAAGTAAAATCTGAAATCCGACAGCTTCATATACAGAGTATATTACCACCAGTATTTTTTTGTTTACACAGTACACTTTATAAATGTTTACATTTATAGATCTATAGGCGAATTTGAGTAAATAAATATCAATGTGTAAAAAAACTGTCTGTTTGTCATACATACTGCCACTTTTTATTTTGTTATCAACGCTTGGACGCGTTGATAAGATTAAAAGTAAAAAAATACTACATGTATACATATAGGTCTGACATAGGCTACCAGAGATTCACACATTTTTTTGTGTGCAACGTAAATAAATATGTGTCGAGTAATACCCGCAGTAAATAAATCAAACCACCAGTGAGGAAGGTTTGTTTATCTACATTGAAAAAGAGACAGTTTTTGAGGAATTATTCAGGAATATATGTTTTTCAATATTTACGAAAGATTTAATAAAATATTAATTTATTTGTAAAAGTGAAACTATTATTTAAAATGTTGGTCCTCATTACTTGTGCCGTTAAGGGTTATCGTACTTACAAATATAAAAAATTAAATTACTTGTAGACTTGTTTCAAGTCGATATGAATCCGTTGTGTTTTCTCGAAATTGCATTTTTGAAGCCGGTGCCCATCTCAGAGTAATCCCCAGTTGTGCAGACCCAAAAAAAAAAAAAAACAATTTAGAGTTGATCTGGCCCTGTACGTCCGCCTGTCTGGTTAGCTGGACCGCACAATAATTCTCCATCGGATCATGTGATTTGATGCAAATTTGGTCCTCGTAACATTTTATCGCTCAAAGACGAAGATCGTGAAGGTCGTCAAAAACTTTCCTTATGCAAACAAACAGCTTTATCAAAATTTGTATTTAGTAACTAACTAAAATGTAACTAACTTTTTGAAAGACGATGAAATAAAAGTAATAATTACGTGGACAAAAAATCACGTCGAAAAACTGAAAATGTTTGATAAACATGTTTGTAAATATGACAATTCGTTTATCGACAAAAATATCAATAACAATTTAATTGAATATTTGAACTAATAATTGAAGATCGTCATTTGACATGCTATGAGATAAAGGCATCCTAGGGCTTGCATAATTCGATATTGCCTGAACACATGTATCGTTGGATCCAGCACAATTTGACAATCGCTCAAAAAAGGCTAGTGTTGATTTTTACACAGAAATGTTGAACAAATACGATCGAGGTGCTTCAAACGACGTTTATAACATCATAACAGAGGACGAATCATTTATTTATGTGTATGAACCCGAAACAAAACAGCAAACGACCATGTGGGTCTTCGTAGACGAGCCAAATCTAACGAAATTTGTTTGCGGAAGAAGTATTTCGCCTGTTTTGCTTGAGCAATGTAGGACGGTTAATTCTGAGTGGTACACCACAATTTGTTTGCCTGAAGACTTCGGAGAAATTCGATAAAACGAATAAGAGAAGTCAAATCATTGTGCACTTTGACAATGCGAGTTCTCACACATTGGCTCAGACCAGCGACTCTTTGACCGGTCAAAACGTGGAATTGATGGCTCATCCCCCGAACAGCCCTGGCCGCCAATGTCTTACCTTTTTTTAGAAAAAAGTTTGTTCAACTATTTTCGTCGCCTAAAGATGATGTTGAAGTATTATTAGGTGAATGACCCAATATTTAGGGTATCTACTTCGTACATCTCTCGCACGAATATTTCTATTAGTCTTTGTTACAGTGCTGTAATTTTATTCTGACTAAATTGCGTTGATTTGGTCTGTCAGTGAAAAAAAATAGATCCACAGTTTACGATAACTGCCCTACAAATTCCTAAAAATTTACGCTGGAAACTTTATAAACTTTTTCTACCATCTACATATTTTTAAAACTCTGGATCTGATCTTATCGCATTTAGGTGGTCCATAGCTCCTTTAAAAATAATATTTTTGGCATTCCTTCGATGAAGGACTTAGCTTATATCCGGAATTGTACTTCGGCACAGTAGCTATACTATACGAACATATCGAAAATGTAGGTAAAACTCACCGTACCAACCTGTACATATTCTTAAGAGTTCAATGTCAGACATTTATACAAAATGAATCAGAATTGCAGGGTTTTTCATGCGGGAATTCTCGACGTTCTGAGGCTACTGAATTGCTATATTTGCATTGGCATATAAAAATGCAAATGAAAAATTTGATTTGTTTAATTTCATTTTCGTTCAGGTGAATTATTAACTTTTCAAAAATGATCACATGTTTGCCGGTTTTTAAATCGATTTAATTTGAATTTGTTGTCACAACAACTTCATGTCGTATTTACAAAAATTTTGTGCTTATTTCTGAAGCGGCGGCTTATTATTTAAAAAGCGACGCATAAATGCATACAGATTTGTATAAATATTTGTTTTGATACGTTTGTTTATTATTATTTTTTGCGATATCTATAGCTTAATCTTTTTTTGATATCAAAAGTGACAATTAAAAATAACAACAATAATTTGTTTAAATGTATACCTACACACATACAACATTTATATAAATATATAATTTTTGCTTAAATTGCAATAAACACTATTTTTTGATAGATGAAAAAATGATGATTTTTATACATAATTGGTAGCAACTATCTAACTGAAATACTGACCTATATTTCAATTCTGATTATCAAAACTCTATCTCTTCCTTTATAACAGGTATTTCTTTCAAATATTAAAATTTCCCTGGGAATATTTTCTTTTGTTTAATTTGATATCATGAATTGTTATTTTATTTTTTACTTATTCTCGTTGAAAATATAAACCTAAGGTAAAACTAGAATTTCGTGAATCACTTAATATATATCCGGTTTGTAGAATCAAACCGTCAAGCATATAGGCTAAAACACAAAGAATTTCATTAATAATTAATAATTTCATCAGCTGCTGCCTACCTTTCATTAACATATTGATTTTGCAAATATTGAAGCCAGACAAATACACGAGCAGCTGATCGGGTCCACTAGGAAGTATTATCTTAAAAATACATACTATGAAACACTGAAAAAGAAAAATTACTCTCCAACCTTCCTTTAAATACGTTCAAAACATATATGAACGTTCAGAAAATACATATAACATCTCCAAATTGAGAGAATTTCTGATTTTTACAGTGTTTTATTTAACGTGCTTTGGTGTCTGTTTAGTTCAAATCTTGTAACTCATTTTAAACACAGTTGCACTTGACCAATTGAACTGAAACTTTTCACACTTTTCAGATTTGGATGACAATAAATGAATATGAAACCAAAACCAATATGGGTTCATATTTTCGTATAGCCCCCATAAAGCGGTACAACCCGATTTCAGGTGTTTTGTCTTCATTTTTTGTCCGAATTGGCTGTAACTTGGCATTTGGAGTTACCAATTGTACAGAAATTCCCCCACCAAAAATTGTGGACATTGGTCAGATTTTTGTGTAAGCCCCCATATAACGGTACCACTCTAATTAAGGCAATTTAAAGTTTTAATCTACATTTTCGGCCTAAATTGACTGTAATTTGGTTATGGGATTCTCATTGGTCAAAAAATGTATTTACTAAAATGTTAAAATAAAAAAATATTTTAAAAACTAAGTTTCAGTGTTTTATTTATAAATGCACTTAAAACTAGTAAATAATTTGTCGCTTAGCCTCAATAAGTATATTCTTCCTCATGATGGAATCTCTTAAAGAAAACGCTTGCATTTAAATTAGAAATGGTGGCAAAATTAAACGGTAATGTATTCCAAATCCATACACTTGATTAGCCATAACAGCCTTGTAATTTCAAATGGAATAATGCTTTGGCCAAGTTCTACATTTACAATGGAGTTTTGTTGTTGTTCAAAAGTGCCTGATTTGGAATACAAACATTTCTCCGGAAGGTAAAATGTAACTAAAACTATTTCTATATATGGAGAGGAAACGAAAAGAGTAAAACAAATTCAAAATGAGTTTATAAATCATAACTACGAGGTCTATTGCTTAAAACAACTACCAGTAGTACTTGTTAATGAGTAGACAGCGGAATTTAATGCAACCCCTATTTTTGGTCCGATTCATGTCAAATTTTGGGACTGGGTATATTTTTGGCTTCTGATTACATTGCAATATGCAAAATTTATGCAGTTTACATATTTTCTTATGCAACAAATATTTCAAAAATAGGTACAAAAATGTTTGTGTGTACTATTTTTCTGTATAAAATTCTCTTCCGACCAGTCAATAAAATAGAGAAATGTATAACCACAGCCAAAATTCCGAAAATCGGGAGGTATCGTTCTATGGGGGCTATATGAACTTAAACCGACAAATTTTAGGTGGAAAGTTTTTTACCCCCAAGGAAGACTTAATACCAAATTTCAGCCAGGTACCGTTCTATTGAGGCTATTTGAAGAGGTGGACCTATACCAACAAATTCCAGGTGGAAAGCTTTATACCCACAACGAAGACAAAATGCCAAATTTCAGTCATTTCGGTGGGATATTAAGGCAACAACCTTCAAAATACCGAAAATCGGGAGGTACCATTCTATGGGGGCTATATGAAGACTTGGACCTATGCCGACAAATTTAAGGTGGAATTTTTTATACCCCCCACGAAGACTAAATACCAATTTGCAGACATTTCGATGGGATATTGAGGCTACAACTTTAAAAATACCGAATATGGGGAGGTACAATTCTATGGGGGCTATATGAAGACGTGGACCTATGCGGACAGATTTCAGTTGTAAAGATGCATACACCTAACGAAAACTTAATACCAAATTTCAGCCATTTCGGTGGGATATTTAGACCACAACTCCTTGAATATATTTTTGCATATGCTCATTTTATGCATTATATGTCAAAATATGCGCGATATGCAAAATATGCAAACATTTCTGGGCCTAATTCGTTTTATTTTGTAATAAAACGAGTTTCTGTCTAATCAGATTTTCTCTACGACCATCCTAACAATGCCACTCAGGGTTTAAAATGCTAACGCCATATTAGCAAAAGCACCGAATATTTGCAGCTTTGCCTGCTAAAATTTCTTCGAAATATGTTTAGCAACAATGAACAACGGCAACATGTAGCAACAAATTTCACAAAAATATTGCTAGCGATGCGCTGATGCTATTTGATATTGTTACGGAATTAGATTTAACCAATCTCCGTGTAGACGTTGTTTTATTCCCCGATACGATTTGTACCAAATAAAACAGGGTTCGTTTTAGATTACGTTTCTATAATGCTTTATTTACTTTATTACACTTATTCAGAACCGACTTTAATTACTAAGCACACAGCAAGTCTCTAGTTAGCACGCAGCTATTCTTTAACCGATCTGTTCAGTTCAACGCTTAAAACACAACTCAACTCGTCATTGCCAGTTCCCCTGTATTTATATCCCAAAGTCTCCCTGTTCGAGAGTCCTCTAGAAAATGTCTGGCAACTCCTCGAATATGTACAACGAACACACAGACGCACATTCGCACTAAGCGAACAACCAGACTCACATACATGGGGGATGATCAATGACGTAATTACAACAACAAATAAATGCAAGAAAAGAAGTAACAAACTAAACGATAATTACATGATTTTAGGCAAAACAAACAAAAGAACATTAACAAAAGGTAATGTAACGACTAGAATGATGAAGAGAGTTCTACATTGTAGTTGTTGTTGCTTAAATAAAATAACTGCGTAATAAAACGTTACGTTACAATTCAAATTTTTAAATTAACGGAAATTAAACTAAATTAACTTAAACCTATCAGTTACATTCGTAACAATATTGTTGCTTTAATAAAAAAGCATCGGACACGCATACTCATATTTTGCAGCACACATGATCAACACATATCAGAAAAGAGAATAAGCAACAAAGTTTCAACGGCTTAGCCATGTTTTCAGCAAACAATTGTTTTTGAGATCAGGGTGCACTAAAAATTACGATATAATGAATTCCACTTTTTCGTTCAAAGGACATGTGAATTGTTGGTGAAGCCGTTCAAAATATATTTTTTTTTATTTTTAAACAATAATAATTAGTATTCTTTAGGTTCTACCATATGATGGGAGCATTTTGACATTAAATGACATCTTTTTATTACTGCGTTGGCAACTCTAATGACAAAAACACCCTCTCTGGCTAATTCGCTGCGACGAATGGTCAGCCGACTGCTAAATATGTAGCGTGGTTGTCGATTATGACTAACGAAAAAAAGATTAGGCGTAAAAAACGAAATAAGCAAAAATGTACAAAAATAAATATGCGTTCGGTTGCTTATTTAGCCGTGTGTGATAATATTGTGTAGCAGTAGAAGTGTACAGATAATGCTAATGTTTTTAGATGCTGGCTTTTAAACCCTGATGCCACGTTTAAGACGTTCCTTTCATATCAGCTCAAACCAGCGTCTTTTTTGACCGCCCAAAACTTTTAATTTGTTTGCCATACAAAGAAAAAAGGCGTGGTCAAGGATTTTTGTCCCCAGAAGATGATGCTGAATACCCATGTTTTGGAGGTGTCTCAATCGGAGTGGAAAAAGTGATTCGACAATTTGAGCGCATGTAAAAGTGTATAAATCATGCTGTAGGATATGTTGATGATAAATATTGGCGTTTTCATAGGTCAGAAATACAGTAGCACCCATATACGCGAAGGTCTCGTAGATTGTTTCTAACACGGTTTCGTTTTTATTCTAAAATTAAGGGATTGTTTTTGGATTTATCTCGTCTATGAATTTTGCTGTTTCAGAATCAGCAAAAAAGCTTCACAGGTGTAAGCGGTTTTTATTTGAAGTTATTAAGGGCACCGTACATGACATTGTTTTAAGAGGAGGCGATACAGTCAGTGATTGTCCCCATTTAAACTTCTATATCCCAAAAAGGGTAAAACCTAGGAAAAAATCGTAAAGGTCAATCTTGTAGAGAATTTTCACAGTTACAACATATTCTTTAGGCCTATTACGACAGGACTTTCGGTTTCCAAGTAAAACCTTGAAAACCTAAAAAACCCCTAAAAATGTGAACTTTGACCGCGATTTATTTGAAAATCCCTCCGGCGATTTTTTTGTTTTTTTGATTTTTCTCATCTATGAACATTGTAATTTTAGAATCCGCAAAAACTTTCCAGGTGTAAGCACCTTTTATTTAAAGCTAGTTAAGGCGCACCGTGATTTGCAACATTATACCCAAAGCTTTTTCTCATTATTTTTTATTATTACGTGCGGTTAAATGCAACCGATGTTTAACTGTTGCCAATTGACAATAATTATGTAATTGTTGAGACACAAATAACAATTATTGCGATATCAGCCGATTAAATATTACACCTTTGTATTACATATTGACTATAAAGTGGTTGGGTTTATTGTTCATTAATCTTTCAATTGTACTCTCTCTCTCCTAGTCAACTTATTTGCAATGTATTTGCGCTGACTTATTGTCAAACAAAACAGGCGAGTGAAAACCAATAATCTGAAAATCATTCGATTATTACAGACTTTAAAATCTTAACTTATTAAAAGTTTTAAAATAGTATGAGTGAAAACTAATTAGGAATTTCACCCACCTGGTGACATGGATAATAATTTGCAAATGTTCTTACCTACTTTTAGTTATTAATAGATCTTTTTTGAGCTTAGCATAATTCCTTAATTGGCCTTGACAATATCCGACCATATTTGCATAATTATATTCCACTCATCACCACCTGTTTCTTCTTTGTACTCGTATACACAATGGACTACGTAGAGATATTCCTCCACCAAGCTCTTGACAACCGTTGGAGTATTTAAAAAAAGTTAGACCATTGTCGCCTAAACGCAAACAAAAACCCATTCGCCTGCGAATGACTGTAACTAAGAACCCAACCGGCAACTCTTTGTCGTTATTCATTCAAATTAGATTAATGGCTTATGATTGATTGGTAATTTGATCTGTAAGAGGATGACATTCCATGTTTTGTGTTGTGGTAAAGAGTTTTTTTGAAAGGATAGTCACTGCCACTCAACTGGCTCAGTTTGGCTGTTCTCTTACGGTTGATTAAGTTTTTTTCCATTCCGCCATAATTGCTGACATACAGCCAATTATCTATTCTGATATTTCAGTTGCATAAAATGTTCAGTTTTTTAAGAAATAAATAAAGAGTGGGGATAAATAAGTTATCTTTGGATTTCGAAGTTGCATTTTATTAAATGGATCCGCAGTCATCTAAATGACCATAAACAAATAATAAATAAATAAATAAATAATTAAATAACTAAATAAATAAATAAATAAATAAATAAATAAATAAATAAATAAATAAATAAATAAATAAATAAATAAATAAATAAATAAATAAATAAATAAATAAATAAATAAATAAATAAATAAATAAATAAATAAATAAATAAATAAATAAATAAATAAATAAATAAATAAATAAATAAATAAATAAATAAATAAATAAATAAATAAATAAATAAATAAATAAATAAATAAATAAATAAATAAATAAATAAATAAATAAATAAATAAATAAATAAATAAATAAATAAATAAATAAATAAATAAATAAATAAATAAATAAATAAATAAATAAATAAATAAATAAATAAATAAATAAATAAATAGGTTAGGTTAGGTTGAAAAGAGGGGCGCAAGTCGCCACATGTCCAATGGACATACACTTAAGCCAGAATAGGCCTGTTGTGCGCTCTAGACTAATTGAAGAAATGGGTCGTATTTGTTATTTTAGGAATTCTGTGTCCTTAACTGTTTAACATCTTTTACTGTTATCTGATTTAGTCCCGGTATGGTGTCGGTCCCTAAAGACTGGGACCTGATATTTGCGAACGCTGGGCATTGGCAAAGAAAGTGTTCCAACGTTTCGTCGTCCTCTCCGCATGCCCTGCATAAGCTGTTATCTGCGCATTTAATTCTATGCAGATGTGCTTGTAGGCCTGAGTGACCAGTAAGGATACCTGTTAGCCTACTAATGTCTGCCTTACTTAATAATAGTAAGTTTTTAGTTTTATCCTCGTTTGGGTCCCCCCAGAGAATCTTAGTAGTTTTCCCTATCTCCTCTCTATTCCATAGGGATATATGGGCCTGCTTTGCCCATTTTTTTAACTCTAGACGTGACGCATTTAGAGGCTTTGCGCTGTCTAAGTTTATTGTTGCTAATTCCCTGCCATTTTTTGCCAGAGAATTTGCTCTTTCATTACCTTTAATCCCCGCATGGCCTGGTACCCATATAATGCGCACTGTTCCTTGCTGGGAATAATTGTTTATCGTATTTATGCAGTCCAGTACAGTTTTCGATTTTACTGTCTTGGATGTTATTGCACTGATTGCCATTTTACTGTCCGTAAGGACGTTAACGGTAGTTGGTCTCGAGTTAGCATTAAACCAGTTCAGACACTCTGTGATCGCCCTGACCTCCGCTTGAAGGACCGTATTGTGATCCGGCAAACGAAGAGAGATTTCGGTCTCTGGTTCTTCAATAAAAAGTCCCAGTCCCGTCCTCCCCCTAACATCGAGCCGTCTGTATAACAGCAGTTTCCAGGAGGCTTTCCAGCTAGGGTCCCGCCGATCCACGAGTCTCTGTCAGGTATTAATGTTTCACACGAGGCAACTACAATTGTTTCAGGTATACGGTCCGAATTAACGTTATCCGTTCACTCCCCCGTTGTTACCTGTAGAATTTTTTGATGGTATGTTACGTGGTCCTTTTCGATCCACTCGTCTGTCGCCTTCAGCCTTATGGCTGCGACGGCAGCTTCATACCTTACCTGAATTTCTATTGGGTGTACGTATAGAATAGTTTCTAGTGCCCTCGTTGGTGTTGTCCTCATAGCACCACTTACTCCTAGGCAGCACATTCTTTGGACTTTTTGTAAAATTTTTATATTACATTTTTTATCCATCGCTGTCCACCAGACTACTGACGCGTATGTTAGGATGGGTCTAACTACGCTTTTGTATAGCCAGTGTGTCATCTTTGGATTGAGGCCCCATTTAGAGCCTATGGCCCTCCTACAGGTTGACCAACATCTGTATGCTTTGTTGGCTCGTTCTTGGATATGATCCTTCCATTTAAGTTTCCTATCCAGGATTACTCCCAGATATTTGACCTTATTGGAAATCTTAATAGTCTTGTTAAGGAAAACAGGTTCCTCGATGTGACCCAGTTTTGTTTTCCTAGTGAAAAGACATATTTCTGTTTTTTCCGGGTTTACGTTTAGACCTCTTGGTCTAACCCAGTTATATGCAAGTTTTAGTGCCGATTCGGCCCTTCTGCATAACAAATTAGGGTTCTTTCCCCTCAGAAGTATTATAACGTCGTCTGCATAACAGACTGGTTCAAATCCTTCTTTGGTTAAAGTCCTCAGTAGGCTATTTATGGTAGTAACCCTCAGGAGAGGTGACAAAATCCCCCCTTGTGGCGTTCCCTGACCAACTTTATCCCGTTTCGTTACGTCGTGTAGCCCGCAACTTATCCATCTATTCCTTAGCATATTGCTTACCCAGTTCCTAAGGGCCCGGTCCACATAGAAATTATCTAAGGATTGGATAAGGGTTTCAGTGCTGACGTTATTGAAAGAACCTTCGATGTCAATGCATACTGCCAGTGTATACATCTTCTTGTCGAAGGTGTTTTCGATGTGGTGTACTACCTCATGTAAAGCGGTTTCCACTGATCTGCCTTTAACGTATGCATGTTGTTTATATTTAAGCATATCGTTTGGGATCTTGCTCTTAATCATGGTATCGACTATACGTTCCATGGTTTTGAGTAAGAAAGAAGTTAGACTTATCGGGCGATAAGACTTAGGAATTGCGTAGCTAGCCTTTCCAGGTTTGGGGATAAACACTACCCTCGCCTCCTGCCAGGCTTTAGGGGTATACGCAAATTTTAAGCATGCGTTGAAGATACCAGCTAATTTGGACGAAATATAGTCCACCTCCTTTTGGAGTAAGGCCGGAAAGACCTGGTCTGGTCCCGCTGCTTTAAAAGGTTTGAAACTGTTGATGGCATATTTGACCATTGTTTCATCAATGTTTGGTGCTTCGTCCGTAGCATTTTCCCCAACTGCCGATATCCCTACATTTGCCGTAGTGCTCGGCGGGAAATGCGTATTCATCAAAAGCCCTAGCGTGTCCTCGATTGTTTCCATCTTATTTCCCATATCATTCACCATAATCTCGGTTTGTGTATGGGTTTTCGATAGAAACTTTTTTATTTTAGATACATCATTTACGCTGTCTACCTGTTCACAAAAGAGTTTCCAGGAATTGCGCTTTGCTGTTCTTGTCATTTTGTTGTATTCTTTAAGTTTTGTTTGATAGTTATCCCAGAATACAGCTAATTTTTTACGCCGAGCTCTGTTGTAAAGCCTTCGGACCTCTTTGCCTTTGTTACGAATTTCTCCTGTCATCCAGGGTTTTTCGTAGGCCGATTTCCTCTCACAACTTTCTTCGAATGACTTTACTAAGCCCTCCGTTATAATTTTGACATTTCTGTCTATATCTTCCGTGCTTGAGCATTCATAGCTATCGTGCCCTAGCCTTTCTTTTATTAGTTTTCCAAATTTTATCCAGTTGGTTTTGGATTTATTTCGGAAACTTATAGGTTTCGGCGGTGGCCGAGTTAGTTCAAATCTTATTACCGATGATCTGAGAAGGAGTGCTCTTTCGAGACCCTCCAATTCTGCACATCGTTTATAAGATTTTCGGAGCATATTGTTATATCTAATACCTCTTCCCTAATCTTGTTAAAAAAGGTGGGTGTATTCCCTGTGTTAAGTGTTATTAGGTCGTTAGTATTCAAGTAATCTAAAAGGGCTTGGCCCCTTTTGTTAGTATTAGTACTTCCCCACGTGACGTGGTGTGAGTTAGCGTCGCTACCTACTAGTACTTCGTTACCTGTTTGTTTTGCTTCCCTCACCAGCCGCTGCAGCTCCGACGTAGGTGGTAGTGTCGGTGAATCATACGGCAGATATATTGAGGCCAGGTATATGTTGCCATTCCCCTGCTTCAGTACAGTTGCGTCCGATGTTGACAACTCTGGGGAGAAAAGAAAACTTAAGTTTTTGTGACATATTATACAGGTTCTCGGGCGAGACCCTGTATTAGCATAAAAAAGTTGGTAATTTGTATGGTTTAGTCCAGAGACCTTGTTCTGAATAGTCCATGGTTCCTGAATCAAACCGATGTGTACTTTACCTGTGTTAATTTGTTCCATCAGTGCCATGGTTGCCGTCTCGCTCCGATGGAGGTTTATCTGGATGACTCCGATCATTGGTCCTCCAGTAAACGGGATTCTTGGGAAGCGCTGATTTCAATGTCGGCTCCCTGTAGGTTGTTGCTCGGAGGTGAAGCCTCCTCGCTGTTATTTTTGGCTTCCTCGTTTACGCCGATGCTCGCCTTTCCCGTTTTGAAGCGGACAGCGTTTGAAACGTAGTAGGCCATACCCTTTGTCTTTGTCAGACTGGACATGGAGAGTTGGTCAATTCCGACCACAAGGAGAGTACCATCTTCATGCTCCTCCCTGTGGAAGACCTCCCAACTCTTCACATCCAATGTCCTGTTTTGACGACCAAAGACCTCGAGCATGCGTTCCGTCTCGAACTTGCTGCCCCAACCTCGGACAAAAACGGATGCCTTAGTCAGTTGAGGAATTTGGTCTTTCCTCACCAGCTTGAGTTTGCAACGTTTGCATGCTGGGCAAATTGGTAAACAATCATGTCCCCTTTGACCCCGTTGCTGACAATTTGAATTGGATCTCCACCCTGCATTAGGTTGTCCAATATTAGGTTATTGACCTCATCTTCAATGGCTTGAATTTGGTCCTTGGGTAGCTTGCCGGAACCTCTACTGGTGTCGATCACTGCATAGCAGAGCTCGTCCCTGTAGCGTTTCTTTGCTACCTTGGCATAAGATGGCGGCTCTTTACCAGTTTCCGCAGCCCTCTTCCTCTTCCACTTGGTCCGGGATTTTTTCATGTTCGCGCTGACTTTGTCGGCCTCTGCCAAGGGATTCTCGGAACAGCCTCCCTTGCGAGGTTCTTGACGCGGCTTGCTCGAATCATTTGAAGGTGTGGAGCTCTTTTTCTTTTTTGTTGGCTTTGCAGTGTTCTGCTCTTCAGGAGATCTGATCCTCTTCCCAGCTTCCGATGAAGTTGAGGGAGTGTTCGTGACCTCCTTGGGAGCATCCTGCAGAATTGCCTTTTTGCTTGCCTGTTGCTTCTTGAGCTTGCGCCGTTGAGCCCCAGACAGCTGTTTTTTGTGTGTAGTGAGGTTTTCAAAGCCCTTACCCACATCATCTACCATCTTGTGGATCTCCTCCTTTTTGCGGTTTTCCACGATGGTTTTATTTGTTTGGGATTCGGAGTCTGAGTCACTACCTGTATCTGAAGGCTGGGTCGAGCTTGAGCTTCCCCTTAGTTCCTTAGCTTCCTCCTCCCTGTAATTGCCCTTCGGCTGTGTGCTTGTCGCATTACCTTCGACCACAGATGCCAAGGCACCCACATCTGTGGGAGAGATTTGCTTACGATCGCATGATGACGACGGGGTGTGACTCGTAGGCAGATCAACAACACCCGCCGGTACTGGGTTTATTAAGCCCTGCACCGTAACTTTATTTTCTTTTCCGACTTTCTTCATATTTGTTTTTTGTTTTAGGGGAAAACCCCCGTAGTCAGTTTTTTGTCCGCGGGGAAATTAAATTCCCAGAGGCAGGTGATCTCACTACTTCGCACCGACAGGTCATACCACAAGTGATTTCCCTAGTTCAGAAACGAAGTAGTATGATCATCCACCTCCCCCTATCCGCCGGTGGGGACGCGCGCGGTAGGTGAACTGACAAACACCCTCGGGTATAAATAAATAAATAAATAAATAAATAAATTAATTAATTAATTAATTAATAAATAAATAAATAAATAAATAAATAAATAAATAAATAAATAAATAAATAAATAAATAAATAAATAAATAAATAAATAAATAAATAAATAAATAAATAAATAAATAAATAAATAAATAAATAAATAAATAAATAAATAAATAAATAAATAAATACATAAATAAGTAAATAAATAAATAAATAAATAAATAAATAAATAAATAAATAAATAAATAAATAAATAAATAAATAAATAAATAAATAAATAAATAAATAAATAAATAAATAAATAAATAAATAAATAAATAAATAAATAAATAAATAAATAAATAAATAAATAAATAAATAAATAAATAAATAAATAAATAAATAAATAAATAAATAAATAACTAAATAAAATAAATAAATAACACTATGCAACATGAAAATTATTAACCATATTCTGACACAGCAGCGTGATAGAAGACTAAAAATAAGAAGATAATGTCCCGGCATTTTTTCCTATCACTTCAACTTTCGCGGTTATGGGCCCTCAAAGACCTGAGGCATTGATGTCAAAAGGGATCATTTTGTGGGGCTCATATCTTCCCAATCGATGAGAATTTGGGTTTTCTCGTGGAAGAAAAGTTGTAGCTCTCATCTTGAAGAATAATAATTGTGAACACATAAAGTCCATTCAATCTCATCTTCAAGGTCAAAATCATCAAGGTCAAATTTCCCTTATAATTTTTTCTTGGATTTTAGGTTATAGATATCAAACCGATCAGAATTGAAGCAAACAAAAATGTACCTTAGATCTCAATAAACAACTTTCAAGAACATACGAACTCTGTAGAAACGGTTCTTAAAGGTCAAAATAGCAATACAATTGCGATTTTTATCCTCTTTTCTCGGTTTCTGCTCACTACACCGTTAAAAATTCAAGAAACAAATTAACCACATTAATGTAGCAAAAATATCAGTAAACAACTTTCTGGAACACACGAACTATCTATGAACGCTCCTTTATGGTGGAAATAGCGAAAAACTTTTGAAAATATTCGATTTTTGTACTTTTTTCTCCGATTCTGGTCCATAGATAGCAAACCGTCAAAGAATTAAGGATACCGTCAACTAAATAAATAAAGCGTGTTTTGCTCTACAAGAAAAAGTCACACGATCATGATGGCCAATCGACCAAGTGAACATACATTAATTTTCGTAATAAAGTTGAACGATTTGCAAAAGTTGTTCAGGACGTGGATTCTTGTTCTATAAAAAATTTAAATGAAAATATTTGCTTTATAAAAATTGTCATTTGAAATTTTTGACATATGTATGTAGCTACAATGTTCAATAATCTACCAATAAATACAATAATTAGCTATGTTAAACGGAAACTGTCCATACTATCCTCGTTTATTGATTTTAAAAGAACATGAATTCAGCCGAGCAGCCATTCATCTGTTGAGTAAACAAAAAACGTTGTAAAACACATTCATATCTAAAGTTATGAAAGGGATTGGCACCATTTATCGACAGCTGTGTCAATTTTTCAAGTGAAAATCATCAGCTGATTCAATATTAAGTTTTTGTCTTGATGATATTAAATTACGCGAAATTAAAACTCGAAACTCGACCGCAACAAAAACTTAAAGTAACACTAATCGAATATCATGTTTGTCGTTTCTTCTTTAAATACTATGTCAATTTTTTTTTTTTTGAAATGCTTTGAATTTCATCTAAACCTTTTTGGCAAATTTGCAATGGGATGCATTGGCAGGTATTGTTAATTTCAATAAATATTGAAGAAGAAGCAACCCAGTAGGTAAATATTTCGATTTTCTTTCTAATTACTGTTTGATTTGAATTTAACGTTTAGTTGTACATTTGTGTTATTTCACGGTGCGCCTTAACTAACTTTAAATGAAATGCTTACACCTGGGAAGTTTTTGTGGATTCTGAAACTACAATGTTCATAGATGAGAAAAATAAAAAACAAACAAAAAATTGCCGGAGAGATTTTCAAATAAATAGCGGTCAAAGTTCAGGCGCTAGCGATCATACAATTATGTGTTACATTGTTAATAATTCAATATGCATATATATGATTTATTCTACTATATAGAGAGGTTTCTATTCTTTGTGGCATTCAGGAGGCTTTTTTCGTCCTTCAGGCCTGTTCATTCTTGACTGTTTCTTATCGACGATCCTCCTTTTTTTTACCTCTCGGCCTTTTTCCTATATATTGTGGTTTCGATAATAGCTTGGAACAGCTTTTATATTGCGTATTCCTTCTCGTTCGACATTCATCCGTCGTAGCACTTCTTCACTTGAAACGCGGCCAGTCCAGCGAATATACGGCAATAAATCCACATTTAAAAGAATTAAGTCATTTTTCGTCGGCTAGTTTTAACGTCCAGGTTTCGGCAAAGTATAATAGTACTGAAAATATGTAGCATTTGACAAAAAGTAGTTTTGTTGATAGACTTAAAACGTTAAAAACTTGGTTTGAGCGTTGGGCTAGTAATGCACCCTCCAAAAAACAACATGCAATAAAAAAAACAAAGATAAACAAAATCAAACCCCACTAAAGTTGACGAACACCGCAAACGTTAGGGACCATGATCTGCGAATCTGCACCTGGAATGTTCGCACTCTTTATAGAGAATGTGCAGTTTACGCATTGGCAGATGTACTTGAAAAATACAGGGCTGATATTACTGCCAAACAGGAAATACGGTGGATTGGGAAGGGCGTCACAACAAAACCTAAAGGTACATGAGTTTGGTTGCGGGTGTGTAGTTGGTCGAAGGTTAAAACATCTGGTCTTCAGCTTCACCCCAGTGAATGAAAAACTTGCTACAATACAGATAAAAGCAAAAGAGTTCAACATCAGCTTTAATTGCGCTCATGCTCCCACTGAATACAAGGATGAACAGACCAAAGATATATTTTATGAGCGCTTAGAAGAAACATATTACCTTTCAGTATCCACAGTAAAACATCTGACTATGGTATGAGATTTAAGCATCTCGATATTCATAAGTGCACCTGGCTGTCACCAGAGTCTGGTGACCAGACCAAAAAACAAGAAATCAAATTGATCATATTGTGATAGATGGAAGACATTCATAGAGCGTGTTGGGTGTACGATCATTCCGAGGTGCAAACATATGTGTTGTGGTTTGTTGATACATTGTCAATACGATGGTGAGACGACGAGACCATTCAAAAGAGAACGAGAACAAAGTTGAGAGCATTTACCAAACAAGAGAGGAAATATGAGAGAAAATAGTGGAATATAGGGACAAATAGGAAAATGATATTGTATCTAATGAAAATCTTACATATTTTTGAAAAAATAGTGGATTTCGGATGAGATAAGAAACTGCACATGTTTCTTATGTGAGGTACCTGTACAGTACGAAAAAAACTACATCACGAACGAAAATAGGTACAAATTCTTGAAATATTTTTTTCTGTGTACTTGGCTACCAGATACCTCCGCCATGGAACTCATGGTATGACTGCTGCTACCGAAGAGAAAAATACGGCATATTGGGCTACTCTACAATCAGCTGCGTTGACGGTGAATATCGACGTCGTTTGAACCACGAGCCGTATCTGATATACAACGAAATCAGTATATTGTACGATAACACATCTTCGCCTATTGGGAATTTTACAACTCTGTCTTAAAATGTCAAAGTGATTTACACTAATAATTGAGAAATGTATCTCATAAGATACTTGTTTTGAATCGGAGGAGTATGTACACTGTACAGTGCTGCTCAAAATATTTGCAACTGGAATGACTTCTTCACATTTTATGTAGTTCTGAGGTTATTTAAGGATTTGAAATGAAAATATTTTTGTTAGCTGATTGTTTATTGGACCCTTTCTAAATATTTAAGAACATAATTTGCAATAATTGCACTTATTTTACAAAAATATACAAAACAAAGCTCGAACTCACATTCTGTTCTGCTCAATACAGCCCTGTTCCTTTACGTGAAAGAATCTTCAAGTTTTACCACTTTCTACTCGAAAAGCGTTCCTTTACTTCAGACACCATACAATTCATATGGGAGTAGTTTACAACTTTTACCACTTTTGCCGGTTTTACCATTTTCAAAAGTAAAGGAACAGACCATACATTTGCAACTGAGAACATTTGATACAAAATCGAAAGAAATTATTTATCTGAAGACATCATAAAGGAATCCACTTAACTAAAAAAATAATATATCCATTGTAATCCTGTGCTCTAAGGACAATTGTTAAATACCAAGGTTTTATTCGACATTTAACAGTCTAGAGTTAATATTAGGGTTCCGGAACCTCCCATATGAATTTAGATCACTTAATCAGATCGGGTCCGATAAGACCACAAACATATTTTAAAAAAATACTAGTTTTACGTGGTTATATATGCGTTTAGTGGCGGTATTATGTCAAAGCACCCTGTTATACGACATTTCTGGTGGGCACATGGTGCGATTTCGACATGTTACCTTTCCGGTTAGTTCGTGAATCTCATAAATATCTCGACCTCATGCCTCCAGTACCATTTCTGTCCACAAAAGACCTGTAGGTCTATATATAAAAACACCTTCTACGTTTTGAGTCAACTTCTTTGTATAAGGGGACAAATTGTATTATCTTTCGACCTGGTGATCGAATACATTTTTTCAAGCCTTATAACTTCAATATTGATTTAAATCTATGAAAAGCTTTCGTTTTCACTACTCCAAAAGCAATTCCAAAAATTGTTTGCAAAATTTCTATGAAAAATTCAATTCTTCCCGAAAATTACTATTTTCTTAAAATTTTGTTTTCCTAAAAATTGGTATACCGGGGGGTATCCATGGTATTTATCGGAGGGGTTTGTGTAGATTTATAGGTTTAAGACTTTTTTAAGATCTGTTGATGACCTCTGAGAGATTTGCCTAATAATTCGTATTATTTTTTGATCATCCCCTGTAGTAGATGTAGATGTCCATAAACCTCATTCCCATCCCTATGTTTATTTTTGAACATCGTTGGGTCAACAATTTTCAAAAATAAAAAAAATTGTAAAGCTTTGATAAAAATTTCGAGCCATAATATGTGTTTTCTTAAAAATTTAGATATGTCGTTTTTTCGGCAGCACGAAGTGTCGCCAAGCGTCATTTGACATTTTTTTGAAAGTTTGACAGTTTTTAGCCTACAATTTGACCTACGACCATGTGTTGGGATGTTTACAGTGGCTTTATTGAGACAACTCCAAAACATGGGTTTTGAACGCTTTTAGAGCAACAAGTGTCTTTTTGAGCGATTATCAAATTGTACAGGATCTAACGAGAAAAACTCATTTTTGCGGCCAGGTTTTCATTAAATATCAAATGTTTGTTGGTGGAAAAAGTGTCCAAGGGTGCCTCTATCTTTCTTTATATAACAAGGCGATCTTGCATTATCCGTTCACGCACAACTTTATTTTTTCTTTGTTTTTTTGGCGAGTGTCGGCCACGATTGAATTCATTAAACCAGTTTTTCATAGTGCTATAGGATGTTCCTTTATCGACATACAAAGATTTAATTTATCGATGCACTTTTGCCGTGATTATCCACGTGGAAAAACTGTCAAGCTTTCCAAAAAAATTCAAATGACGCCTGGCGACACTGCGTGATAATTTTCTAGTGTCCCTCGTACTTGTATGTCAAAAGTAAACATAGGTGCGATAAAATGTACTCCTTATGAAAGATTTTTGCCTCCTTCTTCGGATTAAAAATCGTATTCCAATTAATACAAAAAACTCTTCAAAACTGAACAAGTAGATATTCATACCATGTAGATGCAAATGTTTTGATCAGGCTAAAACATGTGTTCCTCCAATATTTCACACATTTTTGTAACATAAGTATTAATAACTTAATAATCATTTTTAAATCATGAAACTAGGGTCAATAAAGAATCACATTACAAAAACACATATATTTCACAACTCAAAATGTCCCTAAAAATAGATTAAATGCGAAATAGGCATGTTTTGAGCAGCACTGTATGTACTCATTCATTTTGAATCATATAGGGAGAAACTGTTATTAAAAATCAGAGTTCGAAAATAAACAGTACACTAACATAGTGTACCGCTCCGAGTACAGTATCACTAAAATATTTTTAGCGTTAGTGTTCCGGAACACAAACACTAAAAAATATTTCAGTTATACTGTTCCGGAGCACAATGATAAACGTACCACATTTTGGTACACTAAAAACGTTGGGTACCGCAGTCGGAACACTAAAAATCGTAGTGCTCCGCAGTCGGAACACTAAAAATCGTAGTGTTCCGCAGTCGGAGCACTAAAAACTCGTTGTGTACCACATGTCGGAACACTAAAAAATAACGTAATGATAATGTACCACATACGAGTTTATTATGATTTGCGAGGAAAAATAAATATTTATAATTTTGGAGATAAGTACAAATTAAGACATAAAAACTCAGATACACCTCTTAAATCCATGTATGTATACATATTAATTAATAACGTTGGGAACTTAAGTAGAAAATATGAAAAAACATTGATTCGGTTGTTGTACAATGGCGCGCTACATATTGTAGTGTTCTAACTTTGGATACATGAGTTTATTATCATTTGTGAGGAAAATTAAATATTTTATAATTTTTTTTTAATAAATACAAATTAAAAAATAAAATTTAATAGAACGCGTGAAAAACGTCTGATTTGATTTTTGGACAATGGATCAATAAAAATCGTAGTGTTCGGCTGCGGAGCATTAAAAATCGTAGTGTTCCGACTGCCGGATCACTAAAAATGTTAGTGTTCCGTCTGCCGGATCTCTAAAAATCGAAACAATGGAACAATAAAAATCGTAGTGT
The DNA here is from genome assembly GCF_047663935.1 of Musca autumnalis. Classification (NCBI taxonomy): domain Eukaryota; kingdom Metazoa; phylum Arthropoda; class Insecta; order Diptera; family Muscidae; genus Musca; species Musca autumnalis. Next base: position 146,907,875 of record NW_027411977.1, read on the forward strand.
TCGACTGCGGAGCACTAAAAATCGTAGTATTCCGATCAAATTTAACCACATATTTCATTTTCCAAAGAAAACATAATTCCTTTGTTATTTTTTAGTGTTCCAACATGTGGTGCACTACGATTTTTAGTGATCCGGCAGTCGGAACACTAAAATTTTTAGAGCTCCGCAGTCGGAACACTAAAATTTTTAGTGCTCCGCAGTCGGAGCACTACGATTATCGTTGTGTTCCGGTACAGTATCACTAAAATATTTTTTAGTGTTTGTGTTCCGGAGCGGTACACTATCGTAATGTACCTATCCACCTTGGTACGGTACAGAACGGTACGGTACGATACCATAGTATTTATTTTCGAACACTGTTAAAAATACATAGCTAAATTTTCTGATTCTCCGTAATATTCAAAATTGACACGTTTAACGTTAACCAATGAATTAATGACGAATGTCACGTTTTATATTGTATTGTTTTGCTGCTACCAAATTGATTAAATAAATTACAAGGAAATTATAAAATTTCAACCATTTTCAACAATAAACTGACATTAAATGAAACGAATACACATTGCATTTAATTGAATACTGAAGTGATTTTGAAATAAAATGACAATTGAGATTTTCCATGCGCATTCGATGCCATATCAAGGTGGGTGGAAGAGACAATATTCTAGAGGAACAAACCGTGATTTAAGTGAATTTCTTCTGATGATAAGCTGAAGCTTTTAATAGCGAAAATGTTAAGTAGAATATACAGTGGACCCAAGCGAAAGTCGTACTGCTAATTAAATTTATTTAATTGACTTATATTTCCGAAGCAAAAAGAGGTATGAAGAAAGTACTTACGCAGCTTTTTAGTCCATTCGGTCGACAATTTAAAATAATGAAATTAGATTATAACACTGTACAACAAAATTGAACTTTTTTTTAAAATTACAAGAAACCCTGCACAGATTATGAAAGATGACCGAAAAAAGAAAGACACGTGTATCGGCGTTTTGGAAGTTTACGTCGGGAAGTAACCTAAATAGGCGTGGCAAGTTCCGCCTATTTCTACAAGTTTTGAAATATTCGACATCAGATTCCTTGGAATTCATGCATTTTGGGTATAAATTGTCTTTGGAAATATTACTGACAACAATACGGGGTATCTTTTTATGAAAAAAATTAACCCTCATTCGAGTCACTAAAGGGGTCTTTTTGGTCCTTTTTTTCAAAAACGTTCAGGTCAAATATTCTATAAAATTATTTGTCATAAAATTTTACTTTAGGTCCCCGAATTACACCTAAACTCTAACTCGTACCTAAACGCCAGGAATCTGCCAAATGTAAAATCATGTTTTAGGGTTAATGTTGTACTTTATTTGAGTTTATTAAGTTTTGTCCAACAAAACTTCATTCTGGATGGAAGACGTCAAAGACAAAAATATTCTCCATTAAATTTCAATATAAGTCGCTGAATAAATGAAATATGTATTTGCAATATATATCAAGAAAATATATACATCAAATTTGCCAACAAAACACCCAAATATTATTTGTATAAAATTGTTTCGTTCTTTTTTCGAGTTGATGCATAGAAGTAACATGAAATTTAGTTTTAGACGAAAGGTGTTAAAAGAAGAAATATTCTACACAAAATTTCACTGTAAGTCCCAGAACAAACTAGATATATAAGTAAAATACTTTGTTAAGAAAATGACGTTACAAAATTAGATATTATAGGTGGAAATTATTTATTAAACTTTTAGACTCTTAATTAAAATTTATTCCATGTTGAGTCAAAATCTCCTAAAATACTTCACTTTTTTGGGATTGTGTCAAAAGAAGAAATGTTCCAAATCAAATTTCATTATCAGTCTCTGAACAAAAGAAATTTGTAGCTATAATATTTAACATCTCCAGAGGCTTTCGCTTTTTATATATGATATAGGACCATATTCTACCGTTTTTATTCACATTTTTGTTATCTGCGTTCACAAAAAATATATTTTATTGATGTTTTTTCGTAATAAATTCTTGCAGAAGATTATGTGTGCTCGATCCAAACTGTTTTTGGAATATCTATGGTGAATATACATATATAGGGAAAATATTGATAACCCAGATGAGACTTTGTAAAATTACGTATTTTAGTACTATAAACTAAAATAACGCCATCAGGATAAGTCATAGGTTCCTGATATTGTATGTGAAATTGCGGGGATAGTAAAAAAAAAACATAAAACAACGTGCCTGAAAGATAATCCCCACACCCTAACTGATACACTCATGCGTTATGTTGTATTATTCGTGTATTAGACAAGAAGCGATAAGTGGGGCTCTTTCGCACAGAACTTTTTGCATCTATAAAATTACACTCTTCTAATAAATTGTATGCCTTCGTTGGTATTGTTTTGATATTCTAAACGTTGCTCTTGGATAACATTTAGTACAGCTTTTCTAAACATTTTTATCGCCAATGGACACCATATTTTTGGGGTATAAACTTGACTGTATATTCGAAAAATAAGCTTCCAAATTTTTTTTCAATCGAGTAGAGTGTCGGGCACTAAAAATCAACTCATTTTGTACTTCGTGTATTAAACTATCCATAAGAAAATATTTTTCATTTAATTTTCGAACTTTTTTAAATATTTTATACGTTTTTTTTCTTTTTAACATACATCTTATAATGCACACATTAAGGTATTTAATAGTGTTGTAGTTTTAATTTTCAAAATCTTGTTTATCGAAAAAATTGTTTTTGTGGAGTTCAGTTAATTATTTTCTCATTTGGATTCAAATAAATAAATTATTACGCTTTTGTCCCATTTAATCTCATTTAAGTTTCCCGAATTGACCCTATCGATTATAAAGAAGTACTGATGTTGCGCTAAATCGATCGTAGGATTTAACAAAAAAGAAAAACATGTACTAGGATTAATTGTATTAACAAATACTTTGTCTTTATAATTGCTGTACGACTTTCGGTTGGTGCTAAAATTCTTAGTATTTTAGCTAATTTCACTTTTTTACAATGTAAACGGGGTTGGTTATTTTCTTATTTCGTGTTTTTAAATTGTCGACTAAATACTAATAAGCTGGGTAAATACTTTCTTCATATGCCTTTTTGTCGGAGATTTAAGTCATTTAAATAAATTTCATTAGATGTACGACTTTCGCTTTGGTCCACTGTATGTATAAATGCACCAATAATACAATTTATTACAACACACAAACTTTTTGATGAGCAAAGAGTAAAACAGTGATTTCATCATATACCTACGCCGGTATTTGAGGCTTTAAATTACACTGTGCAACATTTTTGAGCCAATCGCGTGCAAACAACTTCTGTCGAGAATTTTCTGAAAGTAGAGTACCAATAGGTAAAAACCATATTTGGGCTTTGTATTCTTAGATCGGGTTCGGATTTAATGGCCCCATCTAAACATGGTTAAATAACGACATTTTAACGCAAATTGGGGTTGTATCTCAGAAACCAATACGAATCTTGTTCTGACCACTGCAGCAAATTCGTAAATAAGAGCAGGAAGAAAATATTTGGAGGAATAATGAACTCGAAAAAGAGATTTATTGCCTCAAATTTTATACTAAAAATTCCATAATATGTATATATTTCGCAGCGTATCTCCAAAACTGTTAAATTTTTCTTAATGTTATCTTTGGGAAAAATATTCGCTGAAATGTAATACACAACTCTTCAAAACATTTCATTGTTGTAAAATGCTTCTATAGCGTTCTTTCTAGCATAGTTTACAACTACAATTTGATAAATATTTCAACAATGCATTGAAATCCAAAATATGGCAATAAACTGGTTGTGTGAACATTGTTTGAAATACGTTTTGTAGAAGGTATGTTATTAAATACCGCGTAAACAACGTGAAATATTAATTTTTGAGTTTCAGAATGTTCTGAAGAATTGGTGGGCACATTATTTGCAATATTTTGCGAATGGTTACTTGGTTCAACTCTCAACAGTTTAGCTGCTACTGACCAGAATTCTAGAAATTGTGTAAACTTTTCTATATTTTAACGATTTTGATGCGCTAGATACAGTTTTTCGTAGTTTATCTACTTTAGACATAAGTTCTACTACTTTAGGGCTACAATATTACTGAAGACTGCAAAGCTAAATTCTTATTAGTTTCTGGGATAAAGGTCCGATCATTGGAAAAAAGGCTCATTTTAGCTCGGTTTAGATGAGGCCATAAAATCCAAACCCGATCTAACAACACAAAACCCAACTAATATTTTTGTAGTCTCAATATGTACTTTCAGAAAATGTCAATTAGAAGTTGTTTGGTTTTTCTGTGTTGCACAGTGTTATAGGCTTTCACAACATCATTTTCAGATTTTATTTTTAATTTGCACATAATGCCATAGAAATTTATTGTCAGAGTTTACCCTGTTCAATATATGATTCTGAAATCAATATCAAGCTAAAATTAGTTTCACACATCATCACAATAGCTTTGTTCCATTACGTTAAAGTTTCTTAAAGTTTTACCACATTTACCATTTTTAACTCGGAAAGCGTTACTTTACCCCAACAAGTAGTAAATCTTGAAGCAAAATTTAAGAGAGAGCATGTCAAAATGGCTTTTTCTTTTAAGGAAAAATAAAAGAGAAAGCATCGAGCACTGTCAAAGCAAAATAAAAGGAAATAAAAGAATTATAAATAATAAAAAATGAAAGCACTGAAATAAAAAATAATAACAGTGACATTTATTTTGTTTGTTGTTATTTTTTTAAGAAGCCATGTTTGTTTTTTTGACTTTGCTGACATATCTTCTATTTTTCCGTTCCTTTACTTTTGTGCAAAACTTTTTACGTTAGATCAATTTTGACAGTTTTCTCTTTTGTTTCTTTTACTATTAAAAACATAAAGGAACAAATCTAATGTTTTGGGCTTAAAAGAGACTTATTACACTCTCCGCATTGCGCTGTTGGCTTTTATGTTATTTTATAAATATTTCCTCTTTCTTCATTAAATAATATTACCTATATATTTTTATATTTATTTTCTTTTAACTTTGTTAAGAAACTATCTTTGCAATTTGCAAAATGACCCGCAGGGTAAACGGACAGCAACTATGAGATATAATGTCGTCAAAATAATTATGGTTCTGGCGATGGATAAAAACGGAGAATAAAACAAAAATGCATTTATTTATTGTTTTAAGCGTTTTTTCATTGTTCCGTTCATTGTTTGTTCAAACTGAAATGAAAAAACAATATTTAGACTGTGCTGCAATACAAATTGCATCACACTAAAGTGAACTGCAAATTTTAACAACAGTTTTGCGATTATCGTACAATGATTGCCCTTTTGGTGACATCAGAGTTGTTCATTTGAAAGAGAATTGTATACAGGAAGGGCTTTTGATTGGTTCCGTTAGCTCATTAAATTTATAGTTTACTATCTGTTCAGTCGTTCACTGACTCTAAATCCTTAATTGACAATTTCGGGTTTTCTTTAGTTTAACGAGTGTACATACCAGGGTTGTGGGGTCGAGGTAAAAATGTCTCGACTACGGAGTCCACTCCAAAAAAGACAAAAATTGCAATAGACGAATTGCTGAATATGGGTCCCTATCGATCTGTTCGATTGCTCAAAATGTGTACTCAGTAAATTTGAAATTTAAGAAAAAAATTGCGCAAATGTTCGCAGCATTTTGTTCTGTTTCAACATCAATCTATGTGATTCCTTAACCATTTCGTACTTGGTGTTGGATTTTTCGAACAGTAAAATCACTTTTCTCAAAAAAAAAAAAAAAAAAAAATATGGATCAAAAAGGTAAAATTTTAAACAAGGTTTAGTATATATATTAAGTCTCATCTGTCAGCAAATAAAAAAACTTCCCTTGGAAACCCCCCTCCCCTCGATGGTAGGGGTACATTTTTTAAAACCTTCATTTTTGAATACTTTTTAAATTAATTTTAAGAAATAATTAAAAAAAAAATTAAGTTTAAAAAGTAATCATGTAAAATTATTATATTTAACAAAATATATAGAACACGATTTAGATGCGCAAGCGCGAACACTGGTTCTTATCCTATATTTCAGTGGCTATACCAAAACGTGGAAATGTACTGACAAATTCGGGGAGAAAGTTATTATGGACTCATAAAAGATTAAATACTGAATTTCAGCCATTCCTGTAGGATAGTACGGCTAAAATCCTGAAAACCCCTAAAATCGGGAGGTACCAATAATCTACTGAGGCTATATAAAACATGGATCAGTGCTGACAAAATCCTGGAGAAAGTTTAGTCGTCCCAAAGAATGCTAAATATATATTAAACTACAACTATCTGTAGGATAATGCAGCTAAATCTCTGCAAAACCCCGAAAATCGGGCGGTACCGTTCGGAGGGCTTAATCCAAAGCGTGGGCCAGCACTGATACATTTTTTACTTCTACACATATTCCGGGAAAACGAAAAATCATAAATTTGTTTTGAGTAGTTTTTGGACATCTGAAAAAAAGAATTTTATTCTTAAAAAATAAATGGTTAAAAAACAGGTAAAAATGTATCAGTATTTGCCGACAGATATACATATACCCTCAGTCTGTGTGAATTGAAACACTTTTTTCCAAAAAACTTATGTATTAGAGGATTTTTCAAAAGTTTGGGAGTGCAAAATGACAAAAATATGGATTTGGATTAAAGCTTAAAAGTTTGGATTAAAGCTCAAAGTTCAAAAATGTTTGCTAATATGGTACGCGTGATATCTCATAAACGGAGCAACAGTTTTGGTCCAAACTTTAGATATCATAATATCTGCCCGTTAAATTGTGGAAACATCAGCCGCTAAATGTTTTCTTATTCCACAGATGGAAGAACTGCACTAGGTCATTTATGTAGACATTAAACATATCACATCGACTATAGGATCCGACCACCATGACGTCGGGAGTGTGCGGAATTTCAGAAAGCTAGAGTTTAAACAGTTCCGGAGATATTACCCATCCTTGGGGGAACTCCCTGTTTCACGGGTCTTGGACTACTTATTTCGAAGTTCCACAAACGACTAGCGTCGTTGTGGTACTGTCCGAATCCATGCTTATGTTGGGCAAGTAGGAATAATATCTCTGGTATCTTCGCTTCTGGGTTGGAAATCGGACTTTACGATTCGCCTCTGCTGGAATCCTTGCACGGCTGCCAACTTTCCGGGCTTCTGGATGGCTAACGACAAATTGACGACACTTGTCAAATGCTCAATTCCAAGTTCATCCAGCTGCTTAAGCATTACCCTTGAGGTTTCATGTTGGCTCAATGCTTTGGATGAGTTCGGGTTTCGGATACAACTACATCATCGCTCATCGTAAATTGTGGATGTACATCCTAGGCTGAGAGGCCCTTATACAGCGTACTTTGCCACTCTCGTGGTGTCCGGTTAAATACAACGCGCTCCTCTTCGGATCTGTTTATGCCACGCTGTTGAAAGTACCAGTCGGTCTATTATTCTTTCCCGGATTCGAGAGTTATTTAACCGTTGCCCACAATTTACTTAATTCTGTACCAATGTTACATCGCTTCAGATGGTCTAACCACATTTTCCGCTTATGCTCGCCTACTACGCTGTTGACTTCAGGGTTTGTAGGACGAAACTCATCACACTCATTTGTAAGTTCCGTCGCCTCTGGTGGAAAATTTGGTCTAATTTCGGGTATTTGATCAGCAGGTAGCGAGCGGCTGCATCTGTGATGATGTCCCGAAAAATTATCTCAGCTATCCGAGTATCTGAGGGAATGGACTTATTTCTGCCTCATGCGGTTATTAGCTAATTTTCCTGTTTATTTTGTAAATTCTCCACTCTCAAATTGAAAGTGTTCTCGAAACATATATAAAAGAAAGTCTTTGGAAGGCGAAATGAATGCGTATATGGAATGGAGTAGACAAATAGACCACCCACATTTGCATTCCTAATTATCTTTGTTCACTTTCATGAAATTAATTTGATGACATCAATGCCATCATTCACCGACAGACACACTGCTGTGGTTACTAACAGTGATTCCTGTGGTTTCTTGCGCATCTCTCTCTCCCTCTCATTTCCCAACCGGGGCTTTGTGATGCGTGTAATATTCACTTGTTCCTTTGTAATGGTCTATGAATCAATTGTTGAATGCAATTTTATGATTTGAAATCAATAATTCTAGCATTCACTATTAATTGCCTGACATCATCATCGACATTGTCGTTCTTTTATTTCCCATTTCATTTGTTGGTTCAGTTAGGATGTCCCAACAAATTAAATACATATCTTCCCATTTTTTATTTAAAATATTGTGTCCAAAGGTTATTGTTAATACGTGCCACCGGAGCAATTTTTATTAGTTCCCAAAGCCATAATGGCAAAAATTGGAGGGTATACATTTCAATATACGTATACATTAGTTTTCGATCGGGAATTGGCACCGATTTCAAAATTTTATTTCCAGAAAAACACGTTCTAACATATGTCCCAAAAATATTTTGCAGCAAACATATATATGTTTGGGTGCAAACAAATATTTGTCTGGGTTCAAAAAAACACATTTATAAATTGTGGTGGTTTTTCTTATATTAGAAATACCAAACCAAATACAAGAAATAGTGTCACACTTTTAGAATGAAAAACAAATAAAAACTATTAATTATAAAATATAGAAACATCGTTGAACGTTTTTTCGTTGGTTTTGAAATAAAATACATTCTCTTCAAAATTGAAATCATCAATGGGAAATCGGCATCTGGAATCAAATGATTACATATATAATGTAATAAACAGGTACATCCATATTTGAAATTTATGCAAGATTATGAAAATTGTATTAATGTTATTACCAATATTAAATGCGATTTCTTATTTGTTCAATAAAATATTTCTATTCGCCTTTTTGATTCAATTATAAAACTTCCAATTATAAAATGTATTGGGCATTTAATTTACTAAAAAGCACTAGTACTTTAAGAAAACACAAAACACTGATTTCTTCACTCACTTTGCTTGCCGTCTTTATTCAACGATTGTCTTTTTCTTTTCCTCTCCGATTGCTAGGTTGGTTAACTGTGAGTTATAGAAAAAATGACTGCACGAAACACGAGCATTTGGCCACATACCCCATACACACCAATAAAGCAAAAATAAACATTTTTACCCTTCCTTCTTCGCTTCTACGTCTTCTTTATTAAAAAAACTAGCAGACCCCGGTCCGCGTTGCTGCCCCGTAGTAATGAGTTTTAATGACAATTTTTTATGGACTTTATGCTTGGCAATTAAAAATTGGTATGTTTTACCTCATTTCTTCGGTCCATTGTGAAACCTAGGAGGATTTTAAATATATCTACAGATTTTGTCTGTAACCTTTCTATTCTTATACGGACTTTATCCAATTTTTTCGTCCATTGATGCTGTTTAGTATTTATTACCATGTCCCCAGTCTGTTTACTAAAGCGATTTAATTATATAATAAAAAAATGGTTAAGTCGAATTCTCCCTCTTATTGAGACGTATATGTTTTAGTTTTTCATGGCCGATGGACCGTTGAACCTCACCATTAAGGGACATTTGTAAATATATCGTTTTTCTTGGTCGGAGGCGCAACCACCGTTGTCTAGAAAATTAATTTACTAGCCGATGTACTCATAAGTTTAGCAAATATGGCGATTATAAAACAATAAGCCCCGGAAATTCGTCTACATATATATAGCATTTTGGACCACGGAATATTCCTGAACATTTTCTGAAAATTGCATGAAATTAGGTTCAGTAGTTTTCAAAAAATGATGTATTGAAAAGAGTGGGCGTGGTCATTAGTTTTCAATATATAACATATATAAAAAGTGGCCCGGTAATTTGGCTCCAAATATGTACCTAGTATACACGCAACCCCATTGTCTCCCAAAATTTATGCTGAAACTGATATAATCATAGATTTGGCTTATACAATAGTCCGAAATTCATAAAATATACATAACAACGACAAACCTTGTACTTTTGCTGCAAATTTCATGGAAATTGGTTCAGTAGTATTAGAGATATAACATTTAAGAAAGCAGCCATGGTCGTGTCTTTAGCCCCCAAAGAAGTACCTGAATTGTAGATTAATTCGTAAATATTTAAACCGATACATTCGTAATATTTGCAAATATATCGTCGCATAGGAGAGGTACCACCCCGTCCACTCTGGAATTCAATAAAATATGTAGCCTGTTTCGGGGGCCATCCCTGTACATTTCCTGACAATTTCAAGAAAATCAGTTCAGGAATTTTGGAGATGTAACATATTTTAGAAAGTGGGCGTAGTCAAGTTTTTGGGTCCCAAATAAGTAGGTAAGGTCTCTCACAATTGTTTCGCAAATGAATTTTCAAACCGATACATTCGTAATTTTTGTAAATATAGAATATTTAAAGAAATAGGGTATAGGGGAAGTACCCGGCACCTTCCGAAATTCAACTAAGTATGTAGCCTATTTCCACCGGGGGCCATCCCTACAATCAGTTCGGTAGTTTTTGTAGAAAAGATTAAAATTGAAAATTGAAAAAAGTGGACGTAAATGTGGAAAAGTGGTCAAATATTTATTTTTATTTATATATGCTCTGTTCCAGAACCTGCAAGAAGCTACTACTTTTTACTACGATAACATTTTTTTCCTTTATGTTATCGAAAAAAATAGTAAAAATTAATAGATTCTTGCAGTACTGGAACAAACCAATAGATAAGCGAGAGCCCTGTTGTTACTCTCTTTGACAAAAATCCTCTCTCCATCCATTACAAATATGGTGCCCAAACAAATAAAATTTTGATATGTTACAAAATGTTGCAAACATATATTTGTTTGCAACCAGTCCAAAACATATATTTGTTTAGATCTAAACACATTTCTAATATATATTTTTTCTGAGTGCATATACAGTATAGACTCGATAATCCGGACACTCGTTAATCCGGACAACGCGGTAATCCGGACACTAAAATTTTTTACATTGTAGACTCTGTAATCCGGACACCACATATTTTTCTTATCTCGATAATCCGGAAATCAATATTTTTTCTATCGTGAGCATTAGATTCTTATTTATTTAAGTAATGTTTTTGTTCTTAGCAATAACAATTGAAGTATAAATAAGAAAAAATAAGTTTTTCAAAGTTGTCGGTCCAAATCTCGACTTTTTAGCTAGCCAGTGTTGACTTAGTTATACATTAAATACGGAATTAATAACCTGAATATGTCGAATGATTTTTGTACTGTTCAACCATGGATGACAGACTATGATAAGCAACAGTATTTAAAACCTAGTGTCGGGTAGTCTAGTTCCCTCAAAAAATAATGTTGAGTCTTCCTTTCCTCTAAAGGGATTAGTTCATTAGCCTTCGAATTAGTGAGAATGTCCATTGGGAGCACGTAATATATTCCAAGAATGTTTTACCTACAAATGTTTAAACGATTTGGAATTAATAGCTTAGTTTATTGGGATTTAAACCTGAACGCTGAAACGAGTAGAGACCTTGTACAGAATTTCAATAAATTATTAAAAAATGCTTATGGTTCGTTCCTCTTATTTTCTTTCTTTGACATTCAAAATCACAGATAGGGCTAGGGATTGTTGTATTGTACTCGCGCAGTTATGAAACCAATAGATTTAAATTCCATTTTGTCTTATTCGTAGGCTATAACATTTATATAAAACAATATGTCCTTTATGTTTTGACGACGAGATGAAGTCATTTGTTGATGTTCATAGAAATGGTTAAAATAAATTCACCATAATGAGATGAGCGCATTTAAATTCTGAAGTTCTATTCCGAGTCGTAAGAGGTTCATGTCCACAAGTCGTGAAAACAATGTATACACATAGGCTACGAAGTTTATATTCTTAAAAACACTTTGAATAAATATAAATCAATTGTATAGAGGTTTTAGGCAACAAAAATATTCAGGAAATGTCACCTAAATTATACTGGAGGAATATAAGAAGTAAATGTGGTAGCCAAGAGAGCGGCTCCCAGTCTTAAAATGGTCGCAGCCCGTGATATTTGCTTAAAATGAATTCGATTACCTTAGATGTCAGGGTTTTATTTATTAATAGTCCCTTATTAATGATTTAAACTGGCAAAATTATATGTATATGTTTTTGTTACTACTCGGTAATCCGGACAATTCGATAATCCGGACACCACCGAAACATGTGGTGTCCGGATTATCGAGATTATACTGTACTAATCACTTTAATATATAAATAAAACATAGACTATAAATCTTATATTTACAATAGAAGATAATTGAGTAATTTGAGTTTGAAAATTATATACAAAATTATACACCTTTCCTGAGACAAAACAATTGCACCATATACAATTGGTGACATATTCTTTTTTATTGTAAATAAATTGTATGGAATATTTCCTGCTGCGAAGTCAATTGATTGCTTTACAATGCCACCAAATGTTTTTTTCAATAGTTATTAATGGAACAAAAAAACACACACATGACAAAAAAGAAATAACTGATTTCACATTGTTACTATGAACAAAAATTACATATGTAGACACATAATAAGAAATCACAACCTTATAATCGATTTGTAGAAAACAAAACAATCAAATAGTATAGGATCAAAGAAAAGGAAGGGATGTAAGTAACATTGGTTTGGTAATGAAATCATAAAACAATAAATTTTGCACTCTCTACATTTTATGCAATACAATAGAGAATGTTACCTATTTTGTATATATGTATGTGTGTGACTGGTTCTGTTCCAACAATTCAAGTGCAGATCGGGTGTTTCATAGATATCTGGAAGTGCGATTTTTAGCATTAGAACGAAATAATTATCTACAATATCGGCGGTCAAAAATAAAGCACCTCCTCGTACATTTTTTTAAAATGATTTGTTTTTTAAGATTTATTTATATCTTTATTTTTGGAAAACACAAACTTAAGGAATTCAGAATTTAATAAATAAAAGTTAAATTCAAAAAACATTTTAGGTCGGAAATATAAGCGGACAAAACTAAAGCCACCCTAAGTTGAGGTTTATTAAATCTTAACCCAGATATGCCCAATGTCCTATATATATAGGACACAAAAAAATATAAAGATTTGAACAAAAAATTCAACTTTGTAAAAAAACAACTTGCATTTGAAAGAGGAAATAAGTTAGAGGATAGCGAAGCCGCCCCACAGTCGATGTGTCTGAGGAGCCTTCCTAAACCAAAGGCGAAACATGCATGTCACACAGTGGTGATTGTGTGGGTTCGTATCGTCGGCTTTCCTTTTTCAAAAAGCATCTTGGTCAGTAAGCTCGTCTCTAACGAGAAATTAATTAAAAAAATTAATAAAAAATGACCTTCGCCTAATAGGCAAAATTTTCAAATAAAAATAAAAATCAGCTTGAGCCAGGCTGGGGTTCGAACCCACGTCCTTGAAAAACACATGGAAAAAAGTGTTGTCACGGCGTGTTAGTGTTCAGAACCAAACTCATAACTTTCAAAGGCTACGCTAAGCGTTTGTCATGAAAGCCATACAAAGATTTGAACAAAAAATTCAACTTTGTAAAAAAACAACTTGCATTTGAAAGAGGAAATAAGTTAGAGGATAGCGAAGCCGCCCCACAGTCGATGTGTCTGAGGAGCCTTCCTAAACCAAAGGCGAAACATGCATGTCACACAGTGGTGATTGTGTGGGTTCGTATCGTCGGCTTTCCTTTTTCAAAAAGCATCTTGGTCAGTAAGCTCGTCTCTAACGAGAAATTAATTAAAAAAATTAATAAAAAATGACCTTCGCCTAATAGGCAAAATTTTCAAATAAAAATAAAAATCAGCTTGAGCCAGGCTGGGGTTCGAACCCACGTCCTTGAAAAACACATGGAAAAAAGTGTTGTCACGGCGTGTTAGTGTTCAGAACCAAACTCATAACTTTCAAAGGCTACGCTAAGCGTTTGTCATGAAAGCCATACAAAGATTTGAACAAAAAATTCAACTTTGTAAAAAAACAACTTGCATTTGAAAGAGGAAATAAGTTAGAGGATAGCGAAGCCGCCCCACAGTCGATGTGTCTGAGGAGCCTTCCTAAACCAAAGGCGAAACATGCATGTCACACAGTGGTGATTGTGTGGGTTCGTATCGTCGGCTTTCCTTTTTCAAAAAGCATCTTGGTCAGTAAGCTCGTCTCTAACGAGAAATTAATTAAAAAAATTAATAAAAAATGACCTTCGCCTAATAGGCAAAATTTTCAAATAAAAATAAAAATCAGCTTGAGCCAGGCTGGGGTTCGAACCCACGTCCTTGAAAAACACATGGAAAAAAGTGTTGTCACGGCGTGTTAGTGTTCAGAACCAAACTCATAACTTTCAAAGGCTACGCTAAGCGTTTGTCATGAAAGCCATACAAAGATTTGAACAAAAAATTCAACTTTGTAAAAAAACAACTTGCATTTGAAAGAGGAAATAAGTTAGAGGATAGCGAAGCCGCCCCACAGTCGATGTGTCTGAGGAGCCTTCCTAAACCAAAGGCGAAACATGCATGTCACACAGTGGTGATTGTGTGGGTTCGTATCGTCGGCTTTCCTTTTTCAAAAAGCATCTTGGTCAGTAAGCTCGTCTCTAACGAGAAATTAATTAAAAAAATTAATAAAAAATGACCTTCGCCTAATAGGCAAAATTTTCAAACAAAAAATTCTTGTTTTCATGACATGCCAGCTTTATCAAAGTAACGTTTTTATTTCTGACCTCAAGGATATAGCTAGAAATACATCTGGACACCATTTCGTAGGGGCCCAGTGCAAAAAATTTTAATTTTTTGAGAAAAATATAGCAAAAATGTGTAAAAAATAATCATGGTCACTATCAAGCCTTGCACGCAGAAAAATTTATGTTAGAAATATGTTTGGATCCAAACAAATATATGTTTGGGACCGGTTGCAAACAAATTAATGTTTGGATCCAAACATAATATGTTTGGGTCCAAACAAATATATGTTAGCAACATTTTGTAACATATCTCAATTTGATATGTTTGGGTACCAACATATTTTTTATGTTAGAACATTTTTTTCATGTGTGGAGAGAGGATGTTTGTCAACGAGAGTAATAACAGTGCTCTCGCGGCTGTGGATTGCTGTTTTATGATGAAGAGTTGTGTGTATTGTATAATAGAAGACGTAGAAGCGAAGAAGGGGGGTTTGGTGGCGTGTATGCGACAAACTCGTGTGTTTCTTGTTTTGTTGTTGTTAACCAACTTAGGAGGAGAAGAAGAAATGATATGAATTATATTTTATTTCGTTCTTCAGTGTTTTAGGTGCCTTTGTAGAGTCAAGACGGTAAAGTGAGTGAATAAATCAGTGTTTTGTGTTTTCTTAAAAAATTGAGCTTTTTAGTAAATTAAATGCCCAATACATTTTATAATTGAATCGGAAAGTTGAATGGAATTATTTTATTGGACAAGGAAGAAATCGCATTTAATATTGGTAATTACATACATACTTATGTATATTTGAAATATGGCATATCCATATTTATTTATTACATTACATAATCATTTGATTCTAGATGCCGATTCCCCGCTGATGATTTCAACTATGAGGACAATTTGTTTTATTTCACAACAAAGGAGAAGCGTTCAACTACGTTTCTATATATTTTTTCTTTTTAAAAGTGTGACTATTTACAATTTATTTATGTATTTCTTTGGAATTGTGTATGTACCTACTGTATGTGTTTGTTGTTCTTTTGCCTTCCAATAAACAACCTCAACATTTGTGTGTATACTATGGAGATAGCCAGTGAGTTCTTACTGAGAGCAAGTGAGCACACAATTTTAAGTGTTTTACATTGCATTTTACGCTCCCTTGCTCTTAGTAAGAGGTAGTTTACACTATCTATCAATGTCATATGACACGAAATAAAAACATTCCATATCTACCCACGGAGACAAAGTGGAGACGTTATTTTATTATATTTTTGTTGGGGTGGACGCACAGAATAAATGGCGTAAGAAAATCTCCAATATTCCATAGATTAGTGAATATTTGACGATGGAAAATTTCATGTCATATGACATTTACATATAGTGTAAACTACCCCTAAGCGCCCACTGGCGCATGTGTTTGTTTTTTTTGTGCCTTTTGGGTTTGTATTTTTTTGCACCCAAACATATAAAATGTTTGCACCCAAACATAAAATTGTTTCCACCCAAACATATCTTTGTTTGCACCCAAACATATATATCTTTGCACCCAAACATAAATATCTTTGCACCCAAACATATATATGTTTGCACCCAAACATATATTTGTTTCCACCCAAACATATATATGTTTGCAGACCCAAACATATATTATGTTTGGGACTGTTGCAAACATATATATGTTTGCTGCAAAATATGTTTGGGACATATGTTAGAGAGGCCGATTTTTTTTTGCGTGTGGGCATATCTGGGTTAAATCCTCTTAAATCTTAAATCCAGCTTAAATCCTCAATATAATAAAAATCGGGAGGTACCGTTATATGGGGGCTATACCCAAACGTGGACCCAGGTCCACAATTTTTGGTGGAAAAGTTTTGTGACCACTAGGGACCCTAAGTACCAAATTACAGCTAATTTAGTAGGACAATGTGGCTTAAATCCCCAAAATACCGAAAATCATCCAAAAATGATGCTACAGCATCTTCTGGTCAAATACAAAATTGATTAGATTTAAAAATTAGCAAAAGAACGATTCACAGAAGAGCAATAGAGGGCGGCTTATTCAGTCGACGACCAGCAAAAAACCTTTCATGTCGACAAAAAATGAAAAAGCCAGACTGGAGAATCTAAGTTTAATTTAAAGGATTCAGATAGCATAAGGCGTGGACCAAATGGCCAACGGTTGAATATTAAATATTGCAAGACATACTGGTTTGGATTCTTTATCGGGTCAAGGAATTGGACCAAATCATAAAATTATTGGAATTATGGATTGTTTCAAGTATCATAACTTATTACAACCTAAAAGGTTTTTTGAATTTTAACTTTTGTTTATCAAAAATATTTTTGTGTTTTGTTATCGAAATTGATATAGATATTTCATGCTTATATAATGTTAAAAGATATAAAATTTCTTCGGTGACATATAGTAAAATTTAACGGAGAACATGTTTGACGTCATTCATGTTTTACGTCATTCATCTAGAATGATGTTTTGTGGGACAGCTTTGCATAAACATAGATAGATAAGATGCAGCATTAACCCTAAAACGTGTTTTAATTTTTACAGATTCTGGGCATTCAGGTAAAATTTAGAACTCTCCCATGTTTTCTAGGCAGTGTTTCCGAATTTGACGAATTTGATCGTCATTTTGAAAATTTTTTGGCCCAAAATTGGAAAAAGACGATTTGACGACTTTATGCCCTGAAAGGACGATTTTTCACGTTAGCCAATATTGAATGAAATAAAAAAGGATAACAATGTTTTAACCAAAATTTAACGAAAGAGTATAAAGAAAACTATGTTGTAAATTCGATTTTGTGAGCTGTTTTTAATATTCTTAACAATTTCCAGCCAGATTGGCTATATTAAGTACATATCTGGAATACAGGTACTTTGAGCTTTTTTGCCGCACATTCGAATTATATCAGTTGAATTTTTTTTAGGATTGTTAATGGATGAAAATCGTCTATCTTGTTGTGAAAAATGTAGGAGTCCAGTTTTCTGTGCTCTTTAAGAGGTCAGTTAGTCATTCATGGTAGTAAATTTGCCAAAGACACTATATACTTAAAACGCAAGGATTCCAAGGAACCTTAAGTAGAATATGTCCAAAATGTACACGCAGATAAATATATGTATGTTAAAAACTGCAGCAAACATAAATATGTTTGCAACAGTCCCTAACATAACATATTTTTGGATCCAAACATATGTTATGCTAGGGACTGTTGCAAACATATTTATGTTTGGATCCAAACATATTTTATGTTTGCATCCAAACATATTATATGTTTGCTGCAGTTTTTAACATATATTTTTCTGTGTGTACAAATAGGGGGAACTTTCGGAACTTCCCGACGTAAACTTTCAAACTATTTTTCGATCATCTTTCATAATCTCCCCGATTTTACCTGTAATTATTTTTGGTATTGTACAGTGTTATTACACCAAGCTGGCACCGAGAGATATATAGGCGTACTCGTATAAACATATATACACGCAAAAAAAAATCGGCCTCTCTAACATATGTCCCAAACATATTTTGCAGCAAACATATATATGTTTGCAACAGTCCCAAACATAATATATGTTTAGGTCTGCAAACATATATATGTTTGGGTGGAAACAAATATATGTTTGGGTGCAAACATATATATGTTTGGGTGCAAAGATATTTATGTTTGGGTGCTGGCTATCTCTATAGTATACACACAAATGTTGTATTTTTTTATTAAAAGGCAAAAGAACAACAAACACATAGGTACATACAAAATTCCAAAGAAATACATAACAGACTTTAATAAAAGAAAAATAATTTGTAGTCACACTTTTAAAAAGGAAAAATATATAGAAACGTAGTTGAACGCTTCTCCTTAGTTGTGAAATAAAACAAATTGTCCTCCTAGTTGAAATCATCAGCGGGGAATCGGCATCTAGAATCAAATGATTATGTAATATAATAAATAAATATGGATATGCCATATTTCAAATATACATAAGTATGTATGTAATTACCAATATTAAATGCGATTTCTTCCTTGTCCAATAAAATAATTCCATTCAACTTTCCGATTCAATTATAAAATGTATTGGGCATTTAATTTACTAAAAAGCACCATTTCTTTAAGAAAACACAAAACACTGATTTATTCACTCACTTTACCGTCTTGACTCTACAAAGGCAACTAAAACACTGAAGAAAGAAAATAAAATATAATTCATATCATTTCTTCTTTTCTTCTTCGTTGGTTAACAACAACAAAACAAGAAACACACGAGTTTGACGCATACATGCCACCAAAGCCCCCTTCTTCGCTTCTACGTCTTCTATTATACAATACACACAACTCTTTATTATAAAGCAGCATTCCACAGCCGCGAGAGCACTGTTATTACTCTCGTTGACAAACATCCTCTCTCCACCCATGAAAAAAACGTTCTAACATAAAAAGTATGTTTTACCCAAACATATCAAATTGAGATATGTTACAAAATGTTGCAAACATATATTTGTTTGGACCCAAACATATTATGTTTGGATTCAAACATATATTTGTTTGCAACCGGTCCCAAACATATATTTGTTTGGATCCAAACATATTTCTAACATAAATTTTTCTGCGTGTAGCATACATAAGGACATCCAATCCCAGTTTGCGAGATTCAGCACTTTATATATTTTTCGATCAATTGGAATTAAAGCTTTATATAAATCTTCAATAAACATTCACATGTCGGAGAAGTTTCTTCCAACAGTTGTTTTTGTTGTATGTTAAGAACAGGCTATGGTTTATTTATTTTCTTGTTGTTACAATAACAAAAGAAATTTAAAAAAATAAAAAATCGTTCATTTCGTGCTGGCCGAACTTTTTTTACCCTCCACCATAAAATATTCTGAACTGAAATGGAATAATTTGTTTTCTTTTTTTGTCCGCAATTCTATGTGGAGGTATTTTATGACCACGGATACGCTTAATGCCTAAATTCGGTCAGAAAACGTAACTAACAATTTGTTCAATTGGACAGCTTTTATATGTGGCCAATATGTGGAGCTATGATGATAATGTTTGGTGGAGAAATGTTGAGACAACTGGGAAACTCGAATGTCAAATTACAGATAGTTCGGCCAACAAATGTAGCTAAACTCCTCAAAACACGTTAAATCGGGAAGTACCGTTATATGGGGGCTAGACCGAAACGAGAACCTATGTTTCATAACTACAGGCCGATATTGCCCATTTCCAATTGACCTGCCTATGGAAAAAAGAAACTCGGTTGCAAAAATTATTGTGGACGCTAGAGTAATTACAACAGACGGACACGGCCAGATCGACTCAGAATTTAATCCTGATCAAGAATTTATACATATATACTTTATATGGTCACAAATGATTATTTCAATTATTTTATTTCGGTGGCGATCATAATGCTTCTGGAGTTAGTTTGGTAGGTTTGACTTTGCAGTTGAAACGCTGTCGTGTGTGTTCGGAGAACTTGTACCACAATCAATCCTTGCCAAATAGGCGACGATATCGGGGAGTTTTGAAATTGTTTCTGTAGTTGGGCTTTGTGGTCTAATGACTTTATACGCGTACGCGTAGACTGTGTAGGATCTGCCAGCGGAATAATTTGGTATCTCTCTCCCTCTCTCTCTACACTCTAAATTATTTGTTGGAAATTGCAATAAAAATCATTGTGATTTTTTGTTTATTTTTTAAGGGGTGCGTAATAATTAACAAATTATAGTGTAATTTATAGAAATGCGTAATTTCAAACATAAATTATTGCAAAAATTGGATTTGCAACAAAAAATGCTTGAAATTAAACATGAAGTGCGTAATTACAGACATAAAGTGTTACAAAAACTGTATTTCAACAGAAAATGCCTAAAATTAAGCACAAACTGTAGCAAAATCAGAACAGAAAGTGTGTATAACTCCAAAGATATAACAACAAAACGCAAACACATGTGCTCGCGCTTAGTAGCTTTACGTTCTTTGTTTTGAGCAGACGTGGTGGTGGCGCAATATTGTTTTTTAAATAAGTAATACAATTTAAGTTCATTTAAGTATTTTTATAAAAATGTATGTAAGCCAAATTTGTAACAAAGTGTTTGGAAATGTTAATAAATATAGTTTACATCTGTATATCCACAAAAACAAAAGAAATTGTGTATTTCGGTGCTTGTTTGCAAAATGCAAAAAAGTGTACAACAACTATAATTCTTATAAATCGATAAATCGATACTAATATCAATGCTCCACGAAAAGAAATTGAGCCAGTCTGATTTAGAAACTGCTAAATAATTGACGTCCTACTGTTTTGTCACGCAGCGAGCATTTTATTATGATGCGCAAATATCCCAACTGTCCGAAATATATTGGAGAACTGGCCAATGATTTCACAAAGAATGCCTATTTGACCACTTTGAGAAGTTAATGGGTTTGGATATTTCAATGGGATTCCATAATTTGTAAGTATACACTGTATAACAAGAAAAGATAACAAGAGTTTAATTTAATTAAATCATTTCAGATACTTCTCCTACAGATGAAGAGAGGAATTCTATCGCATACATATGTCTGGTTAGAAGGCGAAATGACAAGTATAGAGCCCAACTGCGACATACCAACTTTAATTATACAATTACATTGTTATTTTTACATATTCAATATAGAATATCCAAAAGATATCTCACAAACTTGTGAATTTTTTATGAGATACTTCTTTAAATTTTATCCCATACAGGTCAGAGACCAAACAAAGAATATCTAAGTTAAAAGAATTGTAACCCTCATACAAAAACTAGATGTCATTCCATAAGCTATATTTTGTATTATGTATGAATTCCTATTTATTTACATACGTATTTTTGGTTTATAAATGAAATAAGTTAAGTTTTTGTTAAAAAATAAAATGAATTTCCCTTTCTATTGAAAATGTTGTTTTATTAAACACAATCATAAATTAAGCACACATTTGCTCAAATTTACACACAGAAGTGCGTAAAATTACAATAAATTGTGTCTAAAATCGCAACAAAAAATGTGTAAAGTTTTGAACACATTATGCGTAAAATCTTACAACAACAAAGCTGTTTAAAATTACGCACTTTTGTGTCGCATCTTGTTGCCTATCATTATCATTGTGAAAGTCAACAGAAAAAGTTTAGAGTGTATATCTCTGACGAATCCAGTTTATAGTCTGGGTTTGGATGGTTTTGAAAATTTGTACCGTTTAAAGTTCCTATTACAACATGTAATTGTTTTTTCGAGAAGTTGATATTTCTCTCGATAATAGTCGCGAAAGTACCTATACTCCCTTAGACCGTTATTTTTACCACAGTTGTTCTTGTTTACTTTGGGTTAGCGTAGTGATCATGTTCCGGTCGCTGTTTTAGAACCCGATATACAAGTTTAGAAACGGATATTTTCATTAATAACTTCACAATCAAATTTGTTCTTTAAAACCATCTTATTGGTTTTGTGTGCTTACGCAATTTTGACTTCGACACATCTAATAAAACTTACTCGATATCGATTGTCATAATACCAACATTCAAAATTTCGACCAAACTCGATATCGAATGAGGGAATTAGGCCTCTGGTCTGCTGGGATGAAGTTTTTGACGTTGACATGCTAACGAAATCGGTACGAAAGTCGGACGCTACGTCCTATGTCGGATCCGAAATCGTAACGATACCTTAATGAAACTGGTATGAAGTGGTTGATATAATTTCGGAACGAAATGTCGGAACGATTTCGGTCAGAATTCTGAACGAAATCGTTAGACAATCGGAAGAAAAATCGTATAGAAATCGAAACGAAATCTGAACGATTTTGCTTCCGAAATTGTTTAGATGTGTCGGACATCCGACATTTGGTTTGCTGGGTTTTTACATCAAAAGAACATGTTGGTATGAAATATCTATATCTGGTAATCAATTCAATAATAATTTCGATTGTTGTATTGCAACAATGCATTTGTAAATTATTTGCTTATACCTATCACCGAATAACAATGCTAATGATATAAAATTAATCAAATTAAATTTTAAATTTCATTTGCTGCCAGACCACAATTTGTTTAGAACATTTATGACATTAAGATGTGAAGCTGAATGCATCTGTAATTAACACTGCTAATGATGGACACTAACGAACAGAAAAACAATTTTAAAATTCGTTTAGAATTCGATTTTTTGCAGTTCAATTATTTTTAATTTTCTTCTTTTCTTTTATTTTTGGATATGTTAGCTAATTAAATGGTTAGAATGCCCTAGAACAAAAAAAAAAAACAGATCAGAACAATTAACTATCTGTGCAAATATTTGTTATAGTTACAGATGTCAGAAGAGTAATTTGATTTTGTTTATTTACAACAATTGGCGTGTGTACTTGAAAATCACATACTAAGTATGCATGTGGGACACATGCATTACTCGCTCCAAAATCACCTTGACCCCACACAACATTTTCAAGTTCAAATGGTTTTAACACGCAATTACCATACAAATTACAATGACCACAAAAACAATGGCGGCATATGGAAAAATTGTTTTCATTGTCCACTACTCTGCACTTAAATATTTTAATTTTTTTTCTGTTGAAAATTTGGTCAGAACAATTCCATACATATATGAAAAAAAGACAATGTGTTCTCTTGTAGAATATGTGTACATAGTCGTTTAATATAATATAAATAACATACATTTTTCTATTTCTTTTCATTGCAGATTTGGTTCGGCCAGTAGCCAAGCATCACAGAGCAGCGGTGACATCTGTCGCATTTGTCATTGTGAAAGCGATCCACAGAATCCACTTTTAACGCCATGCTATTGTTCCGGCAGTCTTAAATATGTACATCAGGCTTGTCTGCAACAATGGCTGACTGCTTCCGAAACAAACTCCTGCGAATTATGCAAATTTCCCTTTATAATGCACACCAAAATCAAGCCATTCAATGAGGTCAGTTGGAATACCCACTACTTAAGTAAAATAGCTTAATAAGTTCACTGCCAAATGCATAAATAATATAATTCAATTGTGCTAAATACACATCCTTACCCTCACACACATACACAAGAGATAGCCAAAGTTATACTTGTTGCTTCTTTGTGTACTAGATAAATAATTCAAAAACGTGTCCGGAACTTTAACTTCAAAGTAAAAAAATGAATAGTTTTTCTCGTTGGCAGGTGAATGATAGAAGAATGTAAACAACAACACAGATGGGCAAGCAAACAGAGGCATTGCTCGGCAATGCCTTATGGACTACTTTGTTATTTCGTTCTTATATTCATGTTACGCTTTAAAGGACTTATCCAAATTCTTTTACAGATTATCTGCATTATTATGCATGGATTTGATCTAATTATATAAAACACTTTAGATTTCATTTTCTTTTTTAGACTGCTATGGTAGGTCGGAATGAAAATATTTTTTTTTACTTCTTTGGCTAACAACTCAATCAACACCTTATACCTAATATACAGAGATAGGTTAGGTTGTAGGATGCGCAGGCACTTCAGCTGTTGATTTTTGATTGTGATTATTCTGAAAAGAGATAGAAAGTGGGGAGAGGAAGAAAGGAAATGTGTAGGAGAGGACCAGATATACAAAGATTTAGGAAAGAAAATGAAATTGAGAAAGGAGAAGGAATGTAGTGAGACTGGAAGTAGGCTCGAGAAGAGCCTTGGTGCTAGCCTCCGTCTACATGCCGTATGAAGTACCAGACCCGCCCACTTCCACTGAGGAAGCAGTGACACCAATGTGAGAGGCGAGTCCCTATTCGATTTTATTTAGACTAATAATCTGCGAGTATGCAATAGGGGAAATACAGCCAACTCCAGAATAGGGTAGGAGAGGAGGTGATAGACCCCATGCTTACAAATATGGAGGATACGCCTATATCGGAATGGAAGGTATCGGAGGAGTGCTCCTAATCGAACCACAGGACGATACACTTTCAAGTCCCCTATAGATGTAAAAGGCAACCTCATAGGAACCCCGGAAGGACCAACTGGAAAGAATTCAACCCTCCAGCTTCTTCAAGACTGTGCGAAATTCCTGAACTTTACAGACAAGTTGAAGACTTCACAAGTTTTCTTTGGAATTGCTATGATAAGTCTTGTCCAGGAAAGAGAGCTCAGCCAGTGTGGTGAAGTAAAGACCTGCAGGGCTAAAAGGATCGAACATATCATAGATTACGACCCATAACGGAATAATTTTAATAGGTATAAAATCGAGGTCAGTAAAATTAAAGGAATTCTATTATTAATGTAGCGGAAAGATTTCGTAAGGCGACCTCAAAGGACCCAAAACCTATTTGGAGCATCAGGCGAAGTAATTGCATTCTGGAGACTCTAGACCTAGTGGCAAAGACCTATTTCCGGGGTGCAAGGCTGCTAATTTCTATCCTAGTTTGGATAGGCATAGAACCTATACTCCTGACGAAAGGGTCTTTGTTGATAGATTGATAAGTAATTAAAGAATTTCTTGGGGGATCAATACTTTTCAAGCCTATAAAATTCCTGGACAGGATGATGACATTTCCACGATGCTTCAGAACGCACCACCTGTCTTAATCACCAGGCGATGTTTAGGGCTTATCTCCTATTGACGCACATACCGGTACTGTGGAAAGAGGTAACATCTTCCATTCGGCTCCAGAGTCACCGAGTGTCCTAACCAATTGGATTGATAGAATCCTGTAAATCAGACTAATCAATTCTAAAAATGGAGAGAGCTCCGTAAGAAATTCAGTCACTAAAGGCACATCAGTGACAACTTTCTGTCTACGTTGTCAAAACTGATGCAAGATGCATTGGTAAAACTCTCATGCTGGGCTCAACTGCAAAGACGGAGTTGTACTATTCACCAGGAAGATAAATATCTCAGATTTTGTGCCACCAAAACTGGATGGCGTGCAATTGAATCTACAGAGGCGAAATACTTGGGAGGGGTCCTTGACCATCGGCTAATCTGGAAGAGGAAATTTATATATTTTTATTCCATTAATAAAGAAAGATTAAGCTGGTATTAATTTATGACAAAATGACCTTCATTTAGGAGGCTGACAAAAAAATGGTATGTTGTGTGTGTGTGTAGAAATTGTCATAGCGAAAAAACGTAAACAAAACTCATCACATTATCGGGTATGTTCTGAGACACACTTCACCTCTCACTTCACGCCTTAAGCAGTTTGTTCATCCAATTTACGCTTATTTTTCGAGAATTGGATGAGGGTGTACTTTTCTTTTTAAATTCCCTAA
This sequence comes from Musca autumnalis, assembly GCF_047663935.1. Taxonomy (NCBI): domain Eukaryota; kingdom Metazoa; phylum Arthropoda; class Insecta; order Diptera; family Muscidae; genus Musca; species Musca autumnalis. Next base: position 146,933,826 of record NW_027411977.1, read on the forward strand.
TGAATCTTAGGCCCCAAGAAAGTCGCAAAAAAAATAGGAGTAAATGGGGTGGACAAAATGCTTGAGGCGTGAAGTGAGAGGTGAAGTGTGTCTCAGAACATACCCGTATGAAGGCATCACTTAACACAGACGACATTAGTTTATGCATTTGTGAACGACATGTTGAGATAGGTTGTGAATCGTTCGTTGATCGTACGGTCACCGACAGATTCTAGTTCAGCGTACTATTGAACTATATCTTGTTGCACGAATGAATAAACTAAGAACCCCACTTTCCTCTCATTTTAGCCAAGTCAAGAACCCCACTTTGCCCGTTCCATTCCCCCTCTCATTTTAGCCAAGTCAAGAACCCCACTTTGTCCGTTCCATTTCCCATGCACAAATCACTTTTAAAAAAATTTTGTTTTTTATAAAATATTTCTTTAAAAAAAGGCGTTTACATTTTTATGATTCTCAGAATTAAAGAAAATTAATTTGGTAATATCATGTGGCTCTAATGTTTATTTTCAATTATATATCTGCTTACAGTGGCTTAAAAAAACTTGCCCATTAGTCTGACAAATTCAAATTTTAAAATCATTTTGTGCGTTAGGTTTTTTCACCGAATCTCATTATAATTAAGATTTTTTGTAATCTTATGTAGAAACTCGTTACGCTATGATACAGGGATATGAGGTTGTAAAAAAGTCATAAACCTAGTATTATACCCTCGTTAGCCTAAAAGTCCTTATTTTGTGGTCGACTACATGTGTGTGAGTGTTTTGGCATTTATCATTATTGAAAGCTCATTCGTTTCATTTTTTGTTATTTAAAAATTTATCCAAAATGTGTAATAGATTTTTTTTGTTTGTCTTTTCAGTGGCGTAGCCTTGACATTTCTGGCATTGAACGGAGGCGATTGTGTTGTACGGTATTGTTTCATTTGGCAGCAGCTCTCTGTGTAATCTGGTCACTATGTGTACTAATCGAACGAGCTGCAGAGGATGTACAGCATGGCAGAATAGGTTGGTTTATTGCGAAAATTGAAAAAAAATTAATTCTGAATAATTTGTAATTAATTAACATGGAAAATATCCGGGAACTTCATTATGCGTTAAAATGAAAATGTTTACAAACGGGCCAAAACTAAAACCTTAAACGGTTCGTTTTATGAATCGATTCATCGAGAAAACCTCTGTTTCGCGGGATTGTAATTTACTCTACCACATGTCACAATTAATGTCGTATATTTCGCATTATTTGCTGATTTGCTTTTAAGTATATAAAAAATCATGTATTCTAATTAAAAATATATGAAATTAAAATTAATTAAAAAAATAAGTTACAGTGCTTTATTTATAAATGCACTGAAAACTGGAAAATAATTTTTTCGCTTAGCCTCAAAAAGTATATTGTTCCTCATGATGGAATCTCTCAAATAAAACGCATCCCGATTAATTTTGTCATCATTTTTAATTTAAGGGCAAGCATTTTATTTGAGAGATTTCATCATGAAGAATATAATTTTTGAGGCTAAGCGAAAAAAAATATTTTCCAGTTTTCAGTGCATTTATAAATTAAACACTGCAATTTAATAATTTTAAATTAATTTTTATTTTTATCTTTTATGTAAATATTTTTTTCCACTGAGAACCCAATATCAAATTTACAGCCAATTTAGGCCAAACATGTAGATGAAAACTTTAAAGTGTCTGAAATCGGGTGGTACAGTTATATGGGGGTTATACCAAAACCTGGACCCGTGCCCACAAATTTTGCTGGGGAAGTTTCTGTACCATTAGGAACTCCAAATGCCATGTTACTATTCGGGCTAAAAATGATGATAAAGTCCTCAAAATACCCGAAATCGGGTGGTACTGTTATATGGGGGCTATAGGAATAGATGGACCCATATTGGTTTTGGTTTCATATTCATGCATTGTCATCCAAGTCTGAAAAGTGTACAAAGTTTTAGTTCGATTGGTCAAACGCAACTGTGTGGAAAATGAGTTACTAGATTTGAACTAAACAGTAGAGTTGTATAGTTCATGAACGAACTAGTTCAATTGAACGATTCAATGAATAGAGCGTATGAACTAGATCAGTCGATATAGTTCATTATAGTTCAATAGTTCACTGAACTATAATCAGTCAGCGACCGTACGATCAACGAACGAACGATTCACAATCTAGTTCACCATGTCGTTCATATATGCATAAAGTTACGCCGTCGTCTGTGTTAAGTGGTGCCTTCGTAATGTGATGAGTTTGTTTACGTTTTGGATCCAGGTATAATGAATAGCGGTTCGAAAGTGAAGATTTCTTCAAAAACACAACAAATTCCACATATTCCCATATTGAATGTGACTGGTTTTGGATAGAAAAAAATAAATAAAAAGAAACACACACGCCCAACAACATTAAGAAAGTTTTGACACAAAAAATATTCAAAATTTTACGATGCCACTACCTGGGTAATTGTGCCATGTTATGAATGGAATAAAACACGTAAATTTAAAACTTTTGTTCTGGTGTATTTAAATTATATTATTCTATTGTTTGTTTCTATTTGGTGTATGTAAGCGTTTGATTGAACGATTATGATCCGAATGATTGAACTGGATAGTGAACTATGAACTAGATTACTGAACTAGTTCAGTTAAAAGAGCTGAACTATTGAAATAGATCTTTCAAATGAACTAGATTGTACAACTCTACTAAACAGACAACAAAGCAAGTTAAATAAAAGACTGTAAAAAGTACGAGTCAATTAAATATATCAATGACCGGTTACTGAAAGACGATTCGAGTTCAAAATCGTTCGAATTGTTACCGAACTTTTGTTATTGTATTTTTTTGTTCATTGGAAAACAAAAATGAAATAAATATTAAAAAAAAAAAAAAAACAAAAGTTAGGTAGTAGTTCAAACAGATTTGAGTTCGAATCGTCTTATAGCGAAACAGGCCATAAAAGCTTGAAATTGTCAGGGAATGTACAGGGGTGGCTCCCGGCTATATATACGCTATATATACGCTATTTTTTAAATATGCTATATTTACAATAACTACGAATGTATCGGGTTGGAAATTAATTTGCGAGACAATTGTGGTTGTGTCTCTTTTTTAGGTCCAAAAAACTTGACCACTCCCACTACAAAACTACTGCCCCGATTTTCCTGACATTTTTAGGGATGATCCCCGGTGAAAATAGTATGTATATTTTCTTGAATTTCGAAGGGGCGGGTACTTATGAATAAAAATCAAATGCCGTCATAACCCAACTTAAGTTTTTTATGGAATGAACATTTTACCACGCCCACTTTTTCCAATTTAATTTTTTTCTGCATAAACTACTGAACCGATTTTCCTAAAATTGTCAGGGAATGTACAGAGATGGCCACTGAAAACAGGCTACATATTTTATTTAATTCCAGAGAGGGCGGGGTACCTCTCCTATGTGATATTTTTAAAGGAACGCTATATTTGCAAAAATTGCGCATGTATCGGTTTAAAAATTTACTTATTTTTGGCCTAAAGATCCGACCACGCCTGTTTTTTTAATATGTTATATCTCCAATACTACTGAAAAGCTCAATGTTTGCCGTTGTTATGTATATTATGTAATTTCGGAGGAGTGTACCTTCCCCACGCCTTTTTTAAACGCTATATGTATAAGCCAAACTTATGATTATATCGGTTTCAGCATAAATTTTGGGAGGCAATAGGGTTGTGTTTAATATTTGGAGCCAAAATACCGGACCACGCCCACTTTTTCAAATAGTTATATCTTGAAAAATGATGACCACGCGCACTCTTTTCAATACATTATTTTTCTAAAACTACTGAACCTAATTTCATGCAATTTTCTGGAATGTCCCGTGGTCCAAAATGCTGTATATTTGTAGATGAATTTCGGGGGCCTATTGTTTTATAATCGCTTTAGGATAAAGACAGAGGACATGGACGATAATAAATCCTACACAGCTTCAACGGGCGAAAAATCCGACAAAGTCCGTAAGAGAAAATACCTATTTTTGAATTGTCAAGCATAAAGTCCATAAAAAGTTGTCATTAATACTCATTACGAGGGGCCAGCAACGCGGACCGGGGTCTGATAGTTAGAATATAAAAATAACAAAATGGTGTATTATACATGATGATATTCTGCCTCCTCCTCCTGTAATGATCGTCAGCTCAACTGCTCTTTTAGGGATTTCAATTTTATATAACGATATTTTGGGAGGTATGTCATATAAACTATAAGAACCGACATTTACAATTACATATTAAATTACAAGTGGACGCAATAATATATTTTAATTATGTATGCATAATTGTCTGTGGGTGGAGGATGTCATTGTGTGTCCAATCAAAGAGATAGCTAGCTAGACAACAATCCAACCAACCGACATGCCATACCCATCCATACCCATCCATTCGCACTCTTCAAATGTAATGAACATAACTTTCAACAGTATATGTCCAATGGGTGTGGGAGTAGGGTCGTCATCATCATTGGCAAATACAAACCATAACAACAATTTACGATTGTTGTTGTTGTGTGTGTGTATTTTTTTTTTTTCTAAAATAACCTGTCAAAATAGTGTCACAGTAAAGCTAAACAAAACCAAGTGTAACTGTTACTGATACTTGTTGTTTTTACTTTGTTTGCTTTTTACCACGAACATCATCACTACAATAGAGTGGCCCTTTTGGACAAAACTTGCTGTCGTTGCGGTAGGGTTAACGGGAGGCATAGTCTTTATGTACATCCAATGTAAAGCCTATTTGCATTTGTGTCACCGATGGAAAGCCCGAAATAGGTACGTATGTTTTTTACAGAAAATGGGTCATAATTTCTGATTAGTAGTTATGCTATTTGGAAATGCCACGCCACAACTGCTCTTATTATGTGCATGTTGCAATGAACAAATGACAATATTTGTTTATTTTCTTTTTCAGGATATTGCTAATACAAAATGCTCCCGAAAAAGTACATCCAACTTCTCCGCCTTCGCCAAATGCCCAACAGCGTAATCGTAGCACCGGTACTTGCAGTCAGACACATAACATTGCGAATGCACCAAATGTCAATATAAACATTGATGTTAATATGGCCAATCCAAGACCCACGTCCAGCTATAACTACGCGTCAACGGTAGAGGTGAACGATGTTGAAGATGTGGCCGATGGCGGCGATAGATTGCCTACATCGCCTCACCACATGTTACAGCATGCCGATCTCGATGTTGATTCGATGGTATCGCAAACATCAGCCGGCTTGCCCAGTCGGGCATTGGGTAAACATCATCATGCACACCACCACCATCATCATCACATTGCGACACAACAACAGAATCCACAGAATCTAAATAGTCACTCACAGTTGGGTCAGGTAGCTGTGGCGGCAAACATTGAATGTACCCAGTCGCAGCATAACTATGATAGAGACTTCGCTCTGGACGATGTTGTCTCACAGATCTCATCATTCCGTCCCTGTCCCCAGGGCTCCGGCAGCATGACACCGTTCCATGACTCTATACACAATGTTCTAGAACATTCGGAAGACTCAAGTCGGGTGTCGGTAAATGATTTGTGTGTAGGTTCACGCCAGGATCTCAGCACTGATGGCCTTTCGACCGACACCGGTCGAGAACATGCCATGCAATTAAGTAGTTTTAGTGGTGAGTAGAATTTTGATATACATACCTATATGATTGCCTTAATCTCTATGTTTTCTCTAATTTTTTTGTTTGTTTTGTTTTTATTCATAGGCAGTGGAGACCATAAGGCTCCTTCGATTAGTTCAGGCGTTTCACATGCTGTAGCCAATGGTTTGGGAGGCTTTGTGTATAAGCCACACACAAAACGATATTCGAACTCATCCATATTCCTAGAAAATCGTGATATACTCAATGATTCTGTAGATTTAGATCTAGACAGCGGACCCTATCTGAAACATGACTATGGATCTAGTGGTGCCAACTGTAATATATTAACGCCACCCGACAGTGATGGCGGTGATAAATTGGAAAAATACTTGGGCAAAGATTTAAGACGTTACTCGGACACTAAACTGCTGGGCAGTGTAGATGTTGAAGCTTCTGATCCGATGCTCGAGTGTCATACAACACAACAACAGTTCAACGCCTCTCAGAGGTTGGCTGCGCCGGCTACACGCAAACGACCCCTAATCAAACAGCACTCTGAATCTGCAGCCAATGCCGTACTTGATATGACATTGCCACATTCACCACTTTCTCCCCCAAACATCCATGACATCCAACCGCCCAGACATATGGTGCGACATTCAATGCATACTGTCGATATCATGGACCACGAAAGTTCGCTGCCACATCCAATGGCCGTAGATCAGGCAAATAGTAGTCAACCATCCTCTGCCAGTCACCAACACCAGCAGCAGCACCAGCAACAAATTGACAAAGGTCGTCAGTTCTTTAAATCGTTGCCAAACCTAAGTAGTAGTTGCGAAAGTCTCATTAAGAAATAAGCCAGCCCTGAAATAGTCGTACAAAATAAGGGTTCCAATCTAACTTCTCATAATTAATAGTCCCATTTATTTCGAGTTGATTTTATTAAGTCAAGCAATTACAAAGAATTTGCAGTGCAACAAGTAGAATGCGTGTAAATGAAAAAAAGATGCTGAAATGCAATGGGACTTAAATGAATTTGGGTTTTTCATTGTCGTCATATTATTCAAGCTATAAGTTGCGCTCATGTTTCATGTTAATTGACATAATTTTATTATTTTTTTTTTTTTTTGCGCATACTTAAGCACTGATAGAGCTGAACATATCGGACATTTGACACTGTGGATAATATTTCGGAAACATATTATAAAATAACATTTTTCTTTCGTCATAAAAGTGATTTCACTTTTAATGCAGAAAATATTTTTGTTTACATATTACAGCATTCTATTGTTTTCATTTTTTTCTAATGCCTGTAGGTCAATTATTTAAAGACATGAAAGACTTATCAGTATAGATTATTAAGTGGTTTTAAAAGTGTGAACGGCGGTGTTATTAGTGAAGAGCAACTATTGCCGAGCATTTTTTTTTAATTTATTTTAAAGAATTGTTTCTTTTTTTTAATTGCAGATGTTTAGATAAAAAAATGTACCAAAAAATAATAAATCCTTTTTTATGTTGGAAAAGTTTTATTTTTAAATAAGTTTTATAACAAAAAGATAGCATATCCAAAAATATACCAAATTTTTACCTTTAAAAAAATTTTGTGTAACTTTTGATGCTTTTACAATAAAACCTTCAAGCAGGATTGCATTAACACATTTAATTACCAAGTTACCCCTTTGTGCCATTTCATGTGTTATTTTCCTAGGGGCTAACATATGCTCTGTTCCAGAACCTGCAAGAAGCTACTATTTTTTACGACAATAACATTTTTTCCTTTATGTTATCGGCAAAAATAGTAAAAATTAGTAGATTCTTGCAGTTCTGGAACAGACCAATAATTAACATATTTAATAGGATAAATATATGACACTTGGTTCGAATGTCGCAGTTTTGACTTTAATTTAATTTGTATTCTTTACACCACTATGGATTTGATTCAAAAGCTTGTAATACATAGAAATGAAAATGAATGTTTCTCCTGAAGGAGTCTTTGTCTTATTTTGTTTTTTGAAATTTTGCAAAAATTCGTTCATTCGTTAAAATTAAAAAAATCGATATATGTATATTGTATCGACATTGTTGCCCTAAGGACTAAAATATCCCCAGAAGGCCCATGTTTACAGGTTATCAGATTGTCTACGGAACATTCAGGACATACCTTGTTGACCTAAGGAATAAAATATCTCCAGAAGGCCCATGTTTACAGTTTATCAGAATGTCTACAGAACATTCAGGACATACCTTGTTGACCTCAGGACTAAAATATCCCCAGAAGGCCCATGTTTACAGTTTATCAGATTGTCTACAGAACATTCATTTTATATTTATAAAATTTTGAATTTTGCCAAAGGCAATACGAGGGATACTATATAAGTTTCTGGCCTAATAATGGAAACGCGAATATTTATCACCAAAAATAGCTTTACATATTGTTTTCTAAAGTATTCTCCAGCATGATTTATAAACATTCTTTTTCATGCATTCAAACCAATTTCCGCACCGAAAATAAATTTAAAAAGTGAAATTCTTTTAAAATCAATAATTTAAAACTTTGAAAACTACATGAATCACTTAAATATGGAATATTATCACCGAATCGACAAACCTATTCCATTTGTGGACATAAGTATATTTGGAAAGGCAAAAAATTCCGCACGGAATTTTTATTCATGATTGCCCTGAATGTTTCTACTGTGAATGAGACACCTACAAAACATGGTTTTTGAACGCTTCAGCAGCATCTTTTGGCGACGAAAACCGTTAATCGTGCCTTTTTTCTTGATGTGCGGAAATAAAAAATACATAGGATACAAAGTCAGAGCTGTACGGCTAATAGCCGGCCCATCAATTCCACGTTTTGCACAATGATTCGTTTGCTATTGTTCGTTTTTCGCGATTAGATCCATGATTCGTCAGCTGTGACCATCTTATATACATATTTTGAAGCACCACGATCCTATTTTTTCAACATTTCTTTGCACCAATTGACAAGAGTCTTTTTTTGAGCGATTGTCAAGTTGTGCTGGATCCAAAGAGAACAAACTTTTTTGCGGACAGGTGTTCATGCAATACCGAATGTATGCTGGTGGGAGAAATGCCCAAGTATGCATCTGCAGTTGTCCTGAAAACCACTGCAGTTGTCCTTACATTTTTAGGAGGATCTAATGCCTTCTTCCATCTTCGACCAATCAGTGAAGGGGAGATGCTATCAGGAATTGGTTTGTCCTCAGCTGTGTCTAAGTCCAGGATTGGCGAAATGTAGTCGGGTCCTTTTTGCCGATACGTGCGGCAGTACAGACAATACCTGAATATTTCCTTTAGTATGGTTATCAACACAGGTGATGCATTTTGAGGCTTCCGGGAGATTTATAGGGTTGAAAAGTATTATCGTCCATGAAATCCTTGGATTACTTATTAGACTATCAAAAAATACCATCTCGTCAGTGAAGCAGGCCCAATTAATATACACACCAGGCAGATAACAATTGTCGTCCTTGTACTCCGAAAAGTGAGTATTTGCCAGTAGGTGTAGAGTTTAGAGTTTCTAAAGCGGAGTTTGTCCACGTGCCATAATTACGCCTAAGGCCTCCAATAGGTTTGGAATCCTTTGAGATCATCCTGCGAAGTCTTGCACCTGCATTCATTCCCTCTATTACCTCACTGAAGTTTATACAGGAATTTCTCCTAACTTTAGTCTTACACTTAATAAGCTATCCTTGTATAGGTCCCATTCTGCACTATGTTTGGTCCTGCTAGCCTTGTTATATGCCCTCCTGCTGACTTTCCTGAAGTTAGCCAGCTCTTTGTGGCCAAGACTTATCATAAAAATCAAGGAGAACGCTTGTGAGAGCTCAGATTTGTCTGTCAACTTCCCTTGATCTGTGGAGTTCTGAAATTTCACTCAGCCTTGAAGAAGCTAGGGAGTTGGATTTCTCCCAATTGGCCCTCCTATGAAGCGCCATGAAGGTAACTTAATAAAAACACTTTGAACATATGTTTGCATGGGATTACCGTTTACTGTTTTTGCCATGTGAATTTGAAAACCACATCCTTATCTCAACAGTACCTATCAGTAATGAACCTGTTAGAAAATTCCCAAATTCTTGATGCAGCCATTTCTTCAGGGCTTTCATATTAGGATGCCAACGATCTATGACTTGTATTCTGTTTTCTGAGAGAGCCTCATTTCGATTGACTTGTTTTAGTTATTTTCTATTTTTCTATTACAGCGATTCTTCCTTAGTACTTCAACATTTGAAACATTATCTGTCCAAAAAATTACAAGTTGAATTTTTTGTCGTAGTTTTTTTTTTTAGTTAAAGCGTTAATGAAATGCACATTTAATATTTATAGTTGCATTAGATGAGCTGGCTAAATATATATTTTAAAAATGTTTCTTTTGTCTTTCTGCCGTTTAAACTTAAATGAGAAAGTCACGGGGAGTTGATATTCATGATTGGCCTAAAAGTTTCATTATTCAAAAAAATGTGTACATTTAATTTTTATCGACAGTGAATGTTTATTTTTGAGCCGAACTTGTTCAATCAATCAGGCATTTTTATCCTAAACAAATAGCCCGCTGGCTGGCTGGCTTATGATGCTGGACGTGCGAAATGGGGGTTATTCTGAATGACAACTCCCCATGGGTTTTGTCTCTCTGCCGTTTCAACTTATAGATGAAAGGGAGAAAACTCACGGGGAATTTTCATTCAGAATAACCCTCTATAAGTTTTTTTTTTCTGTCAACCAAGTTTACGATACGCTGTTTATGCATTCGTTCGTTTAGCTTAATAAAAAATTATAAAGACTGTATATATGATTATACATATAAGGAAACAAATCAACAATTTTACTAGAAGTAGTTATTTGTAAGGTAATGACACACAAAACGACAATTATATTTAATTAAATATAAATAAAATTTTCTTTTTTTCTTCTCTCGTTTTCTTTTTTGTTTTCGTTACTTAATAAGTGCTTAATGGCAACGAAAATTATAATAAAAAATCTCAAAATCTTTGTCTCTTAAACTAAAAAAATAAAAATAATTGTATAACAAGGTAAACAAAATCAAATGCTTTTATGAACAAATACTTAAAAAAAAATTTATAAAACAAGTATGTATTATTTTTCTTAGTTGAATAAATTCTATCCAAGAGAAATAGATCTGGTTTGCGTTTCTATGATAAGAGTGAATTACTACCAACCTCTTTTGAAAATTGGGTGTTGGTTGTTATTCACTCGAATTCTCATCATAGAATGAAACAAAAAAAAAAAAAAAAACAGTTAATAATGGTACAGCTGAAGGTTTATCATCTATCCTTCCATACAATTCAAGTTCTACAATAAAATGAATAAACAAAATAAAAATACAAATCCCCAACAAACAATTTAAATCATTTTATAAACGCGAAAATAAATAAAGTACTAAAAAAAACATAAATATATATTTTTTAAACTATAACATGCGATAATGCAATTATCCCGTTAAAGACGAAGAAAATACGGTCGTTAGTATATATACATATTTGAGTACATCTGTACGTACATCAATGGGTACATAGTATGTAAAAAATGAAAAGTCTATGTAATAAAAAGATAATTAAATTATTTGTATTTTTTTGTGTTTTATTTTAATGGTAATTATAATAATTGTTCCACAAACATCCCATACGGGACAAGGGATCGATGGGCATCGATGACGTTCGAAATATTGGAATAATAAAAAAACAGAAACGTTTTTTTACTTCTCTAATCTAAAAGCCGACCTAGGGGAGTTTACCATTCTCCTACTAGGCGCGTCTTCCCGGGTGGCGGATGAGAAGGGGGTCTCTGCGATGTGTGGAGTCGGAGCCGACCTAGGACAAACAAAGTCGGACCCGGCCCCGCACATCGTGGAAACCCCTCGTGGTCCAAAAATTGGATCGGGGTAGTTCCCTTAAACAAATTGACTAAAACTAGGGTAGAAAGAATATGAGAAATAAAGTAGTCGAAATCAGGTGATTGTGATCCGGCTGTTTTAGGTGTGGATGCCTTGGCACCTATAGCTGTACTCGTTACAAGTGCATCAACTTTAACCCCAAAAATAGATGACGACCCGGCAATTAAAATGGAACCCGATTTAGCCGGGGCTGGTGAAAACCAGTATACGACAGATAGGACCGTAGTTATGGACGGGTACGACCTGCACAGGACCCTCAAAACTATTCACGACAGTCTAGAGAGGCAGAGTAGGGAACTCCTCGACCAGCTGGACAGGCTTGTCCCGGATGCGCATAGTGAGGACATACTCCCGGAGGAATTGCTACACAATTTAACCCTGACTGATGATGAGCTGGACACCATGGTGATTCCGGCTAAGTCTACTCAGGAAGATTGCTGTGCCTCTAATAAAGGGAGTATAGACCTTGATGTCCAACCGAAGGCAAGTCTGATTCCGACTGGTCCTGTGTCGGCACATGTCGACAATAGACTCCAAAGGCAGATGGCAACTGAAACGATGTCCGACGAAGGGGAATCTAACGAGACTCCGACAACGGACAGCGACTCAAAGGTTGCATCTGCACGAGAAGCATCTGATGCGAAGCACTATAAACGTGCCGTATCTTATCTTCGTAGGTCGAGATGCGAACATGCTTTCGGCGAGGGAGGTCTACCTCGTCAGAGGTAAGCTGAAATTCATAAGGAAGTTCGAGAGAACTTATCCACGTGAATTTCATCGCGAGCTCCAGGTGGAAAGGATCTTCCTCCCGAATAAAGTAGTAGAGCCGGCTAAGCCCTCTGCCTCTGGCAAATGTGCTGAGCCGAAATCTGTTCCGAAGCCTAACCCGAGCCGAAAGGTAATGGAAAAGGCTATTGAGTGCACCCCCAAAACAACGGGCACCCATAAGAGTGATCGACCGGTGAAGGACTGTCGCTCAAAGCCCGATTCTGCTCCGAAAAGCAAAGGTGAAGCGGTTGGAAATGCTGGTCTTAACAGGAAGGTAGGAAGGTGGTAAAGTCAGCTAAGGAAACATTGTTTTATGGTGGAACGAATAATGTCCCACAGCATAAATCTGTGAAGCGCGTTCGTTCATCCAAGGGTCCACAGCCTTCACCTAAGAAGACGATGACTTCTCGGCTGGTTGAACCATCAACCTCGTATGCGGCAGCCGTTGAACGTACAACCAAGGAGAAGCAACTGAGTACGGAAAAGGCATCCACCTCCTCTGGAAAAGTTAACTCCAATGCGCACGGTCAAGGACGCAAAAAGCCATACGGTAGACCGGCCACAGTGGCGATTGATGAAGACCTTCAAGTGGCAATCACCGACAGAGCTGACCCTAATGGGAAAATCAGCGACAGTCACTGGTTGCTATTTGAAATTGGTCTACGGTCTGCCATAGAATCTGGACCGGAAGATCAGGAGGATCGTCAGTTTGGCAGCGCCTTCTTGCGAAAGGATGTCAAGGTGATTATCTGTCTGAACAGGAAATCACGAGATTTCCTCGTTCGGACAGTTGATGGCTTTGGTGCACTGTGGGAAGGAGCTGATCTTGCGGCGGTCTCCTTATCTGATATTCCGTCCAGGAAAATTCTCTCAGCCTGGGTTCCCCACCTACTGTGGACAAAGAACTCTTGCTGAGGATGATAAGATTGCAAAATCCTAACTTCACTACATCGGGCTGGACTTTTATCAGAGTAGCACCCTGTAGCGAGGACAGTGGGATGGTTAAGAGTGGGAGTTATATCTTAGAGAACGTGAGGGAAAACTGAATTTCGGTTCAGGATGGGTTCGGTTTCGACTGAGTCCACCCCACGAAACTCAGTAAGAGTAGGGTAGCGGCAAAGGCTGCGCATCTTGCAGATTAACCTGCATCACTGCAAAGCTGCCGCCGCTGAACTAATCTTGTCCCTCACGACCTCTGAAGTAGACATTGTCTCGGTCCAGGAGCCTTACATCTATAAGAATAAGGTTTCTGGACTAAGCAATGCCAATTTCGACATCTTCGCCGCGTCCGAGGGGGACAAGGTGAGGACTTGTATAGTGGGTAAAACGAGCTTAAATCTAATCTTTCTATCTATTTACAGCAACGGTGACATGTGCACGGTCAGACTGGAGCATGGTACGGGGATGGCCACACTACTGTCATCCGTATACATCCCTTATGAGGACCCAGGCCCACCAAACCTGGATGTCCGACGTTGCTCGATGATATGATGGGTACCTGCAACGTGATCCTGGGATCCGACGCAAACGCTCACCATTTTCAATGGGGCAGCAAGGACACCAACAAAAGGTGTGAGTCTATATTCGATTTTATTTTATTTTATCATATACTTTTCGAATATTTAATAGGGGAATGATCCAACTTTTAAAATTAGGGATAGGGAGGAGGTTGTCGACCTAACCCTCTCGAATCTAGATGACTCTGTCCTAAGGAATTGGAGGGTATCTAAAGAATGTTCCTTCTCGGATCATATGAAGATATTCTTCGATGTCTTTTTTTGACGGAGGTCGCCAAACTCCTCATAGGAACGCGAGTAGAACAAACTGGGATAAATATACTAACGAGTTCTCAACTGACTCTTATGGGCCGATTCCGTACAGCGAGGCGAGTCGTGTCGCGTTGCCAGTTGCAATTTTTCCATTACGCATGGCAAAAGTCGCACGACGACGTCAAATTTTGTCGCCGTAATGTTCATTTTCCGGCGACAACAAATTAGCTGTCGCCGTTCATTTTTACTAACGAATAAAAATAAAATAAAAAAATAAAAATAACTTGTTATCGACGATTATTTTCTATCGCTGTACGTAGTGCATTTTTTAAATTTTGTCGCAGAGACGATAGACGACGCGACATGACTCGCCTCGCTGTACGGAATCGGCCCATTAATATTAATATAGAAACAGCTGAGCAACTTAATGGGACTGTAAATAATCTTACTGACGTTCTTCTCCGTTGCCATAAGGAATCCTGTCCACTAACCTATCCTGGAACAAGGAACTTGGCGAGCTTAGAAAAACCACCAGGCGACTGTATAACAGGGCGCATGAGACTAAACTCGACATTGATTGGTACTCCTACAAGGTGAGTTTCGATAAATACAACAGTGAAATCAAGCGAGCAAAGAAAAAGTTTTGGTCCAGTTTCGGTGAGTCAGTAGAAGGAGTCAACGATGCAGCTAGGTTTCGAAGGTTACTTTCCAAGGACCCTAAATCCATTGGAAGTATCAAGAAGCAAGATGGTGCGTGGACTGACTCTGCTACCGAGACTCTTAACCTCCTGGCAGAGACCCACTTCCCAGGCTGTAAGGATGCGGACACCGTCAACAGTGAATGTGACGACTTTCAAATTCATGAAGCTGTGGATTTGGACCTCATTGGCAAGGTGGTTAGCAGAAATAAGATTAAATGGGCTGTCAACGCTTTCAAGCCAAAAAAGTCACCTGGACCGGATGGTATAACGCCGGCGATGCTTCGATTTGCATCGCCACGTTTATATCAAATCCTGGAGGAGATCTATATGGCGTGTGTGACTCTCGTGTGTACCTGGTCTGTGGAAAGAGGTAAAAGTTACTTACATTCCCAAAGCGGGAAATCCTAGTCACTCTGCACCAAAGGACTACCCCATTAGTTTATCATCCATTCTCCTTGAGACTCTCGAAAGACTGATCTGGAGATAAGGAGTCACGTAGACACCGCCTCTATAAGCAACTCGCAGCACGCCTATATCAAAGGCAAATCTGTGGAGTCAGCTTTTAATGAGGTGGTAGGTTTTATTGAGAGAAACATGGAAAACTCAATTTTTACCTTGGTTGCCTTTCTAGACATAGAAGGAGCTTTCAACAATGTAAAACTTGAATCCATAAACCTCTCACTTAAAAAGGTTAACACAGCTGAAACTCTAACTTGTTGGATAAATAAAATGCTAAAAAGCAGAATTATAAACTCCAATATTGGGGAGACAAAAATTAGGAAAACTGTAACTAGAGGCACTCCCCAGGGTGGAGTGCTCTCACCGTTACTGTGGCTACTTGTTATAAACAATGTTCTGACGGAGCTGGATAATCAAGGTATCACAGTTGTTGCTTTGCGGACGACGTAGTACTACTGATTTCCGGTAAGTTTCCGTCCACCATTTCGGAGCTTATGCAAGGAGCCTTATCGACGCTGTCGCGCTGGGCTAAGTCTAACAGCCTTGGAGTAAACCCAACTAAGACAGAACTTGTAATGTTCACGAGGAAGCGTAAGCTCGGCGTATTTGTCCCACCAACACTGGATGGAGAGCAGCTTCAGCTTTCGCCCGAGGCAAAGTACCTTGGCACAACCCTGGACTGTCAATTGCGATGGAACAGGAATGCTGTAGAGCGGGCGAAGAGAGGACTGATTGCACTTTATTCATGCAAGAATTCTATTGTAAAAAGTTGGTGAGACCCATCTTATCCTATGGTTCTCTTGTTTGGTGGCACTCACTGCGCCAAAAATAGACATCCAGCAAAATAGACAAGGTGCAAAGAGCTGCTGCGATTCTCATAACTGGAGCCACCAGGAACATACCCCAAGCTGCTCTGAACGCAATGCTGAACCTAAGGCCTCTGAGCATTAAGTGTCAGACAACTCGTAGTGCCATAAGGCTGCATGAACAGAATCTCTGGCGCGATTGTGCCTATGGGCATGGATGTATCCTGAATGAATCAGGTATCAATGTGAACCAACGTGGAAAACTAAGCGACTATATATCACCAGCACTGAGATTTGACGATATAGATGTCGTTATACCTAGTAGAGACGACTGGAACCGCAGTAACCCCCCTCTGGACGGTATGGCCTTTTATACAGACAGTTCCAAGATGGAGGAAGGTACAGGGGCTGGCGTCTACTGTGAAAGGCTATGTCTTGAGTACGCTTACAGCTTAGATAGCAACTGTAGTGTTTTCCAGGATGAAATCTTCGTGATTTGGAACGCAGCGGAAATGATAAAAAGTTTGGATGCAGAAATCTTTGAACCGGTGACTATCTTTGTGGATAGTCAAGCGGCTCTTAAAGCCATCAAATCCTGCAACATCAAGTCCGATGTCGTCCTTAAGTGTAGAACAGCCTTGGGAACGCTAACAAACGGCTATCAGCTATGCTGGGTACCAGGACACCGCGACCATATGGGTAATGAAAGAGCAGATGAATAAGCTAGACGAGGATCGCAATCTACAGATCTAGCAATCGCTGACGCCATCAAACCTTCCATTTGTCATTTTTTCCAAAGAATTGAAACGTTCTCTGACGAAAGAGCCAATGAATTATGACATAATGAACCTAGGTGCATTGTGTCAAGATCCATTTGACCGTCTCTATCAGTCAAAAGAACGAATTCTCTGTTGAACCTGAGTAAAGCTGAAGTTAGAGTAATGACGAGTGTTATCACTGGACCCTGATATATCAGGGCCTTTACCATCAAAATGGAGGATGATGTAGAGCAATGGTAATATATAAGAACCGTAGATACATATATATACATATATATAAGAACCCTAGATACATTCTAATAGAAAACCAAGTGTCGCTGTCCAGCCCTGGCTTCTAGGTGTTCATTTTCAAAACATCATCAAAAAGCCGGATATCACCTCATCCTTATTTGAGAGATCATTTGCAAGATCTGAATTTAAAATTTGCCACAATACCCACACCAGAAGATTATAACAAAGTATGAACGTGTGGTGCAGCAACCAATTATTGTAACAAGAACAGAACAAGAATTAAGACAACGTCCTGGAAGATCCGATGAGCGCAAAGAAAACGACAATGAAGACGATAATGATAAAAACAAAGGCATACAGAAAATGGCAAGCTGCCAAACAATAGCAGAATTAGGCAACTTAACACCAGTTGTAAAACGTGGTCTGCAAGGAATTTTCTATGTTGGACGTTTGCGTAATCCAACATGATCCAACATGGGGCTCTTCGTCCTCTGCAGAACTGGAACAAAAACTCACCGATATGGAACTGCAAAATAATCTTATGAGAGCTGAAATTGATTTACTAAATAAGCAGGTCAAATTTTTAAGCAATCATAATGATCAGCATCATCAAAGGAAGACAGATAAATACAACAAGGGTCAATACCCTATGAGGGTAAGCGCTTTAAAGCTTGGTCAGGTAATGGTGATTCCCTTAGGCCTGTTGAAATTACCAAAGAAGACCTCCGTAAGCCCTACAGATGTCCTGATGGCTCATTTAGAGAATTTGCTGGTATGTGTGTAGAGAACAAAGGCAATGAACCCAATATTGTTGAACAATTTGGACTAGTTGTTGAAGATTTTAAACAGCAATCCGATACAATACAGGCGTTCGAAAGGGTGGCGGAAGATTTACATGGCCGGATATGAAACTGAGACCAAATTTCGATAAACAGGATCAATTTTTAAAAAAATAAACCTGTTTATCAAAGTAATGAGGATCCCATGCAGTTTGAAACAACAGAGGAAAAAACCGGCGAAATGTTAGCTAACGAAAAACAAGGAGGAAAGGTACCCGATTTCGATATGTCCAAAAGCTATTGGAAAACTAGAGGCAAACGTGACCAACCAATAGTCTTCATCCGAGAGTGATGGAAATGGAAAATTGATTTTCTAAAGGAAAAACATATAGAACTTTTGCGTAAATAGCGAATTTTCCAATATTTTCCTTTCTATCTTCCAGTTCTTTAAAAAAACGTATGCTCCTATTGTAAGTAAACATGGATAATTTATTTTAAATGTATGCATAAACATATTTTATTACAGAATTCATTAAAAGAATCGGAAATATCAATGTTTATTGAGTACTACAGAAAACACAACGCACTTTGGCAAGTGGACAATATTAGCTTTGTAATAAAATCTCACACACAAGAGGCTTGTGGAATCGATTGTATAGGATTTGAAAGAAATACATAATATTGATTTCAACACTGGCAGATTAAAACAACATTTTAAATATATTAATCAACTTTATTCCTCTGAGAAAGAACAGCAACTAAAATGTGAAATGGAGAATAAGAAATTTATACCATCGTGCAAATACTATAATGATTTACAGTTTTTGAGTGAAAGTCAAGGTCCATTTAAGTGTTCATATTGTAACCAAATCATTCAGAAATATGATTTGTATCAAATTCACTTGGCAAAACATACCGAACAGATCCCCTTCAAATGTCCACTCTGTGATGTACGTAGCCGAGACATATATCACTTTGAAATAACAACAACATATGAATGTAATATCTGTGGTAAGAAATTTATACGTAGATACGAATACCATCGCCATCTAAAACAACACATCAACCCGTATCCATTTTTGTGTGAATTGTGTGGTCAAGGTTTTCGTTTTAACTCAAGCTATACAGCTCACAAACTACGTCATGAGAATCGTGTACTTTATAGATGTCACATATGTCAACGGGGTTATAGTCACAAACCCAGTTTAGAATCCCATATTAAAGTCCACCTAAATGTCCGTGACATTATATGTAAGATATGCGGTAAGGGATTTACAAATAAGAATAACCTTTCACGTCACCTACACATTCATTCAGAAGTAAAACGCTCAAGATACTGGATTGATTAGAGCTCATCGTAAACAACATCCCAATTATAATGTAATAGCAAAACAGATGGCGAATAATGGTACATAGGGGTACATAGGTTTTAAAACATTAGTCAAAATATGTTAGTTTAATACTTAAAAATAAATAAATTTAATGAAATGAGACATTGCAGACTCTGTGAGGATGAGGAGGAGATGGAGACGATCGAGTCTTTTCTTTACAGTACATTCCTCGTATTTCCCCCGGATGATCACAATGGACCGGACGCAGTCACAAATTAGTGGCTGCACATCCCCAACAAAAATAGATAGTCCAAAGGTCAGGAAAAATTACATCAAATATTACAAAAAAAATTAAAAGTTTGTAATTTTTTGAGTCATAGAAAGTTAACCACGCTTGAGAGCTAAGCGTAATAGAATAAAAAGACACGTATCCCGAAGTTTTTTCAGTAAACCACTTTCTGAAACATACAAACTGTCTGTGAAAGGTTTTTAAGGGTCAAAATAACAAAAAAAAAAAAAAAAAAAAAAAAACATTAGAAATTATTAGATTTTTATACCTTTTTCCGTTCAAAGATATCAATAAACATATTAACATTTTAGGAATGATTATGAATGAAAAATTCCCCACCAGTGAACATTTAAAATTGCACCGAATATAATCTAAAATTTTGGCAAGCTGTATATGCTGTTTGAATTGATGTTCATAAATTGATGGGCTCATCAAAATGGCCTTGGTGCGAATCCAGCAAGATAATATGATGAACCCGGAAGAACAGTTCTGCCGTAGATCAAACTTCTGAGATATAGCGAAATGAATTCTTTCTTGACAAACTATACATACCTACATGACAAAAACCTGACGAAACTTGATCACGCCATAGTCAAAGGGAACCGTACCTAAAATCTTCTGAGCAACATTTTTGTAGAATATTTGGATGCTGAAAAATCTCAGCTTGTGCTACTTTCACTACGGTTCAAGAAATAAAGGACGAAAAGGATATGAAAGGCATTGAGTTAGAAGAATGAAATGTTCTACAAAAAGATTCGCCAATTGATTTTACTGTCATGTCACCTCAAAACGAAGCTTCAAGAACGCCAAACAGAGATGTGGAGCTATTTTCCCAAGTATTATAGGGAAAAAATCAAAAACTTCATCGCGCGATATCTCAGAAACTTGACCTATGGCGAAAATTTCTTTTTGGGTTCTTAGTATACTCATCAAGGGTTTTCATCTCCATGAGAAATTTTCCACCCCCCAAAAATGCTGCTGCACAGTGTATTAAGAGCCAGTTGAGAACTCGTTAGTTCCGTGTACTTATCACAGTTTGTTCTTCGCGGGTTCCTATAAGGAATTTGGCGACCTCCGCCGAAAAGGACATCAAAGGATATCTTCATATGATCCAAGAAGGAACATTCTTTAGATACCCTCCAATTCCTTAGGACGGAGTCATCTAGATTAGAGAGGGTTAGGTCGATGACCTCCTCCCTATCCCTAATTTTGAAGGTTGGATCATTACCTCTGTTACAAATTCGTAAATTATATGATAAAATAAAATCGAATATAGACTCGCCCCTTTTGTTGGTGTCCTTGCTGCCCCATTGGAAATGGTGAGCGTTTGCGTCGCATCCCAGGATCACGTTGCAGGTACCCATCATATCACCGAGCAACCGTCGGACATCCAGGTTTGGTGGGTCTGGGGCCTCAACGCTGAAAGAATCTTCCTGGACGGAATATCGGATAGGGAGACCACCGCAAGATCAGCTCCTTCCCACAGAGCGCCAAAGCCCTCAACTGTCCGAACAAGAAAATCTCGTGACTTCTTGTTCTGATAGT
Source organism: Musca autumnalis (assembly GCF_047663935.1). Taxonomy (NCBI): domain Eukaryota; kingdom Metazoa; phylum Arthropoda; class Insecta; order Diptera; family Muscidae; genus Musca; species Musca autumnalis. The sequence goes on from NW_027411977.1 coordinate 146,954,857, forward strand.
TAATGACCTTGACACCCTTTCGTAAGAAGGCGCTGCCAAATTGTCGGTCTTCCTGATCTTCCGGTCCAGAAACTATGGCAGACCGAAGACCAGTTTCAAAAAGCAACCAGTGACTGTCGCTGATTCTACCATTTGGGTCAGCTCTGTCGATGATTGCCAAATGAAGGTCTTTATCATCTGCCACTGTAACCGGTCTACTGTATGGCTTCTTGCGTCCTTGACCGTGCCTTGGGGTTAACTTTTCCAGAGGAGGCCTTCTCTGTACTCTGTTGCTTCCCCTTGGTTGGACGCTCAACAGCCGCCGCATACGAGGTTGATGGTTCAACCAGCTGAGAAGTCATCGTCTACTTTGGTGAAGACTGTGGACCCTCGGAGGAACGAACGCGCTTCACACATTTATGCTGCGGGGCATTGTTCGTTCCTCCAGAAGACGATGTTTCCTTTGCTGGCCTAACCATCTTCCTATTGAGACCAGCATTTCCAGCCGCTTCACCCTTGCCTTTCGGAGCAGAATCGGGCTTTGAGGCAGAGTCCTTTACCGGTCGGTCATCACTAGGGTTGCCTGTAGGTTTGGGGTGCACTCATTAGCCTTTTCCTTTACCTGTCGGTTCGGGTTAAGCTTCTGAATAGGTTTCGGCGCAGCGCATTTGCCAGAGGCAGTAGGCTTAGCCGCCTACACTACTTTATCCGGGAGGAAGATCCTTTCCACCTGGAGCTCGCGATGAAATTCACGCGGTTAAGTTCTCTCGAACTTCCTTATGAATTTCAGCTTACCCCTGATGAGGTGGACCTCCCTCGCCGAATGCAAGTTCGCATCTCTCCCTTCGAACTTACGGAGATAGGATACAGCACGTTTGTAGTGCTTCGCATCCGATGCTTCTCGTGCAGATGCAACTTTCGAGTCGCTGCCCGTTGTCGGGGTCCCGTTAGATTCCCCGTCGTCGGACATCGTTTCAGTTGCAGTCTGCCTTTGAAGCCTATTGTCGACAAGTGCCGGCACAGGACCAGTCGGAATCAGACTTGCATCCGGTTGAGTATCAGGGCTCGCACTCCCTTTGTTAGAGTCACAACAAATTTCCTGTGTAGACTTGGCCGGGATCACCGTGGTGTCCAGCTCATCGTCAGTCAGGATCAGATTGTGTAACAATTCCTGCGGGAGTGTGTCCTCACAATGCTCATCCGGTACAAGCCTATCCAGCTGGTCGAGGAGTTCCTTACTTTGCCTCCCTAAACTGTCATGAATAGTTCTGAGGGTCCCGTGAAGGTCGTCCCCGCCCACAACTGCGGTCCTGTCTGCCATAGACTGGCTTTCACCAGCCCTGGCTAATTCATGTTCCGTTTGAATTGCCGGGTCGTCATCTATTTTGGGGGTTGGAATTGATGCACTTGTAACAGGTACAGCTGTAGGTGACAAGGCATCCACACCTAACACAGCCGGATCACAATCGCTTGATTTCGACGACACATGGCTTGTGGTCACACCAACGCTTGCCGCCGGTATTGGGTTATTAACTCCCTGCACCGTAAATTTATTTCTCCTGTTCTTTCTACCCATTTTAGTTAATTTATTTAAGAGAACTACCCCGAACCAATTTTTGATCCACGAGGGACCCAAAGACTCCCAGGGTCTCCACGATGTGCGGGGTCGGGTCCGGCTTTGGTTGCCCAAGGACGGCTCCGACTCCACACATTGCAGTGACCCCCTTCCCATCCGCCACCCGGGAAGACGCGCCTGGTAAGAGAATGGCAAACTCCCCCAGGTATCCGGTACTATATAAACGTATTATAACACGCGCAATGGCTGCCCTCTGTTTCTCCCACGGGGGCAGTCCCAAATTAATAGTTCTAACCTGTCCAGGTTAACTACTGTGCAACAAGCTGCGTCAGTTCTCATTAATGGAGCAGTACAAAGCACCCCTCCCTCAGGCAGCTATAATGATATACTGAATATCCAACCCCTGGATATTCTAGTTCAATATCAAGCATCACGAGGTGCCTTGAGACTCAAGGAGATCAATCTTTGGCGTTGTTCACGGCATGTCCATGCCAGCGCTGTACAGCAAATAAGTGGCCAGACTGGGCTAAGGACAGGGCGGTAAAACTAATTAGCCTGATTATGAGTTTAAACTCCCTGTGAGTTTTGTCTCTCTGCCGTTTCAACTTAAAGCGAGAGTGAGAAAACTCACGTGAAATTTATATTCAAGATCGTTCTGGAACACATTTCGCCAATCGTGGATCTTTACATAGCGGAGGTAATAATTCCTTATAGGAGTGAGTGGAAGCTGGGCATACCACTTTCCGATAGCCCATCCATTTTCACTAATGGGTCGAAAATGAAAGAAGGCACGGGATCTTGTGTGTATTGTGAAGAACTAAAACCAGACGTTCGTACAAACTTAACGACAACTCCAGTGTTTTCAGGCAAAAATATTTGCAAGACGTTGAAAATTGTAGGTCCTTCATAAAAAACTTGTAACAAAGCCCTTAAGCACTGCAATGTTGAGGGAATCGAGACAGTTGGTGAACGTGGCTTCCAGACCTCTGACCATCGAGTGAAGGACTGTGTCAAACCAATCTGGCCGGCAATCTCAGGGCGTAGAACAATGTCCCTTCTCTTACTACGTAAATTGGAATCGCTGTAAGGATCGTTACTGGTCATTGCGGTCTTAGATGTATGACAAGCAAGTGGGAGGAAAACAACATACACGGCAATCATGACTAAAAATTGCGTGCGGAATTTGTTCCCATTCCCCAATTTCACATTTTTTTATTTACGTCCAAAAAGGGAATATTTTTGCCTTAGGTGGCTATGGATCGGCTCATCCTAGCCTATTTCAACTGATTACCTCCTCTTTCCCATCTCTCTGTTATATCTACTCTTCTTCTACCTCTTTTCTGTCCTCCCTTCCCTTCACAATTCTATCCCTTTTTATCTCTTTTCAGGATGAACAAAATATATCGCTGGTCTCCTAGTGAAATGGCTGTCAATAACCAACGGCACCTGTCAACAACCAACGGCCGATGTGCATCCTATAACCTAACATATATCAAACTCCTAATTAAAGTGTATAAAAACATACGACATACTTTAATAATTTTGCATTTTTTATTTTTAATTAAAAGTTTATATTTTCATTTCATGCTGCATATAACGGCTAATAGCCGAATCAGGATTTGAGCATTCTTCAATGATATCAAAATGATCGTAAGACCTAAAAACTCGATAATTTACATTCATATTTAATTGCATAAGTTTGTGAGCGTAATTTTGTGATTGCAATTTGAAGGTGTTGCTATCGTTTTCACCGACCAGTAGGTGCAGGCAAAGGTTCTGTTTTCGATATTTCGCCAAAAGTTCATCGTTGTATGTCGAACAAAATGGAGATAATTCAATTGCAAGATTGGCATTCAAGCCTAATATGTTATTGGAATTCGTAGTGTTCAATGACCATAATTGACGCAAATCATATAGACCACTTATCAGAAATAGGTGGTCAATCAAATCTAGATCATGTTGTGATTTCAGGAACACGTCATCAAACAGCTGCAACGCCAAATGAGCACCTGCAGAATGTCCACATATTGAAATTTTTGTAGCTCCAGTATCATTTGCATACACCCTCAGCCATTTGTAGAAATTCAAAATTTGTTGCGTTAATTGTGCCAAATTGACATTTGGGCATAAATCATAGTCCACCACTAGAACGCGATAGTTGAGTTCGACAAAAGTGTGAACTAAGGAACCAGATGCTGATTTATCCAATAATTGCCAATTCCCGCCATGGATGAAAACTAATATCGGAGTACCTGTGGAGTTTGAGATATATACAATATGTATGTGAGTGTTAGAGAAATTTATTTGAAATGTATTCTTACCATGTTCCTCATCTTTAAAATATATGTCCAATAGTTGGTTATCATTCTCTCCTCCATAGCGAACATCCAAACGAGTTTTATAAAGGCGACGGGCTAAATTTGTTGCTGAAATGAATAGTGTAAAAACACATTAAACAAGTAAAAAAGTATCAGTCAGCTTTGCCGACAGAGATATTTCCTCGCCTTTGTGAATTGAAACTTTAATGTATAGACAGATCAAATACTGCCTACACAACAAAAATCCTTTTCACCAAAAATTCTATATATATATATATAGCAGCATATCCCAAAATGCCTGCTCCGGAATACAGTCCCCAGAGAGTCGTCGTCAGATTACTATCTCATCGTCAGATTATGAAACTCCCCCTTCCCCTCGACAGCAACCGCACACGCAGCATTTAACACCTGCCGTTGTTGTCCTAATCCCTGAAAATGCATTTCTTTTGCAATTTAATTACAATGGATTCCGAGGTAAGATCGAGGAAATAGTGGTCTTCATGAGTCGGAAGAATATCGAGATCGCGGCGGTGCAAGAAACCAATCTCAACAACAACTGTAGCTTACTGCGCTGTGATGGTTGCTACGTGATAAAGAAGGATCGCACCAGAAATGGAGGCGTGGGATTAGCTTTCCTATTGCACCAGTCTGCCCAATACAGACCTATCTCGCTTGAGCACTAATGCGCATCATGAGATGTGGCAAACACACCTAAAAATTGCGCTGCGCTTTGGTGTAAGGAAACACAACTCATATGTTTACATATATTCATTTCATAACAAAATTGTACATATAACTTCATTTCATATATCATATCAATTAAAAGTTGTTTGTGCGTTTCCTTTTTCAATATTTAAATAGAATAAAAGTTTTTTAGTCAAAAGGTCTAAAAGTCATAACCCTAATGTATACATATAATATTAAATGTTTTTATTTTTCAATCCAAGGTCAATGAATATTAAATCTCACAATGTTATCTCTTCAGGTATGTATTAAAATATATGCTTTTTTGAAAATCACTTTTGTGTTTTCCTAATTCTAATAGTACTTGTACTTTTAAATGTCTTTGAAACTAGTATTGAACCATAACTCTGAAGTTCGTTACTGTATTCAAATTGCAATACCGCACTACCATAAAGAAAATAAATACCTTCCATCGAAACATTAATAAAATGCTTTAAGACTTCTTCATCGGGTTTGGCACAATTTTGAAATCGTTTTGTGTGCATACTTGGAGAATATTCTCTTTCGAAATCAATACCGATGTTTTTGTCAACCATATTGACAGCTTCGCAGTGTTCTTCAAACTAAAATACATACGAGATGTATTTTTTAAGCTGTCCAGCAGAAGATTATTAGTCTACACACATATGGACATATTTTATTTACATACATACATGCATACGTGAACTGGACCGAAATATCATTCAAGCGGAGATTATTTTATAGATTATTTTATAAACAGTATAATCAAAAAGTAAACGTACAAAAACTAAAATGCTGTTTGCTTTAGAGCTTTTGCCGGGTTAACTGTCTGTATGGGGATTTATTTGACGTATACGCTATAGAATTGACATTTGAAACCCAGTGGGTTTATTAAATGCGGTCACATACAATCGCATTGTAGGTGTATGTCTATACCTGCGATTCACAGCAACATTTTATGTAAGTTGTTATAGCAACGTACATATGTTCGTTCGTGTATTATATCAGTTATCAGGTTCTGGTTCCTCTGTATCCAGACTCAAAAATTCGACAACATGGGGCTCAAATCTTGTTCTATGAAAATTTGAAATGAAAACTTTTATAAAGTAAATAAATGTAAAATGAAACAAGTAAGAACGGCGTTAAGTTCGTCCCGGCCGAACTTGTTATACCCTCCACCACCAGTTTTATTGAAGTAAAACTGAACGATAAGTTTAATTTCGTTTATGAAGAAGACTAAATACCAAATTCCACCAATTTCGGTAAAACAATGGTGCTAACTTTCAAAATACCGAAATGCGGGAGGTACCGTTCTATGGGCGCTATATAAAAGCGTGCACATGTACCTTCAAATTTCAAGTGAAAAGTTTTTGCACCTCCAACGGAGACTAAATACCAAATTTCATCAATTTCGGTGGGTTATTGTGGCCACAACCTTCAAAATACCGAAAATCGGAAGGATCGTTCTATGCAGAATATATTGTTACGGAATTAGATTTAACTAATGTCCGTGTAGACGTTGTTTTATTCCCCGATACGATTTGTACCAAATAAAACAGGGTTCGTTTCAGATTACGTTTCTACAATGCTTTATTTAATTTATCACACTTATTCGGAGCTGACTGTTATAGCTAAGTACACAGCTTGTATCAAGTTAGCACTTCTTTAACCGATCTGTTCAGTTCAACGCTTAAAACACAACTAACTCGTCATTGCCAGTTCCCCTGTATTTATACCCCAAAGTCTCCCTGTTCGAGAGTCCTCACATACATGGGGGGAAGATCAATACAGTAGACAAACACAGTAATGACGTAATTACAACAACAAACAAATGCAAGAAATAAAGAAGTAACAAACTAAACGATAATTACATGATTATGGCAAAACAAAACAAAAGCTCATTAATGAAAGGTAAAGAACTAGAATGATGAAGAGATTTCTACATGGTAGTTGTTGTTGTTGCTTAAATAGAGTAACTGCGTAATAAAACTTTACGTTACAATTCAAATTTTTAAATTAACGGAAATTAAACTAAATTAACTTAAACCTATCAGTTACATTCGTAACAATATGAAGGCGTGGACCTGTACCTATAAATATGAGGTGGAAAGTTTTGCACCCCAACTAAGTCCCGGTCCACACTAGCGTGAATTTCATTAAAAAATTTCATGAAATTAGGCGTTCTTAAATCGAATTCCCCACTACTACAATTTTATGATTTTACTCTACTATGAAAGTCGATCTAGAGACGCATAATTTTATGCAATTTTTTCAATGAAATCACTCTAGTGTGGACCGGGACTAAGACTAAATACCAAAATTCAGCCATTTCGATGGATTATTGTGACCATAACCTTCAAAATATGGAAAATCGGAAGGTATCGTTCTATCGGGGCTATATTAAGGCATGGACCAGTACCGACACATTTCTGGGGGAAAATTTTATACCACCAACGAAGACTAAATACCAAATTTCAGCCATTTCGGAGGAATATTGAGGCCACAACCTTCAAAATACCGCAAATCTGAAGGTCCCGTTCTATGGGGGCTATATGAAGGCGTGGGCCTATACCGACAAAATTCTAGAGAAAGGTTTTATTTCAGTTATTTCGGTGTAATAAAGAAGATAAAACCTTCAAAATACCGAAAATTGGGTGGTACCGTTCTATGGGGGGCTATATCAAAAGGTGAACCGATATAGCCCATTTGCAAATTACAAAGCTCTATCTTAAATATTGCGAGCTGTATCTTGATTTCAACAGACGGATATGGTTATATCGAATTAGAATTTTAGCCTGATCAAGAGTATAAATTGCTCATTTACTCAAAGAGTGACACATCTCCAAAAATCAAATTTCGAGAAAACGCGTTGGTGAGTTATGTCAAACTCCCAGAAAATAAGCTGTATCTCGTTGAGTTTTAGAGATATCAACTTGTAAATTTGAC